>NC_133577.1:41695024-42003815 GCF_964106895.1 Numenius arquata
ATTGTTGCAATGGAACATGTTGTTAAAAGCATTAAATAGCATAATGAAGAGTTGTGGGTGTGGAGGGTTTTTTTAATTTTGTCTGCTGATGAAAACAACTTGCTGTATATTCAGAAAAATCCACATGCTGGTTGATATTTAAATCACAAATGTTATTATGGATTATCTAGACTAGCCTCATTCTTTTTTCATGGGTAAATTAATGCTTCCAGTGTATTAATTTGAGCACAATAGCTGCTCAGGTACTTTCATAGTTAGCTTTTTCTAGATGACATGAGATGTCTAAAGAACGTTTTCTTTTTTTTTTACCTTCTTAGCAGCTGGGTAAAAGCTGCACTGACATCAAAGACTCTAAGGAAAATGTGTACTGCTTTTTGGATCAATGCCTGGCAAAGTTAATGGAAATTAGCTACAGCAAAACCCAGAAAGGGTTCAGTGTTTGTCTAAACTGCTTCTGTCTTAAACTACTCCCTTATACCTTATAAATGACCAAGGCTTTTATGGTCTGTACTACAGTTAACTTGCATTGTTTAACATATAGCACTTCTGTAGACGGTGATGTATTATGCGTGACAGTTCTATTTATTTTTTAGTAATTGTATTCATTTTTTTTTTTTAAGTGGCAGAGCTTTTTTAGCTATTCATGTTGTTTGTCTTCACGGTACTGCTTTTGGTTGTAAAACAGGCACACCTCACAAACTTACCAGGTCTACCCAGAGCAGAGTACTAGAAAGGGAAAAAGTAGTTCACTAAGTAACTATAATTATCATATATTCTCTACCCTTCTCCTGTGATGCCCTAGTTTTCATCCAGAATTTTCAGAGAAGAATCTCAGTCTCTGTGTTTCATACATGAATGTTTTTCATAGCCTTGTATGGAAGGTTGACTATGGCTGTATTGCACACACAGCCTGATACAGCTTATCTAATCCCCATTCTTGTGCTGACTCAGACTGACCATACATTAGATATAGTTCTGTCTGGGGCTAACATTCAATTTACCAGAGATCTACTTTGCAGTAATATGTTAAAATTGTATTTTTATGCTCATAGCTGTGATTTATTTGAAGATTTGTCACTTTATAATCTAGCAGTTGAAACATTTGTTTTGATGCTTACCAAACTTACAAAATTTAATTGACTAGGAATGTATTTTTAGGTCTGCTTTGAGCATGTGTTTATGTTGTTTCAGGTATCTGAGCATGAATTCTGGTCTGGCTGCAGATATTAAAGACTAATTACTGCTCTTTTTTTTGGTGCTGCAGTCACAAGATACTGTTTTCTGCAACATCAATGTTTATGACGTGAAGGCTGAGCAGCTCTTGATATTTTCCTTAGTTCCCATGCACTGGCAAATCTCATCACTTCACACAAAGCATTCAGTCTTTTGCAGATTCAGGCACTGTGTAAAGAGGCTTTCAGCCTGGGGCCATGATGAACGAGATAATTTTCTTATACAGTAATGAGACAGTATTTCCATGCGATGTGCTGTAATGCACTTTAGAATTTGTTCTAATAGCTGAATATTGGAGGAAGCTAAAACTTTCTCATCCTTCTTTCACCATCTTCTTGCAGTCTATGCGCTGCACTCACACCTCAGGTGATAATGCAAAATATGGATTCAGAAAAATGTAGACTAGTATATGGTGGAGAGAGACCTACTTTATTTGTATCATTAGAGCAAAGTACCAAAAACTTTACTACAGATATTTACACTTCTCGAACATTAGCAGTAATATTTGTGCTGAAAAAAAATATTGGGGATCGCATGTGTATTTAAATCTTTCTTTTTTTTTATAGGAACTACCTGTTTATTAAGACTCATTGTGATAATCAGTTCTAATCTGATTCTAGAATCTTTCAGTGAAGTCTTATTAATCAACCAAAGCATTCATGACTTCTGAACTCGTTTGATGCTGTTTGTTTTATACTGAGGTGCTTTACTCCATATTGGAACCTATTGGATAGTATTATCTGTCACAGATGCATGTTGCTACTGTTTATGTCCATCAGCAAAAATTCATCAAGGAGTACATTTAATAAGAAAAGAATTAAAACATAGAATGTGCAGAACTGTGTCCAGTTCTGGGCTTCTTACTACAAGACAGACATGGACATGCGGAGTGAGTCCAGCAAAGGGCCACAAAGATGGCAAAGGGACTGGAGCATCTGCCATAAGAGGAGAGGCTAAGAGAGCTGTTGGGACTTCAGCCCAGAGAAGACAAGTTCAGGGGGGAACTTATCCGTATGTATAAACACCTAATTGTAGAGGGGAAGAAGACAAAGCCAGACTCTTCTCAGTGGTATTTAGTGACAGGACAAAAGGCAACAGGCACAAACTGAAATACAAGAAATTCCATTTAAACATAAGAAAACCTTTTTTACTGTGAGGGCAGTCAAACACTGGCACAGGTTGCCCAGTGAGGTTGTGCAGTCTCCATCGTCGAAGATATTCAAAACCCAACTGGACACAGTCCTGAGCAGCCTGCTCTAGCTGACCCTGCTAATGACCTTTCTAGGTAACCTCCAGAGGTCCCTTCCAGCCTCAACTATGATTCAACACTCCTTTTTATTGTGAAGTCTTACCCAAACTTAAATGGCATTGGTAGGAGTTCTGCTAGATATTTTAAAAGCTCTGGGATCCGTTCCATAAGTATTTGAACTTCTGTATAATAATTGTTTGTCTGTGTCTTTTTCTAACATTGCTTGAAAAATTGTAGGGGTTATTAACTTCGTCTGCACCTTTTGTTTTGCCCCTTAGGAGAGTTTCTTCTCGCCAAGAATTCGTCGTCGACTTCATGCTGTCCTAGCATCTGTTAGCACTTCAATGTTGATTTTATCAAATCTAATATTTCTTGGAGGAAATCATGTTGGAAAAATCTACTGGAACAGGATCTTTATGGAAGGCAAGTTTATTTTTATGTGCTTTCTAGGTAACAGAAATTTCCAAATATTACCTTGGGTGGGCTGGGCCAGGTTCTTTTCTCACTGCACTAACTGGGAGTAACTTTCTTTCTGTTCCTGTTCAAAACCATCAAAAATCTGAAAAAAATTAAATAATTATGCAGGCTGTGTGACTACAAAGAAACATTGTTTTTCTCCCGTCAAGTCTAGAAAAAGAGTTAGCGGGCTTTTCTTGTCAGTGAAATCACTGAAGATCAAATAATAAATGTGTGTCAAGTTAGCCACATTAGATTATTTTTTTCTGCTCTGCATTTCAGGTACATCAGTAGAAACAGGCATACTAAAGCCAACCCCATAGATTCTATGGAAGGTTAGTGAATGAGATCGGCATAACACAGCATAATTGAGTAATTAACGTTTTTTCGTAGTGGTTCTTTTGTCAGCATAGGGACCTTCTGACTATTGAGGACAAAGTTTGAGGACAGGGGAACTTGGGTGTCAGTATCAGCCTGTGGTGTTGCCAAGTAAGCAGTATGCAGTGTTGTGCTGTGAGCTGACTCGGGAGACAAATCCAGCTTTAATTTTTTTTTTGGCCAGAGTTCAGTGTAAGCAGGACCAGTTTTCTTTTTAGGATCTTATTGCTGCCAGAGCCCCCTGTTGTAAAATAAAGGTCTTGTAGAGGAATATTTCTTCCTTGTGAGGGAGGTACTACTGGGCTTCTGCGCCTACAAGTGCTCTCCTACAAAGACCACCAGTCTGTTGCTCCTTCATGCAGTGTTTTCTCCTCCTGTTCCTTGCAATGGTTTAGAGGTCAGCTCTGAAGTTCCAAGATTCCTGCTTAAGCATCCCAAAATAATGAAACTACTAAAGAGTAAGTTATGTACATAAACCGAATGATTCCTCTTCTGAGCTCTAGCAAAAAAACCCATTCAAACAACCATAGGAAAGGTACGTTTTTAGCATAAAATATAGTGAATCTTTTTGTTAAAACTGCGCAGGGAAGATGGGGTGAAATACTTGCTCATGTTTGGGTTTTGCATTTAAAACATAAAAGATTTGTTTTCCATCTTCTTAAAAAGTCTTCATTTTCTCTTAATTTGTTTTCTCCCAGTTAGGTGGCTGATAGTTTCAGTAGAAAAAAATAGCTGCAAGAATAAGTTTGGAGGTAAAGACGGAAATCACTGCTTATCTACTAAAAAAAAAAAAAAAGCACTAGGGAAATTGTCCCATTCAGGTTTGTAGCTTCATGCAAATTATTTTCTTAATGCAATTTCTATATATTAAATGGAGAAAGTATGCCTTCCTCTTCAGAAGGATTAGCAGTTGGCAGAATGCTGGGGTTTGCATCTGATGACGCAAGAAGAACAGTATTTAATTAAACCAGATCAATTATTGATTGTTTATCTAGGTTTGGTTTGGTGGCTTTTTTTAAATAGTTCTTTGGTCTATTGATCTGCATATAACTTGAGTACATTTAGTTACTTCAGTATTAGGTACCAAGTGTCTAAGATAGGAATAGCAAATACAAAGACAGTTTGTATTTGAGCATGGCAGGTAGCAGTATTTTTTAGCATTTGCTTTCCTCTCGTGAAACATAAATTCATCTGGATTTAAAATTAATTTCTGTGCATCATTAAAATCACTATTCTCAAAATTACAAGAGCAGGGTTGTGTGTGTCTTACATGTATGAGTATTTGTTCTTAAATTTGTTGTCAAACTGTTTGGACCAGCCTTAGTGCTGGTTTCTAAAACTTAACTTGACCCCGTAAGTTATTTACAAAGAAAAATGTTCCTGCAACAAGCATTTGCTTTGACTTTTTTTAGTAAAACTTTCCTCATATGAGACAGTGTCATTTTAATAAGAAAGCAGGAAAAATGTGTTCTACATAACAAACTGGTTTTAATCCTCTATTCAGTGTAATTAATTAATACTTCACTTCAAAATGAGAGGCTCCAACAAGGGGGATTCTTTTTGGAAGGGCCATCTCCTGGGACCAGCGCTGTGCAGTGCTTTTGGTTAGGGGGCTGAATTGTCTTAGCAAGCATGGCCAAAGGCAGTAAGCTGGGAGGAAACACAAGTATACTGGATGATAAAAGTATAAAATGCTTCCTGCACTTTCTCTGGTTTTCGAGCAACAGAGCCCAGATTAATGAGGAAAGTGCACAGTGCATGTCAGGTGTGTTTTACTTTGAATAGCTGTCTGAAAACTGGACAGCCATCATTTAACTTCAACTGTAAACCAGTACTTTAACTATCCAGTTTACCTTGCTAAATTGTGAGAAGTGCGTCTCTTTAGGGCAGTTCATCCCACATACATCTATTTTAGCATGGGATGAGATGCACTGTCACTCTTTACTGAATTTAGGGGCATTTTGTATAGGCTAGTTTAGTTCAGATTGGACATCCAGCCTTTGAGAAGGTGCCCTTCAGTAGGCATCCAGCTAAGAGTGAATTTCACCCTTGGTTAGAAATTATTTACCACAGTAGTATGGAATGGCTGGCTGGGTGGAAGTCCTGCAGTGAAGGGTACCTGACTGTTCCACCGGATTGCAAACTTTGTGCATCAACAGTATCACACCACTTACAACAAAAATAGACCTTACACCAAGGTGCATTGACAGCAATGTAAAATGCATAAAATGACCTCTTCTCCTACATGATGCTCTGAAGGTTAAAGTGAAAATATGTCCAATTTTGGTTACTGCATTTAAAAAAAAAAAGAAAAATCATCTGACAATTAGGGTGAGGGAAATACAGCAACATGATTGGAAGGCTAGGAGCCGTGACCCTGAAATAATTGGCATTGTTTTGTTTTGAGAGGAAAATATTGAGGGCAGAAATAAGTACATAGAAGTTTCTGGAAAGAAAATGTTAACAAGCTATTCTGTATCGCCGGTGAGGTCAGGAGAAGAAAAAAACCCTGTAAAATGTAGCAAAGAAGCTTTAGTTGTTGTAGGACAAACTTTCAAACTGTAAGGCATGGAAAGTATTGAAACGTTACCTAGGTAAACTGTTCGATTGCCATCTTTGGAGGACAGTCTCCAGGTAGACAAAAATCTGACAAGCAATGCAGAAAATACTGGTATCATCATGGTGTGGGATGAACTTCTGAATGGCCCCCAGACCCATTCCAAGCCCTCTTTTCTCTTGGTGGTTCATCAGCAGATACAGCTGTTGATATGGAAGAGAAGTCTGTGTACAGCACAGCATGATTTTTTTTTGGATTTATATATTTCTTCAGTAAGTTAAGGACCAAGGTAGTGTACAAAAATGCAGTTTCAGCAATGTTTTATAACAGTTTCTTTTTGAAGTGTGATGGTTTGATGGGGGGAAAAAAGCCCGAAGTGATATGGTTGAGGTGCAACTTAGTAGAAGTCATGGTGCAATTTTAAACTACTGACAGATACTCTCATGGAGAAGTCCAACCTAAACTATTCTATAATGCTGTGACTCTCTTGTTCGAGCATTTAGGAAATGCGTAGTGTCATATATGAATATTTCATTAGATACATTTCTGAGAGCATTTAAAACCAATTGTAATATGCAAAACTAAAGCTGATTTCTCAACATCTAACATTTGTTCACTAATTGAAGATGATGAAGCCTTTATTTTCCCTCCAGTTTTCCCTTTCAGCTTGCTTTGAAGCAAAATCAGGTTTTATGCTGATCAGAATTCAGTTATTTGGTTAATGTATAGGGAAAGGAAAAGATTTTCTCATCACTACTAGGTTTTTACCTGACCTACTTTATGGAGACAGAAAGCCTTTGGACTTCTTCCCAGTTGTGCAGCGCTATCTCAGATTATGTTTCACAGGACATCTTAGACATTGATTTGCAAGTGGAAATTTCCATGATACAAGGTGCAAGATTCAGAGGTTTCAGGCGAACCAAAGAGTTTGGTGTAGCATGTTTGGTGTAACATGCACAAATGTGGAATTTTTGGCTTCCTTTGGCAGAAACAGTAGACGATTATCTTATAATTTTAAATTTAAATGATGCAGTATTGAAGATTATTCTCAGAATTTGTATTTGTTTCATTTTATATAAATCATGTAGTGAATTAATTGAGAATTGAAAGGGTATCAGGATCCTTCAAGGCATCTTCCTGGATTGCTGTTACCTCTATAAGTTTTGCCCTTGATTTTGAAGACAATGAAATTAGGTCCTTTTTCTACAAAAAAACCCCACTTGTATGTTAGTGATTGAGATGCCTTTCTATGTTCAACAACTGAATCATTTAAAAACCACTACTTACTTATTGTGTAGCTCCGTTGCTGTGTGAGATGTCAGTAACAAAAAAAGATGAGAGATTCCTGTACCAGGTGTTGTATGCTCGTCTGGCTCGTGTAAGATCATGACTACCCATTAGATATGTTGCTGATCATATGCCTCATTTGCTGCAATAATGAGTATAGGAAAAACGTCTCAGGATGATCAGCAGTTCATACGACAGCATCTCTCCCCTCAAAATCTATCTGAATATTGCTAGTTGGCTTAGTTAACAGATTGAACACATTTTAAGGGCTGAAGGAAACTAATAAAAAGAGTTAAAGCAAAGTAGTTAGAACTGGCTAATAAACAAAGGTTTGTTGGACTTTTTAACTCTGAAGTGTTGCCGGATAACATACAGTGATGTATTAGGAGCCGATATTGCTAGCAGCAGTGTCTGTAAATATCTATCTATGAAGGGGCTTAAAGGTGCAGGAAGAATGAATCATGTAGCGAAGGACCTCAAAGGAGGCCACAAGACCTGTCAGCTAAGGTGTCTCTGTGACTGTGCTGTCACACAGCAGACTTTGCTGTCTGTTCTGTGCATCTCTTGCAAAGCCTTCATTCAAATTTCTTTGCAGCTGAGAGGAAAAGGAGAGGAGAGCCACTTCAATGGCCGACTGTTCAGAGTTATCGTCGTTTGTGTTTTCAGATGGCCCTTGTTTTCATTTGGAAGCTTCTGCTGTAGAGTAGCTGGCATATGGTCTTCCAGCGTTCTTGTTCCTCCAGATTTTCACTTTCCCTGTGAAATCCCACTTGCTGCTGTTATGCAGAAACTTGCTTAAGGTCATTTTTCCCAAAAATACATTTATGAATGCAATATTGATGGATCGCATAATTTAGATAAATATTGCATAGGGGCAGGAATAGTACTGAAGATGTCACATTTTTCCAGATGATTCATTCTTCTTCATGCACAAAGGAAACTTGTTTTTCCAGTCATTTATGTAACCTTGCTTGGTGGGTGCAGTTCATTGGGAAGTGAACTGGCAAAATGCCAAGAAAAATGAATTTTGATCTGCATTAATAAGGAGGCAGTGGTTTTTTCCCCCTTCACCTCCCAAAGGATGAGAGCTGTATAAAAGCAAATATTCTTATGGTTTTGGGGGGTTTACTTTAGAGTTGAAATAATAAAGCATGTTCTGCCATTTTCTGTTGAATCACGTTGGTCTGAGCCTCTGGGGTCAATGATGGTTGCAGTGTCAGAATCAGTCACAAATAATGTACATCTCATACTACGTTAAAACCTTTATTTACGGCATGTACAAGTACAAAAATGCAAGAGAGTCTACACTATGACTGCACGTACAGAATTCACTGTTGTGCATTATGTGACTCACAGAATTACGTAAACTTCACTGCAGTTTACAGAAAATGGGGAATTTTTGCTACATCACGCTGCCTTCATGGCATTCTACAGCTCTTTTATAAAAAGGCAACAAGTTTGCTACGTAATGAGTTTTGCTGATCACAGGCAAAAAGCCTCCGGATTTTCAATAGCTTGGGGAAGGTTCATACAACCTTTTTCTTATCATTGATAAGTATGATCAATGATAAGTATAAGTAATGATGCCAGTAAAGTGTAGGATGGACAATGAGCAGTTGGTGTAGTGGGTTGGCCAAGTCCATCTTACAGATGTAATCTTGCTGATAGCAGTGTGCTTAGCGTGGAAGCTGGAATGAATGATACCGCCAAAAATGCATGTTCTGCTGGTGTAGCAGAATGTGGTGTTTTAGCATAGTCTTTCGGAGACTGAAGTAGTTTGAATGTGTGGACCCTTTATGTCTTAAACATAGCATGAACATAAAAAATAAAACTAGTTTTTGTCTCAAAAACTTTATAATTGCCATGACCTCATGACTGCTTGTCAACATGTAATTCAGCTTGTGATTCCTATAGCAGAGCTCAGCAAAGAAGTGAGAGAGCGGGAGTGGTTTTAAAAATTGTGGGAGAACTTTTTAGAAAAAATAGTCTTGTAACACCTCTAAAATGGTTTTCTCTTTTGGGTCCTTATGCACATAAAGTACAATGGCAGACACATCAGAATGCCATGTAGGAATACTCTTGGAACCACATTTTCTTGAAACTGTTCTTTAGGAATTACGAACAAAGACAGTAGTAGTGCTCCTCTTTACCCCTGTGAGTTACAGATTAACCTGTAGGGACTGGGGCTGAGGGCAGCCAGAAGGATCAGTGTTGTTGCTTCCAGAAGCAATACTGGAAGATGGGAGTGTGGCTGTGGTTATGCCAGATCTATTTTTTGTCATGCATGACCAGCAAGAGTAATTTTTGAGGACCATTAACTTCCTTTTCCACTCCAGGCTCTGCTCACCCTGAGTGTTGAGCGGAGATGTATAATTTTGGCCTTATCTTGCAGAGGAAGAAGTGTAGTGACCCACACTGACCATGACTGCTTCTCTTCTCTGCCATTGCACTTGCTGGCTCTTGCTGTGCAAAATAACCCAGCCAAGAACCTTAGGAGGGCAGAGGATGCTCACAGTTTTGACTTCTCATTCCCCTGGTTTTTTTGCCATACACAGCAAAAATCTCACAATGACTCACATTAACGTAGCCTGGTATAAAATACTTGAATCGCTGTTTTATACTTACTGTGTCACTATGCTTATTGGGAAATGCATACATAAATGAATGTGGTGGCGTGTATGTAACTGATTAGTAAGCAATAATTTCAGCTAAGACTTGCAACCATTGAGAAAAGTTCTCTGAAGAATGAGGCAATCTTTTTCTTTTCCCTTATTCAGAAATTTCCAGGAATCTTGTAGCTGCTGCTTCTTTCTCATCATTGAATCCCATTTCTTCCTTCTGCCAGCTCCTTTCAAATCTGTCTTCAGATTTGAACTAGTCCTGACTCTTTCACTTTATACAAATGCTCATTGAGAGAACAGTTCCCAAATACAGAAAGTAACCATATAACAGCAGGAACTGGAACACCAGCTGTATTTAGCTTTGCAATCATTGAGACTTTCATGACAACTTTCTAAGTTGTTTGTTTCCTGAAAAGTGATGTTAAAACAGCATTGTGGTGTTCCACAATTACTGCCACTTGGAGCGTGCTAGATCAAATTTTCTCAGTTTACAGGAAAAAAAGACACTTTTTTTTTTTCCCAAATGCCAACCCTGCTTATCAGCTTGAGATCAGAAATTCATGCTGTGTTCATTCTGGCTCTTGCATCTTTAGCAGCAAAGTCAGAGATGTAGTTAACAATTCTGTTGTGAAGGTGCATGGGCCACAGAGGAGGCAGATTCTCTTCTAAAAGTTGTGTTGCCTGTGCAACAGGAATGAAAAGCAGTTAAGAGCTTATTTTTCTTACCAAGGAAGCCAGACAGGAGTTTTTACTACACAACAGCATGGTTCTGCTGCATAAGTAGGCAACATTTTTACACTAATGCTGTTTTGTCTAGAATTCTGTTCTAGGTTCATAAATAAAAATCGTTGTCTGAGACTATTTTAGCATCTTTCTTTTTATCTTTGTATGAATTCATTTCAACCTTCCTTAAATAGCCACTGCTTTAAAGAACAGGAAAACTAAAAGTGGAAGAATCCTGGGAAAGATTGACTGATTTGATTAGGCATTCTCTCATTGTCTTGACTGTTGTTTTTTGGGGTAGGTTTTTGGTTTGGGGTTTTGGTGGGTTTTTTTGAGAGGGAGGGAGTGAAACATTGTACCCATATTTGATAAAATTTATAGACTTACACCTTCATAAATACTGACAGTTCTGTAAAATGTCTTCTGGCCCCTGTCATTATGTTTCCTACTGAGTCGCATGCTGTGGCATGTTTTCTTGGTGCGCTTAGTCCCAGAGCACAAAGATCTGAAACTGCAGAGCTGAGATTTAAAGTTCATGCCCGACTTGGAATATATTAAACTTTATGTGGACTTGATCAAACCCTTTGAGAAACGGGACCATACAGTGGGGCAAACTTAGCTCTGATATCCCTAAGGAAGCACCGTGAGGGCAGAAGTGTGTCTTCTTCCTAAACAGCTGGGATTTTTTGCTCGGTGTTATACCACTCTATTGATAGTCTTGCTATCTAGTGTGGCACCTGTGAAGAAAGGATGGATGAGCAGGGAGGAACATGGCTTTACTACTTTTCTTCTTTCTTTGGCCATCGTCTTCCCCTGAGGAAACAGAGAGATGTCTGTCTCTAACTTGTAAAACCTCAGTTCTGTCTGCTGCAGAGGCTGCACCCCTGGGATACGGTGCTCTCCAGTGCTAGCATGTGTGTGACTTCCAATGACCATTTAAATACAGGGTTTTGAAGTGCATGGACCAGGTCCACCTAAGCTAAGTGAGACCACTTAGAATCAGAGTACTAAATGGCACAGTTCCCAGACTTAACTTCAATAATCCTAGAGATGCTACATTTTTCTGTTAGCGTGTGGGTGTAACAGTATGTAGCCAACATATTAGACTAAATAAATAGAAGAAATATTAATGTCTTAAATCCAGCTGTGAAGTCGGACAACAACATAAGCGTCCCCAGTTATTGTGACAAATTACATCTGATGCCTGCTGTTTCTTCTGTAGTGAAAACATTTGAGCAACCTGGTCTAGCAGGAGGTGTCCCTGTCCGTTGCAGGGGGTTGAGAACTTCTTGATCTTTAAGGTCCCTTCCAACTCAAACCATTCTATGATTCAGTGATAATTTTGAGAGCAGGGAAATTCCTCAAGAATATTTCTTCCAGGAATGTAATGGACTTCTAGTATTTAGAGTAGTTTTTATTTAATAAACTGTATTCCATATTATCTTTCCCTTTTCTCACTTATTGTTTCTAAAATTCCTAATATAAGGAAAACGTGTACTGATACCCAGTTGTGACTTGTTAGGTTGTGGCTATCTTCCTAGGTGTTGAATTTTCACTGTTAGTAGTTTAGCTTAAAAGCCTGATTAGCCTTCCATGCTTTAACAAGATCCGTTTTATTTCTGACAGTTGTTGAGATACCCAAGTCTTTTTTTCCCACAAATCTCTGTCAAGCTGCCAGACCTGTGTATTTCTGCTCATTCTACTGGTTAGCAGTAAATGGTGGGAGTCATTTGTAGCTATAGATTAGCACACCAATATTTAAGTGTCATAAGCAGAAAATATGCTCTGTTGTTAATAACTGTTTTAGTTATTTTGATTTTTTTTAAAAGCTACTTCCTTATTTTTGCAGCTTGCACACAAAACTGGTAAGATGGTAATAATAACATGATAGGGTTTTTTTGTATTGTTAACAGCCATGCTCCTAACTATGTATCAACAGTAGACTATTGATTTTTGTTACTTCTGCCTTCTTTCATGTGATTTTTATTAGACCCACAGCTAAGCCTTCTATCAAATATAATAATCCTTTTGCAAATTCTAACTTAGGCTTTGAAGCAGTCTTGGGAGAAGAGTGACTTGTGTATTATAATACAAATTATCCATAAAAATACTCCCACTGGTGGGACTTTTATGTCTGAATAAAGATTTATCTTGCATCTGGATTGGACAAAAATTCAAATCATGGTACTTGTGTGGTGGAGTACTGTTGTAGGAGAGGGTTGTTTGTCTCTTTAGAAATAGTAGTAAAGTGTTATTGAAGTAGTTGCATTGTTCAGATGGAACGATACCTTCTTTAGTAGTTCTTAACATTGAAAAAGAAGTTTAAGTGTATTGTTCCATTACCTGCAGGTTAATATGCATCCTACAGTGAAGAATAGTTTGTAAATAATTGAAAATATTTTAAATTTTAACATTGTGACTATAATGTTTTGTCAATCCCTCTGTCTATTAGTAAATAGTAAAGGCATCTTCTGTTTAACAAGTAGTTTGTATGTAAATGGCTGAAAACCAGCATATCAGAGAATCTTAATGTTGTTCCAGTTGCTATTACTTTCGATTTAAAATGCTTAAAACAGTGATCGTTGTTCTAGCATGTCTGTTGCACACGACAGAATGTTTTGTATATTACTTCATTGCTTTCTGTATATAAAAACTGCCTTAGTTATGTTTTTAGTGTAGCAAATCAGAAATTAAAACTTACATGTGGAACAACATAATCTTCAAGACATGGGCACCGTTCATTACAGATGAAGTCCAACATGTGTATATCTTATTTTTTTTCTCCAATATTGAGACAGGAGACAATTTGCTCATTCCTGCCCAAGTAACATGTTTAAATGCTTAAAAACAGTTAACCTGTAGACTGATTAGAAATGTGGAAAATGAAATGACTGAAAACTCTAGAGAATTGCTAATGGCATGTGCAGTCCTTTGCATTAGCTTCAGTTCAAATTTTTTCCAGGTCAGGAGCAACTGAGAGTTTGTACAACCTGATAGTTTTTTCCGTGTGTCTGGTATACAAACTGGGAAGAAGGGTTTGGATAAAGTTGCTGTTGTTTAGCAGGAACTCAGCAGTATCAAGGTGGGTCTGCAGACTGCTCTAGCAGTGGAGCTTGGAGACTGAAGTCCTTCTCTTGTCAATAATCTGGGCATTTGAAACCACAGCTATTGCATAAAAGCTATGAAAAAAGTTAGCAATTCAGTTTTTGTCACACCCCGGGTGTGCTTGAAGGAGTATTTGCACAGTGCTTTGGATATTATTTCCTGCAAAAGCAGTCTCCCTCTTGCTGATCTTATTTCTAGCATTACTAAAGATGTCCTAGTGGAATGCGATTCTGTTTTCCAGCATTTTCTTACACAGATTGGTTGCCACTTCATCAGAAATAACAGGAGATCTGCATGACTAATACAGCAAAGTGCTGTGAGTCGAAATGTAAAGCCAAAAGAAGGATCATCAAGACTCTCAGGGGAAAACCATCACTAGAGCCCTGATGGAAAACCACCAGTATCCCCCAAAAAGCCTTTTAACGTTATTTGACTCATAATTCTACGAGAGCAGATTACTTTATTTAGCACCTTATTTTTGCCCACATGCCAAAATCCCTCATAGTGCTCACTGAGGTATGTAAACAGTATTGTGCCCAGTTTAATACAACTCTCATAATGCGATTTGATTTAATTTCTCTTATGGAACTAAGGAAGCAGTCATTATTTCTTTATCTTAAAAATGTATGTTTGGTCTATGCAGTCTTCTGCTGTTGACAGAGGAGTCAGATATTTTGGCTTAACGACTAAAGCCTGAAAACAACAGAAGACAAAAGCTAATTAGTGTTCTTTTGACTGCTGCTCTGAAGGAATGAAGCTGTATTGTCAGCTCCTTCTTAAGCTCCAGTGGAGATTAAAAGAAGACAATTACTACAAGGGAGGACAGAAAAAAAGAAATGGAAACAAGGCAGATCCAGGCAAAAAAGAAGTCTGGCCTAAGCATTACTTCACACTGCAAATTCATGCAAAATAAACCTTGAAAAGAAACCTGCATTGACGCCTACTCTATCTTTGCAGATTTCCTCCATAGCTTTTGCATAGGCTGTTACTGTCTTTGCTTGGAGAAAAGCTTTTGTCCAGTTCCTTTTACTGGACTGGTTTGTGGAGCAGACAGTCTCACTGCAAAGTAGCGCAAGGAACACGGACAGTGTATCATGCAGTGCAAGATACCAGTGGGATCAGCAACTTGCTGCAAGAGCACATTTTGTTGAATGAATAAGTTATACCTACTTGAAAATGTAATATGGACCAACACTTTCAATCTATAAAAGCAGAGTGCAGATTCATATCTCACGGGTGGCTGCTCTACCTTGCTTGGCTGGCACTGATACAACTGCCAAGGATAAACCGAGCAAGGTAACTGGCCTTGGCACTTTAACGCGGCTAATACCAAATGTAGTTAGGTGCGTTTTTCTTTTTCTTTTTTCTTTTTTCTTTTTTCCTTTTTTTTTTTATGCTGTGTAAAGAGTTAGGTACAAATTGGCTTTTGTAGGACCAGGAGCAGTTTAGAGCCTCTGGTGAAGATCTAAGCCTGTGAAATTATTGGCATCTGCCATCAGAGATACCAATATATCCAAGGAAGTTTGGTTCTGACTTTGTCTGAATTCTTGTTCACCCCCTCTCCTCTTGAGTTTTAAAAGGATTCTTTTACTTTTTCTTTTCTTCTTAAACACTTTCAATCATCGTGGCTGTTCTGACTGGCCTTGCTGGCAGCTCTCCCTTGATAGTTGACAGTCGTCTGGAAAGGACATCTCCTGAGGCTGCAGGATTGTGGGGCCAGCGTTAAGGAAGTGCATCAAGGCAGTTCATAGTTTAATCCTTTTCAATATGTATAACAGCACATAACCATGAATTCCAGCTAACAAATCCAATAGATGTCCAAGAACACTTTGAAAGACCACTTTAGTTTGGGCTAGTACTGGGTTTGATGTTCGACTGTAGCCCTTGTTTGTGTTGTATGTACTGGGAGGCCAAAGTACAGGGTGCATTAACGCAGCTTATGAACTGCATGCATGCTGATTTTAATTTGAAGTGTAAACTTAATCTTTTCTGATCGTTTGTTAATGTTAGCTAGAGAAACATACCCAGGCTGCAAAAGTTGCTTCAGCAATCAAAGCTCTCATGTCCATTACAGCTGAAAATAGATAAGGTTTTTTCTTGCCAAAGTTGATTCTCTCAAAAGAAGTTGGGTGGGCAGGAGAGAAACAGCTCTTTGGACTCCCCAGTAACGAAGACAACTTTTTCATTGCTGGTAGAGGTTGGAGCAGCTGTAAAGTTTTTCCAGTTTCTGCTGAAATTGATAACCCACAACAGATGTCAGCAGCCTAGAGATTGCAGAATGCCATAGACTATCGTAGTTTAATAAAGTCCAGCTAAGGTGTAGCAAAGAGGTAAAGCCTGCCTACTCTGGCTGTGCTACCCCCAACTATTTGTTCTTTTACTTCATTTCTAAACTGAAAGATACTCATTTGTCACATATAGAGTGACTTGTTTCTCTGCGATGTCCACCATTTTGAAGTGAAACACCATAAAGTATAACACCTTTTGGCTCTATTTCTCTTTCAGTTACCCTAAAAAGAATACAAAATCCTTAGAAAGGATCAAAAAGTATGTCCATTCCTACAAAATAGTGTCATCTAGAATAAAACCCAAACCATATTCAGCCAAATTTTTACAACTATATACTGTCCCTGGTAATATCCCTTTCTCTATGTTCTTTCCCTAATTCCCTCAACAAACAAACCAACCACCCAGCCAATGGGGTGAGCCTTTGTTATCACTATTATTAGCAGAACTGGCTCCAGGAAAGTGTACATGAGTTTGACTTCATCAATACTTACATTTTGCTGAAATACCTTAAGACATTAGTGAGACTTTGTGTTTAGCAGACAGTGTACTTGCAAGGAATGAAAGCAGGCACTTTGCCCTTACTTTGTTCCTTTGTTCAAATTTTAATCCTTTTAAATCCTTTTTTCTTAGTCTTTTCCAGGGAAGAATTAAATGCTTGACTATTTTTGTGACTACTTTTATTTCTGTTAACTCTGTCAGATCGTTTCTTTTCACAGTTGCAGATTTTACTGGTGGTCATTGAAAGACTTCGCTCTGGGCTAGAGGATGTGTGATGGGTGGCCTCTCACTCTTGGCTGACTGGCAGTAATATTGCTCTGCAATAATTGTCACAGATCAGTGACCATTTAGGATATCATGTGTTGTGTGGGTCACTCCACCCCTCGATCCCAATGTCACCCTGAACGTGTCTTGTTATAGGGGAATAAGAATAGTTTGAGGACATGAAAGAGCAAACAACTGCCTGAGGAGACTAAGTAGCATACAAAAGATTAATGAAGTGATGTACTTAGCACTGCTAGCGTTATTTTTTGGTAGTGTATTCAGGAGGAAGTAAATCACTAATGGGATTTAAGAAGCACAAAAGGAGATTTCAGTATAATAAATAGGTGTTACCAAGTATCTGTATATACTACAGAAGCATGGAGGATTTTTGTGTGAACTGCAAACACCATACCCAGATTTCTACCTCTGTTGAGCACCAGACTGGTACAGTATCTATTGAAGATGGCATTAGTGCTTTGCATTGCTTTCGTCATTCACCCTACTCCTGTAGGGAACTGAGTAGGTTTCACCACTGTGTAAGAAATACCAGATCTTTATTGCTGGCTCCATGAAGAATCTGATAACTTCATGGCACCTGAAATTATCTATCTCACTCCTCACTGAATTTTTCGATTTTTTTGTGGAAGCAAACAGTACCAGCGTGAAATCTTCAAGCATCTCAACTTGATAGTTTTCACAGAAAGGAGTTGATCTTCTTTGCATTCTGTTTCCGGACAGTTCTTTCTGTTTTCAAAATATTTTGGATTTTTACTGGACTATTGGGTATTCTTCAGTTTCTTCTTTTGAATCACCTTACTAAAAGACTTCTGGAAGCCTATACATGTAAAGCGTGGTAACTGGGTTTCCTTCGTTCACTGTCTTGGTGTTGTAGTAGTTATGACAATTTTCCTATGTGAAACTATGCTGCCCTAATTGAAAATCTCTGGAAAACAGTGAACCAATAGGATCATTGAACTCTTTTGCTGGGTACAGTCCGTGCAGATTGAACATGTTTTATTTTCCTCCTTGTTATACATGAACGTGTTGGGCGAGGAGAGGAACACCTGAATTGAGCACAGATACTCGGATCATACACCAGAAAATGTAATTGAAAACATGGACTGAGTAGATGGTTGTAACTGTGTGTGCTCTGTCTGTGTCATAGGTGGACTTGGCTAAGTAGGCCCAGGCGGGACCTTCAAGCAGATGTTCTTGCTATCTGTTGCCTCAAGGCAGCATACGTGTCCTATACCTATGTAGCTTGGGACAGGTACTTGTACAAGGTGGTCCCTCAGCCCTCCAGTGCTGGGCTTCCAGGCTGCTTTTCAGGTTGCCAGTGCCTGCCCTTCCAACATCCCTGTCAGGCAACCCAAGCTTTGCTGACGCAAGGAGCTCTTCTCCTTTCCTGGCCACTACGAGCTGATGGGACAGATTATTTCCTTCTGTTTTTAGGTGGCCTTTTACAGATTCGACTACACCCCTCCCTTATTTTTTGCATGTGTCTTTCCATCAGTCTTTCTTTTATGTTGTCTCCAGGTCTCTTATATCTCTTACTGGATGCTTTCCAGTATGCCCACATGGTCTTGTTAGGTAACCTAGTGATGCTGCAGAAATGCAGTATTTATAGAATCATAGAATCATTCAGGTTAGAAAAGACCCTTGGGATCATCGAGTCCAACCATCTTCCCTATTCTACAAAGTTTTTCCCTACACCATATCCCCCAACACCACATCTAAATGACACTTAAACTCATCCAAGGATGGTGACTCAACCACCTCCCTGGGCAGCCCGTTCCAGTGTCTGATCACTCTTACTGTGAAGAACTTCTTCCTAATGTCTAGTCTAAACCTACCCTATTGCAACTTGAAGCGATTCCCGCTTGTTCTATCGCTATTTGCTTGTGAGAAGAGACCAGCACCAACCTCTCTACAATGTCCTTTCAAGTAGTTATAGAGAGTGATGAGGTCTCCCCTCAGTCTCCTCTTCCTCAAACTAAACAGTCCCAGCTCCCTCAATCGTTCTTCATACGACTTATGCTCCAGGCCCTTCACCAGCTTCGTTGCCCTCCTCTGTACCCGCTCCAGCACCTCAATATCTCTCTTGTATTGAGGTGCCCAAAACTGAACACAATACTCCAGGTGTGGCCTCACCAGTGCTGAGTACAGGGGGACAATCACCTCCCTACTTCTGCTCGTCACACTATTTCTAATACAAGCCAGGATGCCGTTGGCTTTCTTGGCCACCTGGGCACACTGCCGGCTCATATTCAGCCGCTTGTCAATCAGAACCCCCAAGTCCTTTTCTGCCAGGCAGCTTTCCAGCCACACTTCCCCAAGCCTGTACCGATGCATGGAGTTGTTGTGGCCCAAGTGCAGGACCTAGCACTTGGTCTTGTTGAAGTTCATATCATTAAGGTTTGCCCATCGATCCAACCTATCTAGATCTCTCTGTAGAGCCTCCCTGTCCACGTGCAGATCAATATTTCGTTAAAATCGATTAATATTTCATTAAAATCTCAGTCTGGCTCCAGTTATAATGGGGTAATTTCAAGTTCAATGTTTCCATTTCAAATTCATTGAAATATCTACCCACGCAGAATTGGTTTGAATACAACTGTCTTCCCGTTGACTAAAGGAGAAGGGTAAAATGCTTACTTGGCATCATTTTACCATAGGCTAATTTCAGGTAATGAAGATAAACCAGGTTTATTTTATGAGTGTAGTCAGGTACTTCGTTTTGAAGAAGCTTTAATCACAGTCCCAGAGCTGTCGTAAAGAGAGGCTGACTGAGTATTTCAGTTTACCCTGAACAGATTAGAAACAGGTTTGCTTGTGCAATTGTTGGCATCAGTTTTACTGAGCTAGAGTAGGAGTGCTCACATGGTCATTACTGCATTTGCCTAATTAAAATGAGCTGAAAACATACCTTTTCATTAGGCCAATATTAAGCTACAGTTTCGTTCAGGTAAAAGCAGAACACTAAATACGCATTGAATATTAGCACTGATGTAACTGATCCAAATAGATACATAGATACATAAAACCTTAAACTAAAATGGCTCTGCCATTTTGCCTTTTATTTACCGTACACTGAGGGAAAACTCATGAGGTAACTGTCACACACTAATTTATACACAGCAGCTTTTAAGGGTGGATCAAGTGCCTGAGATTACCTGTGTGCTCAAGTCAGGTAGTTTGCCTTGAATATTGCCTGACAAATTTCTTGAAGTTTTCAAATAGAAAAAAAGGAGTGTTAAAAAGCCAAATGTGTTTTATGAGATGCCCTGAGGAAACCTTCTTACACATAACTTTGCTTGAATTTGATGTGCTGGCATTGCTTTTTACATTTTGTAATTTTTGTGTTTCGTTTCTTTCTGGTAGCTCTGACCTCCTCCCTTATCGGTGCTCTCCAGGTCTCCCAGGCAGTAGTGGCCAATGGTGAATTCACTGCACTTCTTGCTGTTTCCACATAATTTATCTGAAATGTTGTGGGCATACTCCAGGATTTCATCTTTTTTCCTTTATGACAGTAATTAGTTTCCTGGGTTTATCTCTTAATTTGTCATGCTACCAATTTCTGTTTCTTAAAATAATCGTTCTATTGCAATGTTTTTAATTTCTTACAGCTCATCTGTGTAGAAAAGTAATGACAAAATTCCAAACTAAGGAGTCCTCAATTTAAAGTGGCAGAGTTACTACGGAATAACATATTCCTGGTCAATGCTACTGAGCAGGTGGCCTCTCCATTCTTTATTATATTTCAAGTGAAACAGACATTGTTTGGCCTCCAAATCATAAATGCAAGCTGGTTGTCTGGCAGTTGAGCTCTGGTTTCTTTTAATCTAGTTGTAATAGCATGACATTTTTCCCTTGAAAAATGGAGGAAAAGCCAGGTTTCTGGAGACGTGGCTTGGAGCATTTTTATCCCAACAAAGAGTTTGATACCCCATAACACTGAAGGACACACAGAACTGATACGTCTTAGCCTGGATTATGGCAAATGAAAAAATAGCTCAACAATGTTAGACATGAGTGAGGGGGAGGTGAGTGCGAGTTTGTGAGGACTCTTAAGTGAGTCTTTTCTGCTGAAACCCATATATTTTAAAATATATTTTATTAGAAATATTGTGATCTTTGTCACTTCAGATAAAAGGCAAGTACATGTTTCTTGTAAAGCAAAGTTCTGTTCTGACTTTTGGAGCAATGTTGAAGAAGCCCTGTAGCTACACCACAAATAGATGCCTATGATGGTGCAGCAGGTTTGTTAGGGACGTAGGGAATGGGGTCCTTACACTTGCAAGCATACAGTATTTTTTTTCAGAATATGAGTTTAACATCAAAATAATTACAAAGGGTTTGGGTTTTTTTATGCAGTTTCTATTTACATGTGGCACATCTGTCAGGCGTGTAGGCAGGCACCAGTAGAACCTTAAGGCATTGAAACTGCTCCCCACTGGTTGTGGGTTTGAACTTCAGGTACTGTCTTTCTGTGTAGTGCAGAAGGAAAAACTTGCTAGGGAATGGGAAAATGCGTCTTTGTCATTATGCTAAATGTATGTTAGCCAAGTGACTGTACACAAGAGCATGTACGTGGAAGTCATTCACTGAGGCCATGCTTTCACTGTGTCTTCATGTTGCTGCAAAAAAAAGGCAGGAAGCTCATAGCAAAAATAATATTCTGTGCTTGTTTTGTTGGGTTTTTTTGTTATTTTTTCTTTTTTTTTTTTACTTTTAAAGCGGGCAACAGTTATTTTTAGACCATTTTTAAAAGTTGCTATGTAAAAAAATGTGTATTTTTTTGTGGCAATTCAAATTAAAATGCATAGATAAAATTGAATTGAAGCTGAAGTAGAATTTGCATTGAAGAACAAGATTTCATTCCATAACTTGAAAGAAGCAGCAAAAATCAGTTGTATAGCTTTGCGTACCAATATGATTATTACCAGGTTAGATTGCTCCAGAATACTGTATTAGCATCTGAATTTTGGGGTGCCTGTCATTTATTTCTTTTATTTAATGGCAAAGTTTAAGAGGCAAAATCCGCTTTCCTTTTTCTCTCATCACCATCCTGCTATTTGGTATAGCTTGAATCTGCAATAACTAATTATCATTCTTTAAGGACACTTAGGAATTCTTCTTCCAAGTTTCTGTTGTTTGCATTTCTCCCAGAATGTCAAGTATAACCTTGTGAGGATAGTTTGACATTTCTGCAGCTGCACTCCATCCCACTATGTTTTGCTCATGACCAGATTTAGTACATTTTCTATGTTCTTTATCCAGAAAGAGAATAGATTTATCAGACGTAATTAGTTTGTTTTAAATCATGGCTGCTTATCACTCTTACCTTTGTCATCACAGAGGTTGTTTGTAGTTTTTGTTATCTAAATATTTGCGGCATTATTTTACTAATTATACATGCCAGCATTTACAGCTGCTCTCCATTAAAAAAACGCTCTGCAAACACATTTTCATCATTTAAGAAAAACTGGTTTGTGATTTGGAAGGTACATCAAGTCACTTGGCACCCTTTGCAAGAGTGTGTCTAGCTCTTTGGAAACACTGTGCTAGTGTCACTGGAGAAGCGTTCGGGTATGTCAGCAAGGGTATGTCTGTTGGATGACAGGCTGGGTCAAGCAGAAAAAGGAGGGCTTCTTTTTACTGTTTCCTGTCTTACTAATCATAAGTACATCTAGGTAATGCAGTATCTGATGAATGGTGGGTTGGATGTTGTCTGCATACCTAGAACGTAAAGTTGAGCCAATCCAGCCTTTCTGATTTACAGGGTTTTTCCCCCATATATCTCTCTGCTCGTGATATTTACCAGTACAGAGTAAAGAATGCCCTGCAAATGCAGCCAATTCTGTGAATCTCTTAGCTTTATTCCAAAGGTAAATAAATCTGGAACAGGCATCGTAAGGGATTAGCAGTGGAGTGGTTTGCAATTATAAATAGGCACCAGGGTTCATGGTTGTGAGCTGTATTTACACACCTTTCCCCCCACAAAGAGTGACAGAAATAAATTGAAAGATGACAGGAAGGTGATGGATGGAGAGCTGATGAATGCAATTGTCTTCTCGCTGTTGCTTTTTAAAAAGGGAAAGATTTTTTTTTTATATTACATCTTGCACAAAGCCGATACCTTTCCTGAGTACCAGGGAAAAAGTAGCACAGAACTCAGCTTCTTATTTGCAGCTCTCGGGCTTGGGGGTCAGTCACTGCTTCATTAGTTCATGTGCAGGAGTGACAGTTCAGGGCAGAAAGCAGATTAGCTTCTATTAATTACTGTAAATCCCTTACAGCATCTTCTGTGGTGGAATTAATAAACAATTAGTTGCTGCTGGAAGCAACTGAGATTTTAAACACATAAAAAAGTAGTGATGACTCAGAACTGTACCAAATTAGCTTTGTATTAGTGTTGAGGTTGAGGATGACCATGAAATTGGGATGGTGACAAAATCCCACCGGCCATCTAGACAACTGCTGTTTCAGACTGACATTTATAAGAGCTGAAATATTTTAATTCTCCTTAATTCCTATCCAGAACCAATACTGAAGGGATGAGTTTGTATTCAAAGGGTGTGTTTATGGGCCGTCTGCTGGAGAGGTTTTGCTGAATGACTTATTTGGGTTAATGTAATTAAGCTTCTTACAGCTTATAGCCAAGCCAAAAAAATACCTGTGTAAGTGTGCTGCAGTGCTCCTGGGCACGCTGTCCCTGTGCCCACTGCATGCAAACTGGTGGGGTATGGCTGTGTCTGCATCAGCAAGTGGCTTCCTGCAGGAGGAACAGATCCATACAAGCAGCAGCCGATGCTGAGGGTCTGCTGATTGCAAAATGCTTTTGACAAGAAAAATGAAAGTCTTAACATGATGTAACAGTCTCAGAGTGGGTACTGTAACTTAGGTGCACATTAAAAATTTCAGTCTTAAGGATGGGAGGCTGAAGGGGAACTTTCTGCTCTCTTCAGCTATCTAAGGGATAAGACAGGAACAGAGTCATCTTAGAGTTGCATAGTAACAGGACAAGAGGCAGCAATCATAAACTGCAACAAAGGAATATCCAATTAAATAGTATGGAAAAGGGTTTCAAAATTATGATATTTACACACTGGAACAGATTGGCCAGAGAAGTTGTGGAGCTTAGCTGAACAAAGCCCTGAGCAGCCTAAACAGGTACTGCTGGCATCTGGAGCAGATGACCTTTAGAGGTCCCTTCTGACCTAAATTAGTTTGTAGTCCTAGCCTACATCCACACCTCCATGCATGGGGTGCTTCATGAAGAGAAGAGATTACTTCAGACTGAGTTTGTTGGATAGCATTGTAAGATTTTCATTTCAGCAGAGAGCAATCCAGGTAGATCGTGTCACTCTGATGCAAATCAAAGTGCTGTAAGCAGAGGCAATCAGAGGATTCACTTCCAGAGTGTATCTTTTTTTAAGTTATTTTTTTATTATTATTATTTTTTAAACTCTCCCTAACACACTGTGTCAGGAACATCCAGCACCAACTAGATAAGTAACACTTACTCAGGATCAGATCTATTGTTTAAAATGAATCACAGGTGCAAAATTGCTGTTGCAGAACCACTCTGTGTTACAGTCTGGAAGAGTCAGCAGTCTGCAGCAGATTGGAAAAGCTCCAGCTTGCTTCTCATACTCGTATGTTTTCATGCTCTCATGGTACTGTGATAGATCTTTGGTTTCTGAGATTTCAGCTTAGCTTTTGGATTTACTTGAGCTGCTGTAACAGTGAAATGTGGTTGTTATTTGGTGAGGCTTGCAATTGAGTATGGCAGATAAAAAGCATATCTCTCTTCTACTGTATTCAAAGTTTTAAAAGTTACTTCTGGTTTCAAATGGGAACAATACAGAGAGGATTAGCTTTGTCTTAACAAATGCAACAAAACAGTGCAAACAAGATGCAGAGGCATCCAGGCTGAAACACTTTCTATTTGAGGTACCTCAAAGATGGGTGCAGTATAAGGATGCTGACAGAGTTCAATGTTTCTCTTTATTCTGGCCCAAATATCTGCTCTTTTGGGTTTTTATTTCATTGTTTGGGTTTTTTTGTCTCCTCTTCTATTTCCATTCTCATTTTCCTTTCCCTTTGCATGTCCTATTTTCTAATAGTCTGTCCCCAGAATTTCTGTTTCACTATGTCCTTATCTGCTTATCCTGCAGGTCTTTCCTCCCTTCCCTTCTTTATTTCTTCTTTTGCTACCTTTTTCCTGATACCTTCTCTGCCAGTTTTTTAAACCATCCTAAGCATTAGCTCTGCACCAGCCCAGTTTCATTTGTAGCCTTAGTTATTGTTGTACAATTGTGTATTCTTTTCCTTATTCCATTTTCAAGCAGGGAAGGATGGGATTTTGCTCCTGCAGAAAAGTAAAATCCCCAGCAGTCCACTGAAATGGCTGTTTGCTAACAGTAACCATCACACAGACCTCAGGCCTCCTGACTCCAGGATAGTACTGAAATAGCAACAAGCACATAACTGGGTGCAGGTCCTGGGGGTCTGCAGAGAATGAAGGGTCTTTGGAGCAGGGAATTACCTGTGAGGTTTGGGTTGCTGAGCTTCCCCTGAACATGCCCTTGCTGTGCAGCAAAGTGCTGTACTGATGTCTCTGTAGGCTTTCTCTTGTGGCTGTCAAGGGTGACCTGTTCCAGGAGTCTTTTCCAAAACAGGTTTCTCTTCCTTGTCACCTCCAATTAGCCTGATGTGAAAAGGTGTTTTTTCACTTTTCTGACTGCCACTGATAGATTCCGATCAATGGCAGCCTCTTTAAAGTTTAATTGCTCAGCTTCATTTCTGCATGTTAACTTAGTTTTATAAATCACTGCTTCCCTCCTCCCCACAATTTTTCACTATCTGATACTCTTTGCCTGGAGCAGTCATCTAAATGACAGGTCAGCGGTAGACCTTAAATTAGTTATGGCTTTGGCTCCTGAACCTGGTAATTAGCAAGATGGAAGCAGAGAAGCATAGTGTGTTCAGCTTCTGGTTTTACTGGCTGTAGCTTCAGCCACGGTATGGGCTGTCAGTGTCAGGTCCAAAGCCAATACAGTGATATTGAAAGTTGCCAGAGTCCCATCATCAACAGTGCTTATCATCTTCATTGTGACTTATATGGCTTTGTATGCTTGAAAACCTTCTAGCTTTTAACTTGAATTTCACATATTAAAAGGAGAAATTGAGGAAATGTTTTATTTCCCAAGTTGCCCTTTTTTTACAGTAAAATTGGTGACGGAATTAACACAATCTACCTGCCTTTTTCACCTATTGTCTGCCAATGATGCGTCAAGTTACAGGGGATGAAATTGAGAGCAGCTTGTGGTGGCCTCCAGCTAGCTCAGCAAGAGAGGCTGGAGCAAGAGAGGCTGCCTCCAGAGCTCTGATGCTAATGAAACGGCCCATTTCATTGATGGGTATTGATCAACAGTGGTATGCATTCCTGGGGCTTCTAGCACAGACAGGGCTCTAGGGAAGAAGACAAGCTGTACACTTTGATGGATTGACCCTAGCTGGGCACCAGGTGCCCACCAAAGCCGCTCTATCACTCCCCCTCCTCAGCTGGATGGGGGAGAGAAAATATAACAAACGGCTCATGGGTCGAGATAAGGAGAGGGAGTGATCTCTCAGCAATTACTGTCACAGGCAAAACAGACTTGACTCAAGGAAAAAGTAATTTAATTTATTACCAATGAAATCAGAGTAGGATAATGAGAAATAAAACCAAATCTTAAAACCACCTTCTGCTCACCCCTCCCTACTTCCCAGGCTCAACTTCACTCCCAATTTTCTCTATCTCCTCCCCCTGTGTGGCGCAGGGGGATGGGGAATGGGGGTTGTGGTCGGTTCATCACACGCTGTCTCTGCCAATCCTTTCTCCTCAGGGGGAGGGACTCCTCACACTTTTCCCCTGTTCCAGCGTGGGATCCCTCCCATGGGAGACAATTCGCCACAAACTTCTCCAACATGAGTCCTTCCCACAGGCTTCAGTTCTTCATGAACTGCCCCAGCGTGGGTCCCTTCCATGGGGTGCAGTCCTTCAGGACCAGACTGCTCCAAAGTGGATATCCACAGGGTCACAAGACCTACCAGCAAACCTGCTCCAGCATGGCATCTTTTTTTCATGGATCCACAGGTCCTGCCAGGAGTCTGCTCCAGCGCAGGCTTCCCAAGGGGTCACAGCCTCCACTGGGCATCCACCTGCTCTGGCATTGGGTCCTCCATAGGCTGCAGGTGGATATCTGCCCCACTATTAACCTCCATGGACTGCAGAGGGACAGCCTGCCTCACCAATTGCTCAAATTGGTTTTTTCCCCCCCTTCAATTTGTTATCACAGAGGCACTATACCACTGTCACTGATGGGCTCAGCCTTGGCCAGTGGCAGGTCCATCTTGGAGCCATCTGGCATTGGCTCTATTGGACATGAGGGAAGCTTCTAGCAGCATCTTACAGGAGCCACTGCTGTAGACCCCTGTTGCGGTTTAACCCCAGCTGTCGACTAAGCACCATACAGCTGCTTGCTCATTCCCCCCAGGTTGGGATGGGGAAGAGCATCAGAAGAGTAAAAATGAGAAAACTCATGGGGTGACATAAAGACAGTTTAATAAGCAAAGTAGAAGCTGCGCACACAAGCAAAGCAAAACAAGGAATTAATTCCCTGCTTCCCATGGGCAGGCAGGTGTTCAGCCATCTCCAGGAAAGCAGGGCTCCATCATGTGTAACGGTTACTTGGGAAGACAAACACCATCACTCTGAAAGTCCCCCCTTCTTCCTTCTTCCACCAGCTTCATATGCTGAGCATGACATCACATGGTATGGAATGTCCCTTTGGTCAGTTGGGATCAGCTGTCCCAGTGGTGTCACCTCCCAGCAGGTCAATATGAGAAGCTGAAACATCCTTAACTGCTTAGCAACAGCTAAAATATTGGTGTGTTACCAACATTATTCTCATCCTAAATCCAAACCACAGCACTATACCAGACGCTAGTAAGAAAATTACCTCTCTCCCAACTGAAACCAAGACACCCCCAGCTACCAAAAGCTTGCCATGCAAACCCAATATGTACACATACACCTTGGGTTCGCATCCTGGGCTTGTGTAGACTTGGTGTAAGGGCTGAAGTAAAGATAAGAAGTTGTGAGAGATAGGGGGATGAGCTAAATGCAGGTCCGGTTACGACAGGCAGTGCCAGCTCCTGATGGTCATGTCAAGTCAAGTGCTGAGGACAAGGAGAGAAATGGTGGCATAGTGGAAGGTGCAGACCAGGAAAGTGGGTGGCGCTGGTGTCCTATAAAGAGAGGAGCTGAGAAAAAGCAGTGACACCGAGTGTCTCAACACTGTATGTCTGTACTGTTGTAAGTAATTGGTGGGAACGCTGTGTGTCTGTGCTTAGAGTCAGCAGATCACCATACTACAGGATTATAGTGAATGGTATCGTCCTGAAAACATTTCTTTGAAAAGCCCTTTGTCCCTGTCTTGATCGTGTCTTGCCTACAAGACACAATTGCAAGGTCGTAAGGGCTGTTCCATAGTTCTGAGTCTGATGGAGGAAATGAGCCCTGTAGAAATTGTTCCTTCTTTGTAAAAAGGCAAACAAAAAGACGTATTGACAATGTGCACGCAGCGCATTGAGTGTCTTCCTTCTCTGTCTCTACCTGGACAGGGGACTGGCACTGTCATCCTCAAATGAGACTCAAACTGCAGAAGCTACAGTCAAGGAGAAATTGAATACCTGGAAACACTGGCAAGTGTTTTAGTGGCTGGCACCCAGGTGGAAGAGTTAGATCCATAAAACTCAGAGTGCAAAGAGTTATTTATTACAGAATTCAGCAAGTTACTGGGTACAATGGAACAAGGCCACCCAATAATCAGGATATTGAACCCAAATTATACAGCTGAGGAAAAGCAAGGAATAGGAGACTTCACTATAGCAGCTGACTAATAAGTCTTATCTGAGAGAAAGAGCAGGAGCCACAGGAGTTTTGTTGCTGAGAGTCACTGGATTTGCTACATGGAAATTAGCAGGATTCTGCTCACGCTGCTATTGAGTGACAAAAATCTGTCTTTCGTGTAGGTAAAATAAGGCCGTGGTTTGTAGCATTTCTCTGTAATAATGGGCTCCCTGCTTCTCTTTACTCATTTGTATTTGCGCTAGTTATAATTAGTAGCGGCATACATTTGGCAGGCAGCGATGGGCAGGTGGCCATGCCACTTAGCAGAACTGGAGCTCAGGAAGCAGTCACTGCTGTCCTGGCGCTTCTCTGCCAGCTCAGGTGTAGCAGTTGACCCTGTTGAAAACCTCACTTCCCTAGCATTTCATTTTTGGATGCAAATTGTATTAGTGAGCCAAACTTCCTGTCTTACCTTATAGTATTGACAATGGCTTTCCAGTAACTTTCAGCACATCTCCCAGTTCTTCTCTAATTGAGCAAAATCAGACGTTGGGAAAAAAATAGCTGTATCACGATGTACAGATGAGTTTATCAGCTTGTCTAGTACTATTTTCATGATGTCCCTCATTAACTCCATTACTTCTTGTTGCCATGCAGTTTTGTTAAAGGGCAGTAGGAAATATCGTACTTTATTAAATCCAGTAAAGGCCAAGTTTGAATAAATTGTAGCTAATTATAAATTCAACTGGAAACATGATGTGATGTAAAACAAAATTATACAATTCCACTTCCTCTGTTTTTGTTGAATGTTTTGCCTGCTAAACATACTAGCCTGGTTTTCCTGTAGAACAGCTTCTCATTTTTTTTTTGTTGGATTACTTTCCAAAGTAGCTACCTTGAATTTTCAAGGTAGTAATTAAAAATAAAGATTAAAATTTCAGATATTATTTCAAATGACTGAGGCAGTCCCCATCTACCTTTCCTTCCTTACTTGAGCAAACACTATTAAACGTTAAAGCAAAAGTATCATGAACTAATTTTAGAGTGGACTGTGAACTGGTGTCACTTAGATCTCCTCCTCAGCATCGCCAAATGTGAATAGCAAATTATCAGAAGTCTGATCACAAAAAACATGTTAATGTCTTAAAAATAATTTTAGAGCTTTGATTCATTTGTGGTTTTTATCCTAATTTTGATTTTTTGGCTTTTGGCTGGAGTCCATCTGTGTTTCAGGTAGCTTTCTATAAATATGAAGGCTGAACACAAGCTCAAGTTTCAATGAGAAGCTGAAATTTTTATGCTACTCCAGGATCTGGGGCTTTAAAAAAAGAATCTTGTTTTCCCAAGATAGGAATTTTGATTCTGGTAGCTTCAGCTGGAAGTTCAGCATTACTATTTGTGTTTGTCTCCGTCTTGGAGCTGATTTCCAGCACAAAAAAAAGTTTGAAGGTGCAAGTAATCATATCAGGAGTACTCAAATGGACTTGCAGAGGCCATAGGGGAAATGTATTCCTTTCTACATGCCAGTGTTAAGCTGTTTCTTTCCGAAGTACATCATTTTTCGTTGATTCCTAGCACTATTTTAAGAACAGTACGACTTCTTTGTTTTGTTCTTTTTTATAACAAGTATGTCCTCCAAATTTTGCTCTGCCAAAAATGTCTCAGAATTTTCAGTCTGGTCATTTCACAAGAAGAAAAAAAATATTTAATGTAGATGGGTTCTGACTATCACCTTTATTTATTTGAAGGGCTGAGAGCCTTAAGCCCATTACCTTTCTGCATTTTGCAGATATTACTTACATGAACTTTCTGTTTTGCTCCACTCCTGCAGAGAAGTCCTGCTTTCAGCAGACCTCACATAGAGGTGAATGATTTGTCCTGTGCTGTCTATCAAGACTCTAGCAGAACCACAAATGGAAATGAGATTTTCTCATCCTGGTCTAATGCTCCATCCTTTTACCCTGGTTTGAATTTTGCAGTTAAAGTGCTACATACATAGTACAGCACAAAAGCCTTTGCTGATCACGTAAGCTGTTGATTGTGATGAGACCTTGTTATATGCCTGAACTATGGGGAACTATATAGACAAGTGATAAAAAATAGGCTCATGCAGAACATGAGAGGTGGTGTTGTTTTCTCATTGTCACATGTAAGATGGTGACTGCCCTGCATTCATCCCTTGGCTTTGATTCATAGCCATTTTATAAGAAAATACAGTTATGGCATAAGCTGCAGTCATTCTGAGCAAAATACTCTGTATAGGGCAAGTATAAAAAAAAACTCAGATTTTTACACATGCATAACAAAACTCATCTTCTGAACCTGCGCTTTTTATATCTTGTGATTATTCTGCTCTTTTGTCAAAGTAGTCTGTGTACAGAGCAGCAAACATGACCATATGTTTTATCATTGGGTTCTAACAAGTTTCTCCCTGAGATGAAGTACTTTAAGAAGCAATAATGAATGGTGGGAAGTGAATGCACTAAATAAATAGATGGGGTTTTAACAAAATTATCTCATGCCACTTCCATATGCGTGTATCTGTGTGTATTCAAAGGGAAGAAATAAGTAAACATGACATCCTAGCATCCAAATCTTGTGCCAGATGTCTTATGCTTGGAGTCAAGTCCTACATGAATCAAGGAAAGCTGTTGAGTTTAATTGAAAGTTGATTCTGGTCTGCTTTGCTTGATCTCATGCTCAGTAGAGAGCTTGTCAAATAAAGACCACATCTGTGAAAGAATGGTTTCTCAGAGAGTAGGAAAACCTCTGTTGTGTTGTCGTTAGTGTGTGGTTCCCAGTATTTAAATTCCACTGCAATTAAAGAGGCAGAGGAAACGAATAGGCACAGTTTTAATTTTCTCTAATTCCTGCTGGTATCCAGGAAGTTCTTTGTGCTGCAGAACGGAAGTCTCTAATCCCTAGAAATGAGAAATTAGGAAGCCCTCACTGAAATGGGGGGGAAACTTCCAGGGCTGGTCCACAAACTGATGTTGCAAACAGGGCAAATCAAAATGCCAATATACTGGCATACAAATGAGAATGATAATGAGGTCTGCTTTTTATTGTGCACATTATCAGTGTTTTGGGATCATTGCCATTTTCTCCTCTAGAAAGAGAGCTCCAGAACAAAAATTAGAGCTGTCAAGGTGAATATCAGCAACGGTAACTTGGGAATTCTTCCAGGAAGAGCAATCTGTGTATGGCCCATAGCATATGTGACTGACTGTAGCGTGATGTTTATATATTACGATTCCATTCACTCTCTCTGCCAAGAACACAAAATTTGTAGATGGTGCAGGAATTCTTATAAGATCCAGTGAGATGGATAATTTTTATTTTTAATTTCATGGAAGAGGAAACAATGAGATATTGGATGGTTTCTGCTCCTTGATGTGGCTGCTGCAGGGCCAGAAAGAAGACATGGATTGCCTGTTCTGGTTTTCTTCTTTGCAATACTCAAATTCTGCAGGGCAACTTTGCAACAAATAAAGCTACGAAGGCAGTACTTACTTGAGCTCAATTAGTCTTTAAAGCTGTACAGGTTTAGTCTAGGTCAGACTGGATACAGAAGTGGACTCTGCCCACAGGTCAAGTAGGTAGATACCTAGTTTGTGCTACTGTGCCTAAAATTAAAAGGCTGAATGATCAGAATGAGAGAGATTTCTGCTGTTTTCAGTTGTCAGGACTCCACCAAAAACTATGGTCTCCAAAATAGGCAAATATGAGATCAGTTTAAAACAACTCAAGATCAGTATCTCCGCTATGAAATACGGCAATATCCAGTGGAGTCAGTTCACATTAAAAGGCAAAGTTACTTTTGTTTGAGGTTGAGGGCTCAGCTCTAGCTTTGTTAGTATTCTGTAGACAGGGAATTAATTTTGGGAGGGCTGCACAGGGGTGGGAGGGTTTCTTTCAGTCACCTAAAAACCTCCTTAGACCATCCTGCTTCTGGTGGTGCAAGAAGGAAGACTTCACAGTGCCAGGATAAATATGCCTAAGTTAGATGCAGGGATGTATTTTGAACAATGCTGCATTGAGGAATCCTGCTCAGTTTGCTCAATGTGATGTGTTGTAAACTCTGCAACCATTTGTTACAGCAAATAAGTGGAATGGCAGGAAGCATCTTGCTGTGCATTTCATTCCTGCTTAAATGGCTTGTTGAGCTGATAATTAATAAGCAACAGGACATTAGGCTTATCACAACTGTACAGGATGGATGGTAAATTACTTACCACTGGGGGTAGTCAGAAAGTACAGTAAGCCTGTTATCTGTCAAGACTTTTCACATCTATAGGAATTACAGCCATTGATATATGGACTAGAGCACTCCTGAAGAACTGTAATATGCACATGAAATATTATTGTGTGGAAATTCTACATAGGATTCTTAAATTATTCCCATTTGCTTCAGCTGAACACCAGATACAATCGCATTGCAGTCTTACAATCAAAATAAGGGAAACTTTTGGGTTGAGTAGTGGAGTTGTGTGTGATTTCTGTGTATACACCTTTGCAGAGATGTGCTTAAGCTGAAACGATGGTTCAGGATTGCATACAGATTAAAGTATTACCTACTGAATCATTAAAAACTAAGAATTCCTAAAGTATCCTTAAAGTTTTCTTTACTAATTCTGCTCAAATCTGATTCTGTTTAGACATGATGCTCTAGTGAGTGTCTAGTTTGGTGTCTACTGCATGTGTGCAAAATGTATAGTCACTAGTATAAGGCATGCTTATATTTAGCAGGGCTGGCTGACATGCAGTACATCTCCTGTGGGCCGGGTCCTACCGCAGAAGGCTGGAAGCGGAAGAGGGCTGCTGAGCAGGGTGCTGTGTGACGTATCCTCCAGGAAGGTGATGGGGAGCAGGTGCTGCTGACTCACCAGCTGGGGAGAGTGCTGATGCTCATCATAAGCAGCTGGCTATGAGTAACGCTGCTTCACAGGAAGCTTTTGTGTGCCTGTGGCTGTCTTTCATAGCAGTTTCTGTTCTTGTTTTCTCTTAAGGTCAGCTCTTCTATTAAGGTGATCAAAGTGCGCCTTCAAGACAGGAATGAGAAAAGCTTCAGGTGATGAGCAGCACCTGCAAGCTGGTGGATTGCAGCTCTGGGCCTGTACAGGAATAATGGACTGTATCGGCAGCTCCCTAATGTGCTGGTACCCACCTGATCATCAGAGCTCAGTTCAGTGCACACGTAGGTGATTGCTGATACAGTCATCAAGCCCTGCAGCGAGGCAGCCTCACTTTCTGGAAACAAAGCAAAGCTGGGAGTTAGTGCATTGCCTTGTTGCCCTGCTTTTATCACTGCACTGTAGATAGTGGGAGCAAGTTCTAAGCTTTATCCCCACTGAAAATACAGTGCTAGAGTCTAAAGGCTTGTAAATATCCAACCTGGAGCAACCTGGTCTAGTGGGAGGTGTCCCTGCCCATGGCAGGGGGGTTGGAACTCAATGATCTTTAAGGTCCTTTCCAACTCTAACCATTCTATGATTCCATTCTATGATTCTATGAAATATAAAAGGCCCGTTAAAGATGCAAGACTCTATGCCTATTGTAAAACTTCTTTTTATTATTATTTTTTTTTCTTTTTGCTGCTAAAGCCACAGAAAGAACTTGAAGGATTTTCAGTCCTCTGTGACGAATCCTAACTCCCAAGATTCTGCTGAGGGACTGGGTGGAAATGGCATAGCTGCAAACTGAAGGCCTTTTTCAATTCATGCTTAACACGTAGTGTTGTGAATGTCACTAAGCAGGAATTAAATTCTCACATTTGAATAGTTTAGCTCTTTGAAGAGGCACTTCTTAGTTCATCTTTAAAAGCTTGAGGCCATTTCTTCGTGATAGTCTGCTAATGCAAGGACAGTGCTAACAGGTTGTTTCTAAAAGCTTGTCACGTTTATTTATATCCTTGATGGAAGCAAGCACTTCGAAAGCTTCTCTATTAGGGCTGCGATGTAAGAGGAGTGAGTAAGGAACAGCTTTGAAAGAGCTGCATGATCAATCAGATGGGACAGTTGAAGCACTTCATTCTCTGTGCTTTGGCAAGCACTGGATACTTGGCTTCATGGAGCCACCTTTGCAGCAACAGCAAATGCTTTGGCCTGGATGCAGACAGCCAGGTTTGTAGCAGTCATCTGGACGTTTTGGGAGAGCATAAGGCTGGAGATAACGGTCTTGAATTTTCCTCCTCCTGATAGGCAGTGGGCACTCTTTCAGTTCAAATGGACAATCTTTGGCCACCGTCCTGTGTTAGAGTTGTCCTAATCCAGCAAAGTCTTTCTTGGAAACCAGAGCAGGACAGGAAATGGTTTTCCTGTCTCAGGGATATATTGAATCTCCAAAAAATTTCCTGTCTTAATATGGGATAAAACCAGTCAAAAAGCAGTTGGTTTTCCTCATCTGCCATATAGGGTCCAGGGAGATGCGTTTGCCTTAAGTTTAAATTCCATTTAGACTTGAATTCTTTTAATTGAAGAATAAAATCTTAGCTTCCATTTCAAAACAAGATTTTTGGGGCAGGGACTATATTTTTTTTCCTCCTGTAAGAAATGGTAAAAGGTTCTGTTTCATGGTGTTTTTTAATGAGAAACCACACACAGAAGGTTCGTATAAATTTGTCTCCCTGTCTAAAGCTGCAGAGTCAGTGTGACAGTATATTTTGGGCCAGAAAAGTTCTCAGCCAGCTACTAGTATCTAAATACCTTGTGTTGAATCCAGGACGTTTCAGTGGGCTCCTACTGCAACATGCTTGAGCATGTTAAGTTTGAACATTTCTTCCTGCAAGTTCAGCATCAGGTTCTTCAAAGGGAGAGAAGTTCCATCAGGATTACAAAGAATTAGAAATCCTGGATGGAGACAGTAGACTGCAAAAACAGTGAGTCACCTGTAGTCCTCCTCCAACTGCAATCCTTCAGCAATCTTTGCTTCTTTAACCATTGGCAACCAATTCAGTGTTTTACAGCTGGTCATATTCAGTCTATGGCAAAATGCACCAATTTCTAGTAGCTCTGTAGAAGACACAAGATTAGATATTGGTGCAGTTACAGGCATATAGGGAAATACAAATATATCTGTCTATAACTGGTTTCTTACTATCTCATATTGGGCAATGCTGTATCTGGCTGGTGAGTGTTTCCACTGTGTGCCTTCAGCTCCAAACTTAAGTAACTGACTGATTCGTTACCTGACCAAGGCTTTAAATGATCATTTGATGAAGAAGGATTTCAGCAGGTCTCAAGCTCACTGCACTCTCTCTAATTCTTACATCTTGTTATCCCCACTTTGCTAATTTTCTGGCAGACAGATGTGTTCTTTTGTTGCTGTCCGCATACAAATATTTAATTAAAATAATGAAGTCATAACACTTCTCAGTCAGAGGCAGCTGTTCTCCCTACCTCTAAATGCAAAGAGTCAGTTTAACAGCAGCTGCAAAACGCCCGAAACCAAGCAGTGACCAGGTCAGTAAGTCCATGCTGGCAGCAGGCACATGTGCAGGAGATGAAGGAAAGGCCATAGCAGCGTGTGTCCATCAGTGCATTTGGCAGGGCAGCTGGCTGCAACATGCCTCAGGGTCACAGCACGGCGGCCAGAGCTGCCCCTGCTGAAGAGCAAAATGTTCATGAAGGCATGAGGCTTTTAAAGAAACAAAGAGCTTAGAGCTGCTGAGAAGCTGGCCAGGCTCAAGACCCAAAGCAAAGGAGCTGTGATCACTCACACCAGTACTTCAGGGGGCAAAATGAGTCTGCTGGCTCTGCTGCAGCCCTCAGCTGCCCTCCAGGCCCCTCTGATGAACCAGCACACTCATCAGCACTATGGTGGTAAGTGGCATCGAAGGGCACTTTCTCTTTACCAGAAAGCAGCTCACTGAAAACTGTAGCCAAAAACTTCTCATTTTTTTTATTTTTTTTTTTTTGTTGTGATGCAGCAGGAGCAGTTTGGGTGTGTTAAGGCAATGCCATTGCATTGACTGCTGTCTTTCTCATTAAAATGTCTCAGCAAAGGATGTTGAACAGCTTCCTTGACCTTTTCTCTCCCAAAAAGCATCCAGGCAGGATATTCAGAAGTAGGACATTTTTTAAAAAAACACATGGTGTATTTTTATGTAATAATGAGCTCAATTTTCTCTGAGTTATAACCAAAACTTAGTGTATTTATACATGAAAAACATTAGTGTAATTATCACAGAAAAGATTGAAAATATATAGCGGTAGAGAGGAAGGCGTTGGGGAAAAAAAAAACCTTCAGCATTATCTTCCTGGTGGGATCTTGGGTTTTTTGATCATAAGAAGTTTCCCAGTTAAAAGCAGGTGTTTCCTAGTAAATGTGTATATACCAATTCATTAACTTGCCAGCAGGTGAACCAGGGCCATGTTTGGAGAATGAATTGCCAGTTCACTAATTAATCTGTTGGTTTTACCAGAGCACAATATCCCTGACAGTGATTTAGAAGAATGGTAGTTCTTTTTGGGACAATCTGTTCTGTGCTGGAGATGTAATAAAAACATAAAATAAAACCAAAAGGGAAAAGAAAACGGAGAGAGAGAGAGAAACCCACAGTCATTGAGGATTAAGAGGCAAGTATATGGAAATAAGTTTCATTGTTCCTATTTGTCATTTTTATATGTAGTTTTGAAGGAAAACTAATTAAAGTAATTGAAGTTATTTCTCTTGGTCTGGCATCCATTAAAATCCCCTTGAATATGTAATGAATGTGGTTAATATAACAAAAGATCTAAACTGAGAAGGAGGGGGCTTTTTTATCCTGTCTCTCCTGCTACCACTTCACCCTGCTGCTGTGTGTTTGAGCATTTATTTTGTAAATGTAGTAGTGTGAACACAATATATTTTTGTTATGGTTCTCACTTTGAAATGTAGTATCTTACCTTATCAGAGAAGGAAAAGTAAGACTGTTTCACTCTTAAGGATTGCTGAGCACTTTTTACAGTAAACATAGTTAAATGCTCTCTTATAACGGGGTGTATTTAGCTGTTAGGGTGTAAAAGAAAATCTCCACAGGCAGGTGTATGCACATACTTGAATGAATTTGGTGTTATGGCAAATTAGCTGCAGCATCTGATTTGGACATGGAAAAGCTGTTTGTCAAGCAAAGAGGTGGAACAGTGCAGGCACATGCTCACCTGTTTCAAACTCAGCTGGCAGAGGCTTTCTCCACTAATGAGAAAGCAGTTCATTTTTGTTCTTTCAGCTGTTATTTGGAATAAGATCTCATTCTGGGTAATCCTGATTAATACCAGGTAGAGTTTTCCTTTAAGAACTAGAGAGCATCCCTAGCTTATTACTTGCAAAAATAACTGGTTGATGGTCATGAGCTTTCACACATGCTCATAAGAGAAAAAAGAAAGAAAAGTTCTTGATCCAGCTGCTTCTTTTTATTTTTTTTTTCCAATAGAATTCTAGAACATGGTTTTATTTAGAGAATGGTGTAAGGGAGGAAATGCAAGTGTTATGTACCGTCACAAGGTATTGCCCTTTTTTCCATCTGTGTGCTCTAATGCTGAAGGTCAGAGCATCAGCACCTCTCTCACTTCTCTTCCCGTCCTTTTTGCAGTAGTTTGTTTCGAGTGGTGTTAATGAAATCCTGTTTAAATAGGTGAACTAAAGTAATAGATTAACATTGCAAGTGCATAATAACTAGCAATCAGTACAGCACATTGCTCCTCAAACAGGACAGAAATGAGTTGCATGCCTATTCACCAACAATATATTTTTTAAAAAATCAACTTTAAGACCAGTAACCCCTTGATTTGATACTTGAAAAACAATCAGTATTACAATTTTTTTCTATTTACTGCCATGTGTGAACAATATCCACTCAATAAGAGCTCTACTGTTATACTTGGCTGTAAAGTGTCGGTGAAAATTAAGCATCAGGACAACACTGCCTCCAGCAAATATTTTAATAAAAGTGACTTAAGAGAATGAGAACAGCTGGGATAATTTATCCTTTTATAATCCTTTCAAATCCACATAATTTCTGTTCAGTGAGGCAATTTAACTACCAGTATTCTAGAAAGTTTGACATTCCAGTCACACAATTGAGTAGGTGCAGTAATATTTATCAGTTGCTTCAATTTATTATAAACAAAATTCTCCAGATTTGTTTCAGACCTCCTGTCTGACACAGGAACTAGGGCTTTTGGAAATGAAATGCTGGGATTCAGCTTTCTAGCTCAACTTTTCTCACAAGCCAGTGTCATGCATTTCATGCAGAAACAACATTAAAATTATATGAATTTGATCAAACAGGCATAGGCAATAAACATTGATTGTGGAGATCCACTCATTATTGAGGAAAATAGTCTTTACTAAGTTTGATTTAAAAAATTTTAAAGCAATGTTCTTAAAAGTGCCTGAGCGCTACATTTCAAAATCAAATTATGAGTTTTAAATAAGCTAAATAGTACACTTCTCTTCCATAACTAAATTAAGAAATAGCACCATTCGCCTCTTAGAAGATATATGAACAGGTTGTATTTTGTCATATTTATACCTCCTCACTGAAACAAAACTTCTCTTTGAAATGATTTTATGAAAAAGCTGTTTTTTAAGAAAATTTGAGCAATACACAATGAAGGCAAATACCTAATATTATTATTGTGAGCACTTAAGTAAATGTTGTGAAGTCTGAACACTGTTTATATTTTAACTGTCTTCTAATCCCCTTTGTTACTTTATTACTTATGTAATTTTTAATGTTACTGTCTCCAGAGGTCTGTACAGAGGGAGGAGGGTTTGCTTATCTTAAGGATTTTGAGATCATCTTTTTCTACCTGCTAAAACCATCTTGTAATTGTAATGTAGTGATAAGCAGAGCCCACGTGTTAAAAATGGTGTAGTTTTTTGTTGTTTAGCATCTTGTAATCCGATAGGAGTAGGACGGATGCTTTTTACCTCTGAGAAGAGGTCATGAACTTTTTGATTTTTCATAGCTTCAAGGTTAAAACGGTGTTTGGACATTGCTCCTGATCTGAATATAGAAAGATTACTGCACCTATGCAAGGCATAAGACAGATTGTGTGAAGTAAACAAAGATTTTACTTGGTGTCAACACTCAGAGCTTTGTTTTCTTCCCAAACAAATATTAATGCAATGACAGTAAGAGACTTGGTGTTCAGGGGGATTTTCAATAGCACCAAAGAACCTGTCAGCACCTTTGAATATCTAAGACCTTCAGAAAGTCTGGTCCGTACTGAATCCTTTAGCAGTGAGCTCTTACAGTCTCTGCCAGTTTTTGCTTGTAGGTGAGAAGAGGAAGAGTTCACATTATATTTCTAAGTTTCAGCTACTTTAAAGAAAATCTTCCTGCATATCTCCTAAGAAAATGAAAACTGAAAATTAGTTAGGACAAAACTTACTCATTTTCATGCTCAAAATAAAAAATACTTGCATTTGTGGTAGAAAAGTCCTTAAAATAGGGCAGGAGTTCACTCACACTTCTGTCGCAGTATTATTAGCTGCATTATTTATAAAACTTGAATTGACATCCACAGCTACAGCTCTTACTTATTCCATTCGTCCACAGCTACAGCTCTTACTTATTCCATTTCTACACTCATATAAAATCATCACCTTTTAACTTACTAAGCTTCACAGCATGATTCAGTAATGCAATATTTCTTATATAAATTATTTGAATGAATTACAAAAAAATCAGATATTCAGGAAAGTCAGCGGTTCTTATTAAGTTTTAAACCAGTTTGTTTAGAAAGCACAGTGCATTAAAACGTAATTTACACACTAAAAGTTCCTTTGAAATAAATTCCTTAATCTCCATCCAATCATGGATGCAACTATTAAAAATAACTTCCTTTGAGTGTTGGGACTGTATCTTTCCTCTTTTCAGCTGTGCCCCAGCTCCTGAGTGAAACCCTACCCTGTGCCACACCATTTAGACCAGTATACGCAGATTTCCACTGGTTTTGCTCCATTGGCATCTCCAGTCCTAAATCTGAACTGCTGCTTCTTTGTGTCTCTTTCCACTGCTGTATTGAAGTCTTCTGCTGCTTTACACCTTGTTCCTGCACCTCCTCTTTCCCCCTCTAAGATCCCTCGCGTCTACCATGGAAGCAAATTTCAGTAGGAGTCTGCCAACAGAGGAATGTATTCTATATGTTCATTGTCCATTTGGATGTCCTGTCTAAACCTGTGTGATGCTAAGTTTTGCACACAGCAATTGCTCAGCTAGTTACAGTCTGACAGATTTTTGCAGGAAAATCTGTGAGATTAGGAGCAAGCCCTCAGGGAAGCTGGTGGAAGTCTTCTGACGTGACGTATTTAAACTGGAATTACTGACACGGTTGTCCTGACAGAGGAGCATTTTATGTTCCCCAAGTCTTTTATTGCAGCGTATGTGGGGTCTGTAAAGCACTTTGATGTGGGAGCTGTATTTAGGTGCCAGGCATTATTGTTTTGAATCTTTCAGGTTAAGAGTTCTTGTGGACATGGGGAGGCTGGTTTTTGTTAAGCTTTCTGTTTTATCTTTTTCACACATGGTCTCCTGCTGCACAGACTTGGCTTAAAATTACAAAATTCAGAATTAAGTATTAAAGAGGATTTTGGAAAGGTGACTATCAGCTGTGGGTGGCTGATGAACAATCTGGATTTACCACGTAAAATCACATGGAGGAGAAACTGGAAGAACTCCTCTTTCTCGCTCTGGGCCTGCATGTCGTGTGCCAGGCTGCAGAGTCCATCCAAGGTTGGGGCTGAACTAATGCCTACCTGAATCCATTAAGGTAACAGAAATGACCTCTTTTTCTCAGGAATAGAAAATATAGTATAACATTTTGACTATTATGTTATTATTACAATTCTAAGTCTTGGGAAATGATCCTGGGTAGAGGTTGCTTTGTACTCTTCTGTGGTATTCCTGAAAAGCCCTTTTTCCTTTGCTAAGAACCATCTTTTAGTTCTGTCTGGATTCCTGGGGCTGTTTGTTTGTGTTGGTGTATTTCTGTGCTCAGCAAATCCTTGAAAGCCTGGAGCTGCTCATTTAGGAGAGTCTGACGGTGATTTCTCCTGCCACCTCCAGAGATCTTTTAAAGTGGAAAGAAGATTGGAAAGATCAGGAAAAAAAAAAAGTCTTCATGAAAATTACAAGAGTTTATTGGAAAGTAAATCTGTGGGGCCTAGTCATCTGTGGAACTATAAAGGAAATGTGACTCTGATTTTCTCCTGTTTTCTCTCTGCTTTTGTGGAAGAAGACATTTTTGCTAGGTGCCTTGGAGGCATATATTACTTTGCTCACATTCTGTGCTAGATGGTCGTACTGAGTACTAATGGTAAAAAAGACATGGAGCAAGCATGAATAGGTTCTGAAAGATCTTATGAGGCTCCAGTGGCATAGAAATAAAATGGCAGATGAAATGTAGTCAACTACAGTTCACTTACACGTTAACTGTATGTTGACAGAGGAGAGGGAGGGAACAAAATCCAGTCTTCGTATCTCTGAGCTGACTATTACTGTCCAGGAGAGAACCTGGCATTATCTCAGTGACAGTACAATGGAAATATTAGCTCAGCAGCAGAAAAAAAAACCAAACACAAGCATTGTCCCTTCTTGGGAATACCATTTTCCCATGGTACAAGGCTGTGCTGGGCCCACATCTTGACAGATGCAAACTTGTCTGTGATTTGATATGGAAGTAGGTGTAAAAAGCTCCAAAAGTAGCATCTGGCTTGGAGAGTCACCTAGTTCTAGGTTGGGTTTCTGCAGTGCTTGAGTGTACCACATGCAAGTTCATAAATGCATGGCATATAAGCATTTATCAGCCATAAGCATAATACTCAAGCATATATGGATTTATTGCATAGCTCTGAGTCAGCATAGCAGACTTCTGTCTGCACAATATGGAAAGTAGCGTTTGCCCTTCCGCTCTCCCTGCTCTGACGTTATGTTGTTTTGCACCAGTTTTTCTCATTGATTTCGACATGACAGCTTTCCTGTATGGTCCTGCTTTTCAGACAGTTGTTGCACTTGTGGTATCTGCTCTATAGACAGTTCCACCTGCATTTGTTCCTATCCCTGCCACAACTTGTTGCTTTTACAGCTTGTTACTTTATTTGGACTTCCTCCTTCTGCTTTACCCTGCCATGTTTGTCAGCCCTGGATGGGGCTTCTTTTACACCCCTCAGTATTCGCATACAGGCAGCCCTCTGGTACTTGTATTCAGGCTACTGTTGAGCTCTGCAGTCCCTGCAGCCTTTCCCCAGTATGAGAAAGCATATAGCAGCACTTGGCAGGTTTTGGAGAAGAACAGCAGGGATGATGAAAAGGTGCGACAGTTTCCATGCCCATAAGGGTCATGCAGATAAATAAGTTGGTAGCTGTAAGGTAACCAAATACTGAAGTGAAAAAGTTGATAGATGGAGGAATTATAGCAAAGTTTGTTCGAGTCAAATTTACAGATTCAGAGCAGACACAAGTGTCACCTTCCGTTTTCTAAATGCTTTTCATGAAATTAAGAGTAAAAGATGTAACACTTTTACAGAAGTCGGGCACTTATTTGTTAAACAGTTTTATTTTACAGAAGTATTTCTATCTGTCTATGCAAAATTGTGTCTGCATTTTTTCACTGAAGTGTATAAAAAGTTCTGTTTATTTTCCTGGAGACATACATCATTTTAATACTGAAATGTTTCTGTTTGTTAAAATATTTAATGTACTCTTTTTCTCAGATGGGAAGATGTGGGGGATAGTTTGGGGGTCAAGGGACAGGGATTATAAGAGAAGGTCCTGTCATGTATTCATAGATGTAAAGTCCCCCAATAACAGTCACAAGCAAATGGTATATTTCCAGGGTGAGGTAGGCATCAATATTTCAGGTACTTTCAAGCCAAGTCCCCCAAATTATTGGGTGCTTCTAAATTCTGCCTGAGTTGCTGGGAGTGGTCGTCACCATACAACAAAGAGCATCGGGCCCTGGGAACCCAGTCCTTTATGGTTGGTGGCAAAATCACCACTGATTTTGTCAGTACCAGATTTAAATGTCTGGATCTTTTTTTCTCAAGTAAACCCTTTTTCTACAAAGACTACAGTACTTAAATCTGAGCCTTATTATGTCATGTGAAAATTTTAGTAGGAAAATTCAGTAGGAGCTGATACATTAAACCTTACATTTACTGCAATCGGCTTTGTTTCTTTCACATACACTTTCATAGCCTTAGAAAACACGATCAAGGTGTTGTTCTGAAGAAATGCTCTCCAAGCGATGAGGCCGTCTCACAAAAATCTAATTTGGAATAAGCTGCATACTGAATTTTTCACAGCCTATGTTCAATACACTTGCTGCTCTGTACTGGGCTGAAGATCTATTGCCTGACTCCAAAAATGAGTCCAAGTTTTGTCACATCAATTCTCTGCAGGAAGCAGCTGTTGAGCTGCATCAACTTGTATAGTGGCAGTCGTGCCTTTTATCACATAAACAGTTCAGTGCACATTGCCTTTTATTCTGTGTCATGCTGCAAAACAAAACAAAAGAAAAAATCTAAAGGAGCCAAAAGCTATTTTAGACTTGACAGCAGCATATAATAAACTGTGCTTCCTGGAGGAAAATTACTAATGGCTCCCTCTTGGTGTAAGGGACAGAGGCTAGCTCTAGTTAGAGTGAGAGCCACCAGTCCACTGCATTTATGAGAGGTTAGCCCTGAGGGATGCCAAACTTCTCAAGGACTAATGACTTCCTAAGAATACCTAGAGTTAGTCTGGGATTTCTTTGGAGGACCATTTTTCAAAGAGGGAAAAACCACGACGGGATTTCTGTCCAGCTGTCTGTATTCTCAGTTCATACACTTGGGGCCACACCGATGCAGAGGGCACCTTTGCAAGTACAGGGGTAGCCACAGGCTGCACCAGTAGGACATCTCACATAAATCCATGTTTTATACCAGTTCTGTAAAACTCTTCCCTGGATTGAAACAGCATGTAATGGCAGATATACTCTTGTAACTTCTACTGGCAAAATAATCTAGAACAGGGATTAAACCTTATTGTAGTGTTACCTGATGTGTGCAGTTTGGTTGTAAGGGACGTATAGCTTTGCTAGGGCATTTGATATCACCTTGCTGCTTTACGCTGAACAGTAAAATCCCAGACCCTACAGAGCAGCCAGGATCAAAGGCCTTTCCTAGGAACAGCAAGATTATTCTCTTCTTCATAAGACATCCTTTCCAATGAGCCTGATGCTGACTGATGGTGACACTGTCATGGAGCTCTGTGCACATCGCTGTATGAGCTAACCTGTTTGATGAGGTGCAAATTTGCAAACCTATGTTGCACTGGCAGCATGTTAGACAAAACTGCTCAAAATTGTCCCAAAACACTTATCCTTATAAACCTGCTTTGTTTCTAATTGCCTCTCCTGAAGAGAGCAAGCATGGTTTCTTCTCCTAATGTCATTTGAATCTGCTTTGGCCGACTTCAATGTTGCAGTAGGTTGCCAAGTTTCTGAGCAGTAAAATATGGCAATTGGCAGGTGTATCCTTTTGTTGTCCTGTATTGTATGTTTGACCTAAACATTTGAAAAATTTTGTGATTCCAGTTGTTTTACAAATAACAAAGGGAAACAGAAGCACAGAGAGAAGCAGCAGCAAGTCAGTAGCAGAACTGGGAATAGATCTTGGCTCTTATGCCTGCTCTCAGTCAGTAGCGGTTCAGCATTTATTCCTCTCTGTGATGTGCTTTTTCACAGCCCTGCTTAGACACCAAGTTCTTTGAGGTTTGTGAATGGAGCACAGACAGAAGTGCCAGAAGTGATCATGAAGCAGAAACACAGTAGTGTTAGAAGATCTTTTCAGCGAATTGGTTTATGTGCTTCTTGAGCTGACAGTGAAGTCCTTAGTGATAGCAGTGTATGAAAAATCCACTGTATTGTATATAGAAGGGGTTGACATGAATTAGGCATGTCTCAGTTTGTTTGACCCATGACAAGTTGAGAAAGGTCAAGTCCTTGTTTAAAAAGTCATGATCGCTCACAGACATGAAGGTGTCTTCTTTACATTGCATAAGCATTGCTGATCTGTCTCTCAGGGAAGCTGGCCTCCTGCATTACAGTCAAATACACAAGCTTTATCTCGTGCTTCTTTTTTAAGTAGCATTATTGCTGATAAGAGGTTGTGGGATGAGGACAGGAGAAACTAAGAGAGAGAGTCAGCATTTGCCTGCTTTCACAGTGGAGGAAATGGCTCTTTCTGTCCCATCCCCCTTTTTTCCTCCAGGATTGCCTGTCTTAGTGTATGTGTCTGTCATGCATAGGTTAGGAGTCCTTTATGATGCTTTTGTCTTTATTTGTGGGTTTTTTCCTTCCTCTGAAAATCTGCCCTTGCCTTTACTGCCTGCTGTGCAGGTAAAGTGGAGTAGTGAGATGTCCTCCACGTGGTCTGGGCTTTTGATGCCTCCTAGGGAACGCTAAAGACAATCTGGAAGCATCTGTAGGATGTGTTTGCTTTAGTTTCTGCCAGTTGGGCCATACTGGAAAGTCGGATTTGCTTTGAACAGTTACTGGATAGAAACAAAATGTAGTCTGTGGAGCAGAGAGGGGACCTGTCTCTTCCATTCTGCTAAGGGGAGTGTGCAAGCCACAAGGATACAGAAAATCCTGTGGGGTTTATGTAGTGACTTTCTAACCGAACCGTGGGGCAGTTTCCAAAGAAGGCAGAGAGCTGAGCACAGCAATGGGGGCAGCTCCAGTGCAAGCCTCCTGCGAAAGCTTCCTGGGGTGAAGCATGTTTCCCTTTGCAAATCTTGTCCTTATATTGGACCCCAGCAAATACAATAGGTATTGTTGCTATAACATGGTGTGCAGGTGCTACTGTGAGCATGGCAACTATCAAAGTATAAAAACAAACAAGAAAACCCACTGCATACCTAAATGTCATGTCTTAAAATGCCGAATCTTCAGCATGATTGTGAAAAAATAAGGGTTGGATGATTTCTTTAGTGTCCTGCTTACACTTTGCACTTTCTATATCTTTACACTATCTATGGTGTTACATTAGATACCTATAATTTCATTTCAGTGCATACACAGTGGTATATAAAACAACTGCAAAGCTCCGCCTACAGTAACCTTCCTGTACTTCTGTTACAATAGTAAGTGCTGACTCATCAGTCCTCCTAAAACTTGAGACCATGGCAGTGCTGTGCTTAGCTGAGGGCACACAATTTGTGAGCATTTCAGTTACTGAAGTTAATTACATCAAGACCCTGTATTGCATGTAGTACTTTGCCAAATTTGCACTGGTTTTGAAAGATGACACAAATTACTTCCATGACAATTTATAGATGGTTCAAAGTTAATGTATAATCTCATTAGATCTTAATCTCTAGATTAATCAAAGATAGTGATTATTTTTTTAAGAAGACGTTAACATTTACTCAACACTTTTTACAGAGTGTTTCTACCATCATGTGAGTTCTGCAGGAGTAATTTCATTAATAATTCAATTCAACTTTATGTACTGCTGCCTTCATTAACGAAGTTGGCTACTGACAGCACTTGTATTTAGTGTTCTGTTAAGCTTGATTGAGATACAAGATTGAGTCCACTTAGACCTCCAAGAGGGAAGACAATAAAATTTTTCTGCATTAGTAAGATTATGGCTATAATTAAGCTGCTGGTCAACCTCTACCAAGCCTTCACTACCAATCTCTACAGCTCTTCACTGTGGATTAATTTAAGTCTCACTCTGAAACAAAATTGGCATAATTAGTTCTGAAAGAAGACTCAAAACACTGGACCCATTTTTTCCAGGTAGAGGCCACCCTAGTTAGTAGTAACTGCAATTTACAAATTTTTAGGGGCATCTTTTGGGGATGTCAAATGACCCTCAGTATCTGTTCTGCACGTATGGGATCCACAAGGCAAGTGGAGCTAGCGAGTGTCCCTGCTGAGGCACACGTGTGAGCAGTGGGGGAAGTTTATGTTGACAATGAGCTTTGTTTGCTTTTACTTGTAAGACTAAGAATAACCACCTAAGATTTGAAAAAAAAAAAAACTGTTATCAAATCTTTCTTTCTGTCATCTTTGCTAAGAAACAAGTATTGTTTAACAAGAGTGTATTCTCTCATACTCTCTCATAACATACTTGATTAAGACCATTTGTTGTCTAATGTAGTGTATACTACCCATTCTTTGCCCGTTTTCTAACTGGACTGTTAGATCAGTACTGGTGAGTTGAGGAGTCTCTTGTGGCTTCTTTTTTTAGTGAAAATTTAATGTGTTCAAATCTGTGAGTTTGACTCTTGCTTCCTGTCTTTTCTCTGTCCCTGTTTCCCTAGTTTGGTTCTCAGTCTTCCTCTGATATTTCTTCCTTCCTACTGGAAATTAACTTGATCACTTTAACCCTTTGATCTTTACTTTTTCAGAGTCTTTGTCTAGAGTGATGCCAACGCATTTGAGTCACCCACCTGCTTCTGTCCTTCTCTGTACTTTTATTTATTCTGTTTTGAGGCTTCAAATAGCAAATCAAAATGGAGATGTGCCATAGCCTGTCAAGTATTTCACCCAACAATTATAACATCTGTTGCAGTTTGGGTTAGAATTTAAAACAAATTAAGCTACATCACTCTCTAGAGAATAAAAAAAATCATTTATTATTCTAAAGCCATAGAAGGTACAGGGGCTTCAGCAAAAGGGAAGGTAAAGATGTTAGTAAATTGATAATGACCTTGGTCCATCTGCCAGGGTAATTTTCCTGCCTTGGTAATTGAAATGTATTCAAATGCAATTTAAAGGTCATCAAGGATGCAAGTCAAAGACTTAAGCAGAGTTTCTGATCAAAACATTAAGTATGATGTTTGACTTTTCCTTTTATGAATGGCTGAAGGATTCTGCCAAGTGGTGCATTTCTCTTGTTTAATCAGGCTTCTTTGTTACGATAAACTTTGACTGCAGCGGAGCTCTTCACTTGAGTCCAGTACTCGCTGAAACACCAAAGGACAGAGGAAGGTCTTTTATCCATAGTTATCTTGCAGTTCTGCAGAAAAGTGAACACTGAGACAAATGCCAATGCAAAATAATTCTTCAAAGGGGAAACAGAGGGTCATCTGAGCAGCATTGCCACATAGGAATGCAGTGGCGCAGACATGAAGGGTGCTGACACTTGTGTTGTAAAATTCGATCCGAAAAGAAGGACTTTCAAAATCTATACTTGGTGTGCCAGTATCCATTCAAAAGATCTGTTGAAAGAAATAAGTAAAGCGATATATGATGGCTGGACAACCAGATTGTGCCTTCAAGATTTCCAAGTAGATTTAAGAATCAATGAAATAAATGGATACTGTTATCTTATTCTCCATTTTCCTGGGCAGAAATCAGCTGCATTAAATGACCATGCATAAATTTTTGAGAAGTTCTTCCATTTCATCCAGAATCTGTAGCTCAGCGTCAGGAATTAATTTTTAGTAATAATTCGTGTAGATCTAGTAGAAGATCGAACTGAAAATAAAGGGGAAGGGGAGAAGATGAACCCTCTATCCTCTCTATTAGGTATCCTAATTATTGCCAAAGAAATTGGCATTAATATCCCTGTCAAGATCAGGAGTAATACTGCCTTCAGAAGAAAAATAGCATATTTTAGCAGGGAGAGCCATATTCTCCATCTCTGCCCTCAAAAATGGCAATCTTTCAGATCTTCTCTAGCTAATCAGTGGAAATGATGGACACCTTGACATCTTCATTTGGCAATACATTTTCACCAACATATCAAAGGTTGCCAACGTTTAGCTTTGGCAATCCTAACTAAAATGAAGTCACTCCCAGTCCAGTTAACCCCATGCTTTAACCTTTTTACTGCACTCCCTACAAAATCATGGCTACCTTTCTTGGTAGCTTGTTTTCCATGGCTAGCTTTCCTTTTCCCACCTTACCACACCCATCTAAGTAGACCAGATCTACTAAGGTATTTTGTTCACCTCAGGTTTTAAAACACACCATTTTCACATTTCTTATGCCATGCTGAAAATATTATCTGCATAGCCCAATTACCATTGGATCATTTATTGACTGTAATGGTGACATGAGGAATGATGCCAACAGACAAAGGGGGCCCTTGGTCTATCACCTGTGAGCTGTTCCCCATGTCTCGTTCTTCCCAGGGCACGCTCCACCCTGTGCCTTGTGTGTCCGCGTGTTCGGGCTTTGTGGTGCTCTGCAAGCCCAGAGCTCCATCCTGCTTCAATGCTGGCTTTGCCAGGTCAGTCTTCTGTAACCACTGTCTTCTCTTCTTCAGGTGGGTTACTTCTCCGCCTTGGTATTTTAGTTTCCAAATGGGGATATGAGAAAATGCTGTTTTGAAGTGCAGAGATTGTAGACAACAATGTTTGAACGTGGTCTGGGCCTGCTTGAGATGCAGCATTCGTTAATTATCCCACAAATTATATTTAATCTGACTAATCTGTACGGTCACACCATCGCACGTGAACTGTGATCTCAAATAATACAAATCAGATCCAGCTCTGATCCTCTGAGCTGGTGTGATGGTGCCTAGATTAATTAATTATTCTAGTTGTGCAGCTGACCCCATGAAGAAAGGCAGCAAGCACCACGCACGCTCTGGAGAGGTTTGCAGAGATGATTGTTTAGCAGGGACTGTACATATGGAAATTTGTTCTCATTTCTCCCTTTGTGCTATCCCATTTACAAATGGAAATGACTGCTTTGTACCCAGTTCTCATTATATTTCTCCCCCATGAGATGTGAAATTAGCATTAGGAGAAATCCCTCGGTAGCTGGGGCTGAAGCCTAGTCTCAGGCTTCAGGCTGCTGCACTGTAAGAGGGAGCAGGGAGGCAGCAAGGCTGGCAGGACCCTGCACTGGCCAGCATGCCTCAGCAAGGGGCAGAGACACTCCACTGGAGCTGGCCAAGGGGTCAGCCAGGGCTGGCCAAGGTGGTGGTGATGAGGCCCAGGCAAGGTGGAGCTGGGAAGTCAAGTCACAATCAGGCACGGTGTGCATACAGTATATGCGTGAATGGTACTTTTATGCAGTTAAATATAGGGGCAATGTGGAGGCCTTGCTAAGTCTGGTCAGGGCAATGAGAGCCTGCTGGTGCCTTCAAGTCCCTGACATCCATTCAGGTGGATCTTCTGGTGAGGGAGTCAAATCCACCCCTCACTGCCTTCAGGGCTCACACTGTGTTGCTTAGTCCAGGGTTGTACAGCTAATTTCAATTAACCCGGTCCTGCCTTACATCAATAGCAAACGTGATCAAGGCTGTGAATCACTGAAGTGTCACTTCATTGCACACCTGGGCAAGGAGACAAGAAACTAGTTGAAGATTACAGAGTTGACGTATATAAATGGATCACTAGTTTCCTCCAGAGAGGTGCATGTGTGTATAGGTTTTGAGCAAGATGTGTATATTAGCGCTATAAGCAGTCTTATTAAAGGTTTGCAGCGCTGCTTTGATTACATTGAATAGCAGAGCACGGGTGGGACAGGGGGTATAACAGCCGTGCGTCAGCTCATGCTCCTTGCTAATTGTTGTGGGCCAGGGAAGCACATGGAAAGTTTATATCTCATTGCACTAAGCTACATTTTGTTAAGTAAGATAATTTAAATATAGGCACTAACTTTCTGGCAAGGCATGGTAATACTGTTTTACTTGGTTATAGTTTGATGTACTGTAAAGGAGATGGTGGTTGTGAGGGTTTTTTTTTTTTCTTCTGCTAAAGATATTAAAAAAAAAAAGGATTTTTTTTTTAGAAAATCTTTTTACAGGCGTAGGATTGTTCCTGTACATACTTTGCTTCACGAGTGCAGCCATCCTTACCTGAAAGGAACATTGTGAGCGATCCCATTCAGCATCTGTTCAGGAAGCTTTCTTAAACCAGGAAAGCAGGGAGAGCAGCTAGTCTGTTATAACAACATGTCAGTCTTTCCACGTGCCTTCCTCTGAGCCAGCTACACTTCTGATTCACACAGAAAGCAGGGAACAAGGTATTTCCTCCCCAAACTCACTAGATGTACTCTTGGAATCCAGAATTGATTTTTTGAGACTGTACAAGTAAATTGTCTAATTTTGACCTTGAAGTCAATTAAATACTGCTATCTTTCAAGTAATTTTAAGTCACTGTTTTCTTTGTTTCAAATGGTCTTGATGGTAGACTAACACAGACTTTTTTTTTTTTAAAAAATTATCTTACCCACAAGCTATCTGTATTTTATCTGTATTTTACTGATAATTTTTCTATTTAGTTGCTATGACTATGGGCTGCAGCAGGGTCAGATTAGCTTGTTTTATCACAAACTGGTCAACCATGGTCAACCCCATGGTCAACCTTTTCCCACAGGTAACTTGCACCATTACATTTTGTGTGATATGCTGCCAGTGTGATGGGGATTGATCACTGTCAACGTTTTCTGTTGGCTGATGGCCGTCTTCAGGCACCGCTGTCCTTCCAGGGCTGCCTGCCTTAACTCTCCATCAGCCCTTTTCTTTGCCCTTTGGTGACACTGTGAAAACAAGACACAAGCGGAAGGGGGGTAACTTCATACAGCCTGAGACCAGCAGCATTGAAAATGCCTCAGTCACGAATCGATTGCTACGGCTCGGTAACCGATTGCAAGATCGCCTGGTTACCTTATCTGTGTACTTCCTTCCCACAAGATGTTTGGATTTCTGTTAAATGAGAACTCAGTTCAGTGGCCTCGCTTGTAGTCCCGGCTTTACACTGATACAGCAATTATCCCAAGTGCAGTGTTCCCATAAATTACCGATGTGCTCTCAGCCCTTCTCTTACTGCATTAAGCTCTAGAAGGTAATATAATTTTCATTACACAGAGCATTTCAGGTACGAGAGCTCTGTGATAAGAAGTTGCAGTTTGTTTATTGCTAGCGCAGCTGGTTGTAAAATTTGTTGTTAAATTTGTCACGCTGCTTTTTTTCTTATTCTTAACACTCTGAAGGGACAAGACAGTGCCATAGAATTGCTGCAATGGTCTGGGAACATAAGTGGAGGATGACAAGGAAAAATTGTAGATTAAAAAGTGTGTTGCAGGTAGGAAAGGGGCTGTGAATAATTCATTTTTAAATAATTCTTCACATTTAAAAATGAATTATTTTATGGTCACTTAAGCATCTTATATTCATGACCACTCCAGAGTACCTTAGCCAGAAATTGGGTTGGGGAAATTAATTATAGTACTTCACCTTTTTTACCCAAATGTTTGCTTGGTGGTGATTGATGATACCTGTCTGAATCTCTGGTTAAAATCCTCTGCTTTAGAAAGTATATAGCCTTAATTTTCAGGGGCTCCCTAGCACTGAAGGGCTACAGAAGGAGTTCTGTTGTATGCAAAAAGGCTGACATACAAACCTAAATCCAAGAACCCAAATTGCATTGATATAGAAACCCTCCTGAAATTCAAGCTCTAGTAGAGGGAAAGTTAATTCACCCTTCTGCTCAGCACATCTTTCCATATATAACATGGGTATCTCTCTGCTCACTGAGAGACAGACACTCACCTCGGGATCCTGCCAGGCAGCAGCAGCACATTCCCAGCTCTGCCTTTGGGATGTTGATGTTCTTCTGGGGAGTCAGCTCTTTGTCACATGTTTCCCCTTGCAACTGCAGTGAAAGGAGGCTCGTGGCTCTGATGCTGTGATTGGCGTCTATAATGCTCTCAGCGAATAATTAGAAATGGAAAATGCCGTAAAATCTTCGCAAGTGTTATCTTTCCGTAATTGTTCACACCATATTTAAGGGGAAGTTGTGCTGGGAATACCTGAGTAGACATTTAATGGTAAGGATAGTGCTGTCCTTCTGCAAACCAAGCCAGATATATTATTCAAAAATGTTTTCTTTGCATAACACTTGGAAGAGGTAGCTCTTTTGCCTTGCTTCCAGGTGAAGATGCATGTTTATTTACAATGATGCTTTCAAAAGCTTTTGTCTCTTTTCTAAAATTAAATGAACAAACATAGAGATTTCATGATTTGCAGGCTTTGATTTCACATTAGCTGTGTGCAGCTGTCAACTAAAGACCTGGGAGGAGAAGGGAGGTCGCTTCTAATTTACAGATTCACCCCTTCTTAATCTGAAAACTAAAGCTGTTTGTTTGGTTTTCTTTTCTTTTCCTTTCCTATTAGCAGTTGTGGCAGAAAGAGTCTGCCAGGCAGTTTTAAGCAATATTCCTTACTGTTAATTCAAATTCAGCAGTAGCACGAATATGGTTCTTTTTATTTTATTTGAATTACTCCAGAGTCAACTTGATATGCATGAGACCAGGATTACTGCCTAAAATCTCAGGCTTTTTTCCACTAACTAACTCTGCTGGAAAAACTAGTAGAGGGTGAAGCTCTATTTTAAAACATGAAGCAGAAGGCATAACTCCTATGATTCCTTTGTGCTTTATACAATGTTTAGAAGTAAAAATATTTAAGGTAGAATTATGGTCAGATAATACTACAAAAAAAACCCAAGAAATATAGAGTGAAGTTATCAGCATCATCCTGCTCTGTGATACATCCTTCCCTGTGATACATACAGGGAAAATAATGCTTCTAATCTACAGCATGTGGAGAACTGCTAGTGTCATGGTTAGGTAGCGTTGAATGAGGTTCAAAGACAAAATGGAAAATCCATGTAGGTAGGCATATCCTATATGGATATCTGCATCCACAGAGCGTATACCAGCATTTGTAATTATCACAGCAGGTTTTTTTCTTCATTCATGTACATACTTAATGCAATGCAAATAGTTCTGGCATCATCATTGAATTGTGTTGAGGAGCGCTTTATAACAGCTATAGGATAGGCCTATCTTTTCAGCTCTGCCTATGAAACTGTTTATTTGCAGCTTATCTAATTAATAGGAAAAAGTATGTTCAGCATCCGTAGCCCTGACATAGGTTGAACTGATTTCTTGTTGTTTAAGAAAGTCCTTGTCAGCACGCAACTTCCTTCAGTGCTGTCAAGCATAAAAGTAAAATGATTTTTGTTATGGTAAAGTGTGGTTCCACACACAGTGAGAACAGAGAAAAGCCACAACTTTTGTGACCTCTATCTGCTAAATAAAACCTGTTTGCGTTATGAAAACAGACTACAGCTTTCTGCTTTCAGTAATGCTGATCTGGGTGAGTTGCGGTCATCCTGCACTGCAGATGATGGTCTTGGACTGTTATCTATCCATTTTCAGTTTTTCTCAGCAGTGATAAGGACTACCTCAGAAAGCCACAGATGTACACATTCTCCAGAATGGTATAATTTAAAATTCGCATAAGTAGACTACTCCGTTATACATTTGTTAATGTCTTTAACTGGAAACTGCTTCATGTCTACTGAGGAGGAAGCTTTTGCGGTTACTGCCAGTGCACCTGGATGAGGTTCAGGTCTAGACCGGGCAGCTAAGGATTTTGTCGTTTTCTATCTTGTTTCCAGATGCCGCATGAGACAGCTTTTGCCTTATCCTAACAGCATTTCCCTGGTTTTCCTTTAAAATACTTCCTATTGTACAGTAATACTTTTTATGAATATTTGGACCTCACCCACACTTGAAGCTTAAGCATCTTCAGCACCTGGAATTCTATAGCAATAAGTAAGGTCAGCCTGGAGTCTCCCAGGCTGGTTCCCCTTGGCCGAGCTGCTCTGCTCCCAGGCTACGCAGTGGTTGGAGGGGAAAGACATAGGAGCTGTTTGCTTGCTAATAATGGCATCTTGAATATACAGACCCTGTGAGTCTGCGTGCTGCTTTACATGGGCTGGGAGGATGGAGATGCCCAGCTGGGACTTTGAGGGCTGTGCATTTGCTGGCAGAATTTAGTGCTTATTTTTCGCAATGTGTGCAATATGGATGCTGAAAGTAACAGCAAAAAAAAAAAAACCACCAACCCTTCCATGGCTCAGGTTAGGGCTTTGCTTGCCATATGTATTCTTTGAAACTGAATTAATTATCCTCTATGTACGGTATCTTACCTTACCATCCTTGCAGTTATCCCTGACTGAACGGCTGGAGGTGATTTGTTATACCTGGTTTGAGTGCTCCCACATAACAGCCAAGAAGCCAATTAAATGGAAGGGAAATTCTCTGCATCAACTCTTTTTTCCAGGCAGCAGCAGAATTTTACATATCAGTAGCTGAACTGGAAGCATGCAAAAATAAAATGCTTATTAGGAAAAGCTCCTACACAAGGATGCAGGCTGTTCGCAGACAGTAATGCCTAAGTTAGCCACTAATTCACCCACAGTTGAATTTAAGCATTTGAATAATACAAATGAGTAGACTCTTCATTTTAAGTTTTAAACCCAGAAACTGGGATCCTTAATTAGCCTTTAGGCTAAGATTTCAAGTATTAACTATTCTGGATTTTAAGACGACCAGCTACAGCCAGTAATGCACACACTTATATTTTGAAGAGCCTATCCTCAAATACGGATTATTAAAAAAAAAAAAAAAAAAATTTGGTCACCAGCATCAGGAGAGTAGGACGAATTTAAATAATGAGAAGACTGCTTCCTTGACCAAAGCTTTTTGTACAGAAAAAGAGTCTTTTAATAGCACTGCGCAAGAAAATACAGACTGATGAAAAACTGCATTTCTAGTCAAATTCTCTAGGTTGTATAGAGCTTGCAGAGCAGTGGGAGGATAAACTGGGGAAAAAAAAAATATCTTTAAATCAGGTTTAGGCCACCGCCAAATCTGGTCAGTGCAAGCAGAGCATAAAGAGATCAGTGGAGATGGGGCAGATGTGATAGGGATGGGGTACAGCTGGGTGATTTAGATATATTAATAAATTTTCTGTCAGTCTAATATCTTGCTGTTCCTACAATATAGCAAATAATTTAGATATGCTGCAGCCACACAAAAGGGAAATTGCATGTCTTCCTTTAATATTTTACATGATTATTCTTCTCTGCTTTGTGGTCCTACATGGTACTGCAGTAAGTTTGCTTTATCGCAGAGAGAGTTTAATTGAACATATATGAGAATTTTTCCGAGCTTCCCACCAGTTCTGCTTGCATCTTTCCATCTCTAAATTTTGTTCTTAGGATGAGCTGTAATACAGAAGTGCTTAGGGCAAAGCTGCCAGCCGCTAGTGAACCACTCCAGAGCTTGCTAAGGGTGAGTCCAGCAATCTGAGGCAATGACAGAATTTGATTAGAAACTGAAGAAGGAGCGGGGGAAAAGGGAATGAACTGCAGCAGAAAGAGAGAAGTCCCTTCCATTTCTCCCTTCATTGAAACACTGAGCTTGGTCTGTTGGAAGAACAACAGTATCTGGGAAAAAGATAATATAATGAATGTTAGTTTCTATTCAGCTGTGCAAATGCAGCACATAGTGCATAATGCAGTGCTGCCCAGACCCAGCATTAGGTAGAGCTGTGTGTACCATCTCTATGCTTACCAAGAAGTTGAAAAACTGGATGCACAATGCATGGAGCAATTTTATATAAACCGGTTAGATCGCCTCTGATGGGCTTTGAAGTTTTCCCGTCCCACATGTGCATGCTGAATGCTAACACACCCAAAAAATTTATAGGGTTTCCTTTTCCAAATGCATAAAGAGTGATTGGGTATCAGATCGCGCAGTGTTTGTAATATATGCTGCTGGACGTGCCCTGCTGTAAAGGTCAGTAGGGGTCCACCTGGAAGTGACAAACAGACCTGAAATTAAAATTAAAGAATTCAGACTTTATCCTCTGCTTCAAATGTTGGGCTAGATAATACATTTCTTTCAACTGATCTTTAGTTTTGAATGTGTTATTTTTCCTGAAAATGTGGCAATTTTACTGATCTTGTAAGGATGTTAGTAATTGTAGGTAAGAGAGGTCTTGGCCTCAAATGCTGGTTTGCCTTGGCTTTTTTTTTTTTTCTGCTTGAGAAATCGGTGTCTGTTCCTCCTCCTGCCCGCAGTTGTGTCTCCTTAATTCCACTTTACAGGGGAGTTGCTTCAGTGTCCTGTCACATGTGACCTTTTGTTTAAGGATAAATTTTTCCAGAGTGCTAAGTCTGATAGCAACTTAGGTACTTTCAAATCAAAGTCAGAGTAAGATGTAGGCTCCTGAAGTCAAGCTTTACAAAGAGATGACTGTTTCTGACTTCTATTGATTTAATAACTACTCTGTACTTGAAGACTTCGGAGGACTGTGTGGCCAAGTCACATCTGAAAATAGCATTAAGGTCCCAAAGCTAAGGCAGTTTTGGAAAATGTAAAATGCAACTACAGTCCCTTTCTCTTGCATTTCACTGCTTAGAGGGAACAAAGGGCTGTTTCCATGATGTGAAACCTGGGTACATATAAAACATTGCTGATGGGATTCTTTTTCATTAATGTAGGCGCTAGGAAATTTGAAAGAGCTTCTTTATGGATACATGATTAAATGGTGGTTCAGATGGTTTGAACTGAAGTGATGAGGACGTAAGTGGCCATTTGAGAGATGTGATCCAGGCTGTTACTTTTGAGCTGAAAGCTTAGTTTTACTCCACTGCCTTCAAAACCCAGAGCATGCCAGAAACACAACCTTTGCTAGATGTTTGCAAAGTATCCAGATGTGTTCCTGAAGAGGAGATAGGAAGTTTAAAACAAGGAGTAACTCTAAAAGCTGTTCCTGTTGCAGTTAGAATCATAGAATAGTTTGGGTTGGAAGGAACGTTAAAAGGTCATCTAGTCCACCCTACTCCTCCATAACTTCAGCTAGACCAGTTCACTCAAAGTCCTGTCCAACCTGACCTTCAATGTCTCCAGGGATAGGGGATCTCTGGGCAATCTGTTCCAGTGTTTCACCACGCTCATGGTAAAAAATTTCTTCCTTCTATCTAGTCTAAATCTACACTCTTTTAGTTTAAAACCATTGCCCCTTGTCCTATCACAACAGGCCCTGCTAAAAAGTCTGTAGCCATCTTTCTGATAAGCCCCCTTTAAGTTCTGAGAAGTCTGCTATAAGATCTCCCTGGAGCCTTCTCTTTTCCAGGCTGGATGATCCCAGCTCTCTCAGCCTGTCCTCATAGGAGAGGTGTTCCATCTCTCTGATCATTTTTGTGGCCCTTCACTGGACCCGCTCCAACAGGTCCATGTCTTTCCTGTGCTGAGGACTCCAAAGCTGGACACAGTACTCCAGGTGGGGTCTCACCAGAGTGGAGTAGAGGGACAGAATCATCTCCCTTGACCTGCTGTCCATGCTTCTTTTAATGCAGCCCAGGATACTGTTGGCTTTCCGGGCTGTGAGCGCACATTGCTGGCTCATGTCCAGCTTTTCATCCACCAGTACCCCCACGTCATTCTCCTCAGGGCTGCTCTCAATCCCTTCATCCCCCAGCCTGTATTGGTACTGGGGGTTCCCTTCTTTGGGAAGAGGCTGTTTGATAGATGGATAAAGTGTTGCTGTTACCTCACCACAGAATTCGCAGTCCTCTTCACAAAGGAGTCCGTGTTTGACTTTTCTGGAGCAGCATATCTGTATAAGCACAGAATTTGGTCATGATTCCATTAAAGTTTCCTCAGCCGGCATTCCTTTGTTAAAAGGGAAGTCCAGCTGTTTTAAAAGAAGTTTGCGCAAGTAAAGCTTACAAATATCACTGGATTTGCAAATACCATATGATTTTTTTCTTAGATTTAAAAATAGCTTATGTTAATGAATACTAATTCATCTTTCCACAAAAAAGATTATGAAAATGTGAGTTGCCTCATGAAACTTGGCCTTCAAGCCTAAAATCAAATTGTTGAAGACAATCAATAAATTTTAAGTTTTAAGGTGGTATGTGACATGCTTTTGAATAGGAAAACTTAACTCAGTCATTTACTAATAGCTTAGTACTTGATTTGACCCTAGTAATGTTGTTTTTAAGAGTACATTTTATGTATATGATTTTGTAGAGATGCTAATCTAGAATGCAGGCATGCATGCTTCCAAGCAGAGCTGGGAAAATGATACAGTGTAGGTGAGGATGAAGTACTTTAGGGTGATAAAGTAAAGCTGGGGAGCCACCAGAAGGAGGAGCCCGTAGAATTGTATTTGAGGGTGGGAGCAGAATGAGAGTCAGCAAAAGGCCTGAGGGAAGAACGTACCTTCCACTGCTGGCCCAGGGCAAAAAGCGTGATTTCCATGGAAATGTGGATCTGAGACCATCAGTACTGTTTGGTTGTTCGCGTTTACAAGGAGGAACTGTTTAAGCAAGGAGAAGGTTCCTGTGAATTCATCTTGCAAGAGAGCAGCTCATGCTGCTGTTTGATTATAGAAGTCACACACAAGGATGCCACAGAGGTCATTTAAACGCTGGGCAGAATTTGAAATTGCATCCTTGCTGGATTAGCGTTGCTCGATGTATCCTTCCCTACAACATCACCTTCTGGAGACCAAGTTCTTCAGTCTTTTCAACAGGTTTATTTTATACCCAATCCTAAAATGGAAGAGCTGAGTGAAAATAGTGTAAAAAAAAATCATCTGCTTGCTTCAGGCTGTCCTTGGACATCTTCTCAGGTGTGGATGCGCTTGTGTGGATCTGCCTTAAGGGGACTGGCGCTGATCCGAGATTGCACAGGAGCAGGACATGACACCTTTGCTTCACTCACTCACAGCAGAAGCACCATATGCATTTCCCCACGCCCGGCGGCCATGCACGTGGTCCCTGTGTGGCAAGAAAGGGCCAGCAGAGGTGCCGTCTCTCTCACCCCTGCTCAGAGCTGGCTGCCTCCTGCCCCTGCAGCAAGAAATGCTTTGGGATCTGTGCAGCTGCTCCTAGAATAGCAGTAGCAAGATTAAATTAAAAAAAAAAATAAAAAATCCCCTTTTTCCCTTGCCCATAGTGGGTCACTTTGTTCTTCCCCCTTCCTTTTCATCTTAATTGGATCAGGAGGAGGTGATCTGCCAAATGCAACCCCAGACACCTGCTAGTGTGCAGGAGAGACTCCCTGCGTTCCAGGAGGATTACCACAAGCCTGATTATAACAGCAGGAGAGCCCCATGAACCCAGGTCGTGGGCACTATGAAGGAATCTTACCATAAATCTACGGCACCTAGGGAAGATTTCCAGTGCATACTTATGTATTCCAACAAGATCTCTTATACTTTGGCTAGGAATAACAAGCAAGACTAAAGACTAATGTTGGCACATTTTCTGTGTGCCAGAGCTTTAAAGTATTTAAAAATGCAAAATATGTATCTAGCAAGATTTCCAAAAGTGCCCATTAAAAAAAAAAAAAAAAAAAAGGCTATTCTGGACTCAGTCCTTTTTTAACTTTCTGGCTCTGTATAAAGCAGCCACAACAATACTGCTGCCAAAAGAGGTATTTTTTTTTCAATTACATTTATTGACATGCTTTCACATACAATTTTATCAGAGACAAAGTACAGCCGGACTTTAGCTTGCTATTGAAAGTGAAACCTGATCTACAGTAGCCTAACTTCACTGAAGAAAAAAAGGGACTATTTTATTGTTACAAGTCCCTTTCACAAACACAATTGCTGAGGTATTTCCAAACAAATAATTACACAAAAAGTATAATTTTGCTTTAGGGTGTTGTGAGGACAAGTGATTAATATTTGTAAATGTCTCCATGAAAATCATTCAGGTTGCAAGACTGTATTTCACCACAAAACAAAGCCAGAACAATTAGAGATTCATGAAGCAAACAGCTTTTCATAGGGGTGGGGGGGGGAATAACTTTTTCTGAACCTGTTCCCAGGTGAAGTGTTACACTCCCTGGGCTCTCAGGGCACAGAGGAGGGGTCCCAGCAGATGTGGCCCCTTGGACTGAGCCCAAGGCAGCAAGCCCTGCTGAGGGCAGGCTATTAAGCTAAGGCTTAACTGGACATTAACACAATTAAACAGTCTCCAGGACTGGCATTGGCTTGACACCTGGACAAAGCCAGCCTGCAAAATACCTTGTAAACATCCCTTCAGAAGGAGTCCTTCCTGGAGTAGCGCATTCTGTAGAGATTACATCTTCTCTCCATCCCTTCTCCAGACCAATGGGGAATCTCATTTCTGCCAGCAGGTGCCTTGAAACCAGGGTTTTCCCCAAGAGGGAGCACTGAAGCCCTTCCTTCAGAAGCAGCTGCTCATAGTTTGAGGATGGCATGCAGAAAACCAGTCCTACACGTAACCAGAATTCCTATGTCAACAACAGCAACAAAAAAGCCATCAAAACCCCCTCAAACACCTTCCTCCCTGCCCTCTTCTCACAGACAGAACACACTGAAGAACATCAGGGCCTAATGCTGGGGCTATCAGCCTGTAAACTCTAAATTTCATAAATTCTAAGGGGGTGAGGAGGATGGAGGAGGGGAACAGAGGTGCCAGGAAAGGTATGAAGAAAAGCAAAAGCATTTACCCAGTTCAGAAATCTACAGATAAAGATTTTTCAAGTGATCTGCAACTCCACTGGAAAGCAATAGACCTTTTGGCTTGTGACCTCCTCCTTACTGCTTTAGCTGTAAAAAGTTCAAGTGAAAAGACAGTGATTTTCACTAAAAAGAATTTGAAATAATGACAAAACATGTCATTTCCCCAGCAAAAGTTTTATATATGAGAGGAGTTAGTCTTTTTAGTTAACAAGAAAAAAAATAATCTAACAAGAACACATCAGGCAAATGGGGCTCTCTGTTCTGCGTGGGCACAATGGTGTTCTGACCCCATGAGCTTTTTACAGAGCTGTAGACGTACATCAATTTTACACCCAGCTGCAGGGTATCCAAACCAGACTTAATCAGAGGCTTCCCCAGACTTTTTTAGCAGAACAGGTGACTGGGTTTGTTCCGATTTTTAATAACCTGCATTGTGGCTATGCATCCCTTTGTGCCTAGAAAGCACCGTAGCCAGCTTAAAGCGTCAGGGTTCATTCGTGGATCTGCTTGATAGACAAGCCCACCACAAAGGGAGAGGATTGAAGCAGACCTCTTTTATTCAGCAAGCAGGTTTTGGTGGTGCAGAGAGGGAATAAACCTGATCCAGTTTCCTGAAAATGGAAAAGACTGGGGCTACAGGGGTCAGGCATCCCAGAAGCTCAAACAATCCAGATTTCTCCTTTCAAATTTAGTGGGTTGACTCTACTTACTTATGAGACTGAATTGCTAATAAAATTAATTAGAAGCATCATAAGTTGGTCATCCCAAGAGTATTTATACTTGAAGCAGTCATTAATTATTATGACTAGGATTGTCTGTCTTTCTATTTATAGGCTGGCCATGGGCAACACTGACTGTTCTTGGGTTCCTGTACTGCTATTCTCACGTTGGAATTGAATGGGAGCAAACGTACGCTGTGAATTAGCAATGACACAGAACAGTGACTTTTAAAACAGGTTGATGGCATTTCTACACTGGATATTCTATCTGCAGAAGGATGCACCAGACCCAAGTATTTGGTTAATGTGTTAAAACCAAAAGCTCGTGTAATTGATTCTGGATTGTTAATGCAGGAATTGAACCAGAAACACTGATGGGCTACGGGTGGGGAGAAGTGATGAAGCATTTTGAATTATGTTATTTTTATAAAACAGTATCTCTGTAACTCTATGTACATTAGAAGCATGCATCTCAGAATGTGTATTTTATATATGTTGACGATTGTATTTGTTTTTTCCAGTGTTTCACTGCCTATTTTGACATATTGAAGAAAGAATTTTTTCCTACCTTGCACAATTCAAAAAACCCAATCTCTGTCAGCTTCTGTCCAGGGGCACACAGGGCTGTGCCCTGCACTTACATTACTCCATGAAGGGCAGGATGCTCATCAGTTCTTCTTGATTGCTTTCTGATATAAGTTAGAACATTTTTTGCTATTCTCAGTGACAGCAGTAGTTCAGCCTTAAGCTACCTCTCTACTTACTGTAGCAAAGTCTGCTTTTTTTTTTTTTTTTTTATTTCTTCATTTAAAATTTTGCCTTTAAAACACCACCCTTTTTTGGTAGTCTTGGGAATTGTTATGTTTGTTTCTTTAAAAAGAGGGTGTAGGGAAGCAGGTATTTTCTTAAGGAACAGCTTATCTTTTTAATCAAATATGACCTTACAGCTTCTTGGGCTTTAAGTGCTCTCTGCCTTATGTTAGAGCTAAAGCATATAGTATTACCTTTATTGTGGGGTGAATCCCATCTTCAAGGGACTGGTCAGTCATCCTCTTGTATTTTTCTGTTATGAAAGGAGATAACCCAGGTCTGGCTGAATGGTAAATCTGTTCAGTCTGCTTCATTCTCTGGTCTCCAGGCAATCAACTCCTGCAATATTAAAGGTACACTAGAAGTAGCATTTTAAGAACTTTAAAAAACAAAAAATCCCAACAGAATGGTCCAACAGAGTGGCACCAAATTAGCCAGAGGTCTGTATCCTTTGCCCACAGCCAGACCTGTTACAGCAGCACCTTTGCTAAAAGATGAACTTCTGGGGTTGCCCAGAGCTGGGAAGGTCCTGCCTGCAGGCATCGGGCTGTGGCAGTGCCTCAGCACATGATGATCTTCTGAGAGAAGGGGAGCCCCTACTCACGTCTGGCACAAGGGGTGTCTCTCAGGCTGTTCTTTTTTAAACTGATACTGAAGAGCAGCCAGAAGACCTTTAGTCTTTGTAAAGTTAGACGTTCCCCCTGGGCCTGGCAAAAGGCCATCAGTCCTGGAGTGGGATTCTTCCAGAGCAGCTTCCTGCACCTGAAGCAGAAGGACTTCTATCAAAACTTGTTCTGTGCCCCCACCACCACCAGCCATTTGGGCCTGTTTGGAGGTACAGTTAGTGTCCTACTGTCCATCACTCCTACACCTTCAGCCAAGTCTGATCGACCTCATCCCTTGAACAAGAAATTCAGTGCCCGAGAGGGACTTCAGGTTAGCACCTACGTTTCTGATGTCTCTGCTGCTCAGAACTGTGGCAGCCTTCTTTTCCCCCTTCATTTGTTCCTGAAGAAATAAGGGCAGAGGCTTCAGCTCTCTACCCCTCTGGAGACTAAACCCATCTCTTGCTGTTTCAAAGCAGAATCTCCAGCCTTTTATGTTTAGGGAAAGCTTTTTCTACCATGAGAATGCAGTGATTTCCCCTGGAAGTCATTTCTAGGAGATACCGTGGACTGTTGCAAATAAGACTTACCTTGAATGCTGCCTGGCCAGAGATGTGTCCCTCCTGACTGACTTATGATGATTGCAGAGATCCTCTCAGCCACGAAGAAGTATATTGCTCTCAGCCTCTGCATTTACTAAGAGCATGAGATTGGCCTCCATTTTGGAGTAGAACTGAGCTAAGGGCAAGAACTTCCTCAGACTTAACTCAAACTTTGTAATTAATTGGAATTAGAATTGGAATGAAAAGTCATGAGTCTGTTCTTCAGTCTTATTGATTACTGTTATTACATGAAACAAGGGGCTGCTAAGTGATTAGATTCCAATTTGTATGCATGCAAAACTTCCTGTTCTAATATTAGAACGACCTTGAAGGTCATCTACAGTATGCTTATTTCTAAACTAAAATTATTTTATATTTTTTTTCAGTGCTTTATACATATTTCATAATTTTGTAACCACTTCTGTTTCTAAAAATAAAGCTCAAACAGACGGTTGGCTTGAGAACTGTGTCATAGAAAGCTACAGTTTGGTGTAAGAAAAAGAAGTGCTTCACTGCCATGAAGAAACATCACTACGCACTGGAAGCCTGCGGGATGGGTGCAATGCAGACTGGTTACTTTTATCCCTCTAGTGCACTGCATGGAACACGCATTCCCTGATGGTGGGAGTTTAAAAAGGAATACACCCTTCATAGAATCGTAGAATTGTCTAGGGTGGAAGGAACCATCTAGTCCAACCATCAACCTAACTCTGATAAAAAAAAAATAAAAAAAAAAAAAAATCACTAAGTCATGTCACTCAGCACTATGTCAACCTGTCTTTTAAATACCTCCAGGGATGGTGCCTCAACCACTTCCCTGGGCAGCCCATTCCAAGGCTTAATAACCCTTTCAGTGTAAAAATTTTTCCTCATATCCAATCTGAACCTCCCCTGGCGCAACTTGAGGCCATTTCCTCTTGTCTGTGACTTGGGAGAAGAGACGGACCCCCCCCACCTCTCTATAACCTCCTTTCAGGTAGTTGTAGAGAGCGATAAGGTCTCCCCTCAGCCTCCTTTTCTCCAGGCTGAACAACCCCAGCTCCCTCAGCCGCTTCTCATAAGACTTGTTTTCCAGACCCCTCACCAGCATCATTACCCTTCTAGATCAGTTAAGGTGAGGCTTAAGCACGTGAAGCTTCTGGGAGTGGTCACTGAGAGGGTAGCATGCAAATAAAATGATGCTTCCCTTCAGTCTCTTGCTATCTTGGGCCACAGTCAGAAATACAAAGCATGCTTCCACAATTTTTCTTATAGTTTAAATATTTATCTTATGAGAAATAAATGGATTTCCTTCACACTCAGTCTTTCCAGGGGTTCTTTTTCATGCTATTTTTGAAACATGCATTTCAAGAACAAGGCCGCTTACAAAGTTTCTGAGCTGTCCTGCTCATAGAAGCACCAGTAGGCAAGGCATGAGGCAGGCACGGGGCACACCTGGTCAAACACGCAGCTCTCTTAAGAGCTCAGGCTGTGCCTGAAACACTTCACATGTAAGTACTCAGTTACATCTTCAGCTTGGAGACACACTTCTCAGCATGACCCGAGAACTGATTCTACGTTATCAAGTGGCACCTGATGTAATTGAAATTATGTGGTAGCCAGAAGCGCATCCCCCATGCAAGTCCTCAGTGACAGTCCTAGAGGGGGGCGGGAGCGTACAGAGGTCTGGAGGAGATCGAAGTAGACACCCCACTTACCAAGAAAAATAAAGGGGAGGGGAGGAGGAGACTGCCGAACACTAAGGAAAATCTAGCTGAGGGACCTAGGAAACCGTTGACAAAGACAGAAATTGCCAAAGACACTGGCCATTTTGAACTGAAGGGAAGACACTTCTAGTCTGATGGGGATGGGGGACGCTACTGCTGATAAACCCTAGAAGTCACAAATGTGCAGTGACCAAACACAAGATGATGGGCTCTGAAACTGAGCTGGGCATTCTGAAAAACCGCCTAAGCGGCGAACAAACATAGCGTATTGCAATATATGGCTTTAGTGGCTTCCACTAAGCTGTAGTAATCAAAAGTTCTGTCACACATGCGTCCCTCCCCTAGCCCCCTTCTTGGCCAACAAAGCCCTCCCAGCCATCATTACTACTGGGGACAGTAAGCTTATGCTAAGTGGCTCTTTCTTTAATTCTGCATTGATTAGAGGGCAAGCCAGGCTTTGCTCATATATCTCTTTCACATCTGAGAGCTAAAAGCAGCTTAGTTGGAATAACCAGCTCACCACAGGTCAGAAGAAAAACAGCATAACTGTGAAAACCTGCAGCAATTGTGTTAGTAGTGGTGGCAGTAACACAGTGCCTCTCTGTGCTCTTGCGCACCCGCTTAACTTACCCTCCATCACTGCTAACCCTTGAGCTGGTTGCAGCTCCCGCTTGCTAAGCGGAGGCTTGCCTTCCTCACGGCCTGCTGGCACCATTCGACTCAAGGAGCTGTGAAGAGCGAGGAGATTGCTATGCACGGTCTGTCCGAGCTTCTCCTGCCTGTGCTTTGTAGTCCATCCCCCCCACTTCCCGAGTAGCGCTGCCCGTTATTGCTTTGCAAAAATAACTCTCTCGGCGCACAGCCACTTGTTAGTCAAGGCATATATTTTAATCCAGCAGGGACAGCTGAAATACTGCTCGCCGCAAAGCCTGTGAAGAACACCGAGGCTGTAACACCTTTGAGGAATTAGGGGACATTTGCATTACAATGGCTCATTTCTTGTATCGAGGGACCCCTGAGATCAACCCTCTGCTGACCCCCTGCAGATGCCCTGGGGTGTTGTGTGCACGTGCACTGCTTCCAGCAGTTTCACAAATAGCTGCTTGTGGAGCAGTTCCTGCAGTAGTTGCATGTAAAAGGAAGAAACGAGGAAGACAACTATTTTATCCGAGATTTCCACTTTCAGCAAATGCGATCGTGTCAACTGCAGGCCCTTCCAGAGCATCTGAGAATGAGATGAGTCCCCAGCATCCCGTGAGTGTGAATCACCTGCACCAGAGCATCCTGCTGGACCAACTCAGCTCGGGCATCCCCAGCCTCAGGGGGCAAGCACTGGCAGCTCCAAGCTTGAGAGGCTTTCAGGGATGCCACCGTTGCCCGGGAGGAGAGGAAGAGAAAACATCTAACAGGTCTGACCCATATATTTTAGACACTGTGCAAGAGGCTGAGCTGAAGAGTCTGAAGGCCCAACTTTCAGGAAGCCTCGGCGCCGCTTCATTCAGGGTATCTCCCAGAAGCTTTAGCAACATCAGGCCTCCAGCCACATGTCAGCATCACTGGCCTGGGAAACTACTGCTCCGTGGGGGAACCAGGCACCTGTGCTCAGTACCCAACACTGATAGTGACAGGATGGAAACTGCGCAGCGGCATTAGTCAGGGGAATCAAACGCACCTACAGGTGCTCAAAAACCTCCTCACTCCTTACACCGGGAGTCACAGAGGTCTGGGTGAGAGCAAGTTAAGCTAACAGCAGGGTTTAACAGGCAAATTTTGACCACAAGCTGGGCTGCACCACCCTGCATCATATCCAGGCCCAGTTCGGTTTCAGTGTAAATAACCTTAGGAACCTACATACCAGCTCATCTCAAAAACGGGTTAAAAGAAATGGGCTTCCTGTGGCATATGGCTTCCCCAGCAATGGTCAAGCTACATGTAATAGAAGTGCCTCACCACCTATAGGGATTTAAGAAAAACTTTACGTGTGGTTGGTTGGGTAGCTGAGGTGAATCATTGCTGACAGGTGCATCAGCCAACCACTGAAAAATTAAAGGTTACTGAAGAAATAATACAGAAACATAACTTCGGTTATGACCTGTGAAGTTTAAGTTGTATTAGCACTCCCTCTAGAGCTGATCTTTCTTGACAAAATTAATTAATTTTTATGGACCAGAGAACTCCCATCCCTGCACTAGTGCATTTGAGTTTCCAAAATTAGGTGGCAAAAAATAGAATAACTGGAAATGCTATTAGAAGAACAGAAACATCTATACTGTTGGTAAATGAATTTTAAAGGCAAAAAAAAAAAAAAAAAGATCCAGTTGATTTATTTTTTTTTTCCAAACTGTTTCTGGAAGGGTTAAGGTTGTTTTAAGGGCTCAGATACGTGGCAGGATTACCTTATAGTAATCCAAATTGCAGAGATAAAAATAAGCATTTACGAGACAGTTCTTTAAATTATGTTACTGTTAATTTATAGTTATGGGTTTGCTTTACACTTGTGGTGGTAGTTTTGTGCTGAGATGGTAGTTTATGCTGAAATTACAGGCTAATGACATTCATTTTGTCACACCTCTGCTCCAGGCTACTCCAGTGATCTGTCATCTGCCTCCCCCACCACCCGGCCCCAAGACCGCCCCTTGATCAGGTTCAGTTCTCATGATGGTGCTGCAAACACAGAAAGGGCATGGCCTAGGTCCTGCCTTGGCAAACATCTGCCCAGGACCAGGCTGACTAACAACCAAGCCCAACACTTGCCCAGCCCCACTGCTGCCCTCCAGGGCCTCTGGCGTATGCAAAGCTGTAGCGTGGGGAGGGAAATAACTCCCCTTTAGTACCCGCCCCATATATGGCCTTACTGTGGGCCCCACACTAAAACACCACACAGCAGCAGCACCCAGCCTGCCCGGGGTGCCACTTCACCAGCCAGTTGCCACAGACCCATCGTGACTCATGTCATGAAACGCCAAACCACAGAGGAGAAAGAACCATGGAGAAAACCTTCTACAGGACTTGGGGACTCAAGGGCCCTTCAGCACAGGAGCTTCTGACTGCACCTCCTTCCAGCCTGGCAACAAACGTAAGGGTTTGGGGAAACTCGGTGGTTTTAACCCCTTCAAGCCCCAGGCAGGTTTTGAGCCCTTCAAACAGTGATATCCCAGAAGGTCACAAGGGATGAACGACCAAGCGAGCCCTGGGTGCTGTCTGCCCAGACTTTAGCAAACTTTGCTCAGGTTACTTAGTCTCAGAGGTCCTCAATCTGATCAAGCCCTACCAAACATCGCTTGTTAAGAATACGAGACCTACAAAGGGTCTTCAGTCTCTGAAGACATCCTGCTTGCCTTGGAAGGTTATTTCAATAACCGCTGGCACCAAGAACAACTGCAGGTTTAGTATAAGCCCTGACAAGGGTTAAAAAAGCATGATAATCGTTCAAAAATACAATAGTGTACTGCTTTGGGAGTACTTGGAGGCTATGAACTGCTTATTACTTAATGCTGGTTGAGGAAACTTCCTTTTTCAGAAAAACTACATTTTTGTAATAAGGTTTCCAAGCTAAATCTTTACAACTTTAAAGGTGCCGGCAGTGACACAAGGGTACCCTGCAACACTGGTAGTGACAACTTAGGCAGGGCGAAGTATCTCACAGCTCCTTCCAGAAGACAGCCACACTCCAGTAACGGAACTACAGCAGCTGCTGGGCAGAAGATAACTCAGAGGGCTACAGCCCTTGATAACCCCCAGCCTGACGAGCTTCCTGGGCAGTCGGTCCCATTTGCTCCTGTGCCAGCATCCTGCTCTCATTTAGCTGCTCCTGCTCCCTCCCTGCTGCCTGCCCCTCGGCGAGTTTGCAGACTGCACGTACCCTCTCACTCTGTTCTCCTTGGCTTTCCTCAGAAGCTTTCCTGAGCAGCAGCTAGGTTTCCTCCATAGCTGATTTTCCACGGCAAAGGAAATGCAGCAGATTCAACCCACCGGGACAGGTATCCAAGGCTGTACTTTGGCTACATTATATGCTTCTTCCATTTATTACCGTGACCTTAGACTCTTCCCCCGACACCTGGTCTACCACTGAGGTCCGAGCAACCAGCCTGCAGCTTCTCAGCAGGCCTGACTACAGCTGCTTTATTTGCTGCTCACAAGAGAGACATGCCCACCCCCATGTTACAGAGCTGTTTACAGTTCTAGCAACAAGAATTGCAATTTCATGCACAGTTTCTGTACACTTTCCTAAAAGGTGCCTTTTTCAATTCCACTTTCAGCTGAACCATTTTAGTTTATATTTCTGTCTCCACACACGTCCAATAGCCAGGTTCAACGTGGCTGCATGTGCAGTTATCATTCTAAAGGAAAACCAAAACAAATACTTTATTTTGACTTGGGGCTACATACGGATTATCTTCTCTCTCTTTTCTATCCTCACGCCACAGCTGAGAACGTCCAATAAATTTTCCTGTTATCATTAGTTCTTCTAAAATACCTTCTGCTAAAAACTCGCCAAAAAAAGATTGCCGGAGAGGTCTGAAAGCGATCTGCGTTTCCCTTCACTGTAAGCCACTGCTCGCAGGGAACTGTTTCTTGTTGAGCTGAGGGCACAAGCAGCTCCCAGGCTTGTACCGCACTCGCCGTGCTGCCGCTGCTTAGCGGGAAGTGGTAACCCCTGCTGAAGAAGAGGCCATGGTCCTCCTCTTATAGAAGATCCACATGTGTAATAGATACTCCAGCACAGTTTCTCCCTGAGTTGTGTATTTCAGCTAGGAGAACGGGGATCCCTGGAGGTGTTCAAGGCCAGGCTGGATGGGGCTTTGAGCAACCTGGTCTAGTGGGAGGTGTCGCTGCCCATGGCAGGGGGGTGGAACTAGATGATCTTTAAGGTCCCTTCCAACCCAAACCATTCTATGATTCTATGAAATGCCAGTACCAGAGCACGTCCACCTCAGATTTGCACATACAAACTGCAGAGACATTGGCAGGGGCTACACAGCCCCCCAGGGAGGAATTAACAGCAAAGCCTCATTAACCTTCACCTCGTTCCTCAGCCACAGGAACAGAAACATGTTCAAGGAAAACTCTACAAGTGAACAAAGCTTAAGAAAAGCCCCAACAAAAATAAAGAAAACACTGTGCAGGATAACTAAAGTTGTCTCAAAAGCAAACACTTGGAGGTTACTCACGCACTCCTGCCTCCAGGAGTGTTGTTAACTTAACAAATTCAGCTTGTTTTAAACCTACACCTGTGCCATGCAGCTGCTGAAATTTGAACTCAGCTGTACTACGTGAGGGCTTGAACTTGATTAGGAAGGGGGAACAGGAATGGAAAAAGAAGAGAAAAGCAATAAAAAAACCCAAAAGAGAAGGCTTCAGCACGTTTATTTTGCAGATATGGCTGTGCACAAGTGTCCTCGTATCTCCTTCTGACAGACACGTTAGGAGTTCAGTTACTCTAATGCCGCCTTTGGATCTCTCGCGGGTTTTTACTCAGTCTGTCTTTCAAGAACAGGCCGGGTTATTCCCCCCAGCTTCCACGTGCCAACACTGAGGCTGTGGTGAATTAGAATGAAAGGAGCAAAAATGCAATCTTCTAGGTGAGAAATATTTGTATTTGCTGATATTCTTCATGCGCTATACGCCTGTTGCAATGAACCCCTCACGCCACTGCCTCTGGTCATGAATACCACAGCAACACCGCATCCTTTTCAGCATTTTCTGGTTGTATCTGCAGCCTTACTAACCCCCTCCCCCCACCGCAGTGGGGCACGAGGCAAGCACGGGAAGCGGCCCATCAACCAAGATCTCCTCAAGCCCGCCATGGCTGGGCAGGTTGGAGCATCGTGGCTCAGCGAGGGGGCAGACAGATGGCCACCAGGCTCATCGCCCACCCCACTGCAATGGGCACTGGGCTCATTGCTCCCCCCAAGTTCAGTGGGCTGTCCCAAGTGTCCGCCTACTCCAGGCGGACGCATTGCTGGCAGGCACTAAGCAGAAACAGTTTTGGTGTTCCCTTAGTGACGGGAGGAGCAAATAAAAGCCATTGCTATTGCACACATACGTGAGAGGGGGTAGATTCCCTACAACCCAGTCCCACAGGTTCTCCCAGCACAGAGAAGCTGGGTTATGCTGGTGGAATTTACTCCAGTGCATAGAAGCATTGGAGCCCGAGTGCTCCTGACTCCAGCAGAGATACTGAAATGCACCACAGGGCAATTAAAGAACCCCCATTACCAAATGCAAATTCAAAACCGCGTAGGCAACACTCACCTCCCCACAAGCCAGACATCGCAGACTGCCCTGGGAGTCACTGCTGCTGTCCCTTGGGCCACAGACCTGGCCAGGTATAGCCCCCACATCCCTGGTAAGAGTCCCTTGCAGCTGCCACACAGGCAGTGGCACAGAGGCGAGGAAGGCTCCATGGGGTCCAGACTCTCTGCCAGGCAGTTTGAGCAGCAAGGGGCTCCTTTACAGCCCCAGGGAGGCTGCTCCTCATCACACATGCTCCAACCCTCAGAGCTCCTCTGGCTCCCCAACCTTAAGACACCTCGTAGGCGCTGCCCTTTGCACACTCACTCATAACAAAACAGCAGCAGCAACACCTGCGGTTATCGCTGAGAGAAGCCAGAAGCCACAGCACACACCCCACGGTCTGGGAACCTTTTGTCCCTGCCCCGAACATGCTCCCAGGTGCAGTGAATGATGAGCAGGGGCTGGTGCAGGTGGGACAGAGGGGCACTCACCGCTGCTGCTCAGCTGGGCCGACGGGCCAGCACATGGAACATGAGCTTTTGCAATTTGTCACACAAACCTGGGCTCAAAGGTGCTGTAGTTAATAACCTTTGGTTTGAAATGTTGTGGGGCTGATGAGGGGAGGGAAGCCGGGACGGGTAACATTGTGCAGGCAATGCTACCCCTTTTTCCACTGATTTACACTTGCAGCACAAGCCAGGAGGCTGCTGAGAATGCAGGGAAAGCCAGAGCAAAGAAAATAATGGAGAGTTCAGAAAATGAGAACAGCCACCTCTAGAGACCACAAAAAAAAAAAAAAAAAAAAAAAAAAGTACATGCCTTCACTACGGTAATTTTCCCTTTTCTGATAAGTACAGGGAAGACTGTACATAACATTAGACGAAAGAAAGCTGGATTTTCGTACTGGCCAGTGAAACAATACTAGTGACTGGAGATCCTGTCACACCGCATAGTACAGTGGATGCAGAAATGATGTTAAAAATATCTCCTCATTGTGCTCCTTGGATGCTTTCTGTACCGTTGAGCCTCAGCTCTACAGTCTGAAAGCTTATGCTTTATTGCTGCTCTTTGGAAGATGAGATTCACAGTCCCATGAAGTGTCTTAATACAGGCGATAGCCGCCTTCACCAGACCCTCAAATGAGAGGATGGAGAATGAACCACAAAAATGGGTGCGAAGCTCACGGGGTCTCGGCTGACATCCTGAAGACTAAAACCTTGTATACGGGTCCGGAGTGGCTGCTGGCCCACAGGAACGGCTGCTGTGCATGATCCTCTCATCTATGACCTGAAAGGATCTCCTGTTCCTGTCACCTCTGGTTATCAACTTCTTTGCTGAGGTAGCCAACAAAATAATACTCATTGCTGCCCGTTGCAGTGGTGTCACTGGCAGGTGACACACTACCTAGGGGATTCATTCCTGATGGTTTTCTCTTCATGTAAGTCCACGGTAAGGTCACCTTCTTCTGCAGCAGATGATGGGACAGCAGAAGCCTGTTTGATCTATAGTACTCTGGTTTCCAGAAGTTTTGTAATAGTTCTCAGATATTGCAATAGTGAACACCACCTAAACCAGACACCAGCTACAGACACATGGACCCTCAGGGTATCTATATTTTAGACAGGTCACAGCAAGTCCTCCTGTGATCTCATTCCTGCTCAGCAGACACCTGGCCCAGACTGGAGTCCACAGTGCAGGACACTGCCTGGGGTGCCAGGATACTCACTTTCTAGGACACCTGAGTTCACTTTACAGTGGGAGTGTAAATCCTGATTGTACTGATACACGGCATATAGAAATCTGAGGAAACAACCTGGGTTGTTTATGACCAAAACAGTAATATCACACTTCTCTACTGATAACACTCAAGATACAAAACAACAGGAACAAAATGGCTAGCCAGAAGTTCTAGAGAGTAATTTAAAAACCCCTTATTGATCTTACAATACTCAATACACGGAAAAGCACACCAAAGCAACCATAATGTATAAAATAGTTTATTACTATAATAAATAAAATTAAACTTTTTTTTACAAATATTATTTGTGCTTGTTTAAAAATGTTGAATAGGGATATCATTAATGTAGGTGCCTGCATTTGTAACTGAACCATTCCCAGACAGTGCGTATACATACATACATACATACATACACTCACTGTCTATCTACTGGCAGCTGCTTCGCTGACCACAAAAATAGTATCTACTCGTTCTCTTTTTCTAGTCATGCTTCATTGAACAAAGTGACAAATGCAAAGAAAAAGAACCAAGAGTATTTGGTGGATTTCTGAAAGGATAAAAACAAGTGAAATACACTGAAAAGCGCCAAAGCAACTGCATTAACTGCATATCAATAAAGTGTCCATGCAGTGGTGGCTAAATACTGAAACGCAGACAGGTCTCCAACAGATGTACAAATATTGATTGCATGTAGGTACAATAATATAACACATTCATTAGAAAACTTGGTATTTCTTTATATAGCAGTTCATCCTGATACAAGATTATTGAACTTCTTTCATCTACAGCTAAAATGATTCATTTTCTATGTTAGTGGTCACAGATTCAGTGGGAAGAAGAAAAAAAAACCATGAGCTTTTCAGAACAGTTAGTGAAAACCCCAAACTGTTTTGTTAACATTAGGCATTTAGATCCAGTTACAGAGATGTACTGGGATTACACATCAAATATGTTTACACAACACTCAACAATCAGCTTGAAACAAATTACAGTTGCAGGTAAATTCACATTAGCTTTGTGGAACTGTAAAAAAACCTCTTTGAAACAAACACTTTTGCAATATGACAGGTTGGCTCCCTGATACACAAAAGTGTTTAGACAATAGTTACGTCTCTTTGTTTTGTGAGGGGAGAGGGCTATTGGAGTAATTCATTATTCTAATAAGAAGGCAATAAGTGGAGAAAGAGATGTGATTACCAGCAAGTGATTTCCATTAGATTTAGAAAGCTAATCAAAAAGTGCTTCATCTTTAGGCAACACTGTAAATACTACAGAACATTAAGAGGGAAGGAGAATGGAATCACAGTTTGAATTATATCACTTATGAAAGGGTTTTAAGGCTACATGTTGGATATATCTTATTGCAAAAAGCTTTATTTTTATTTAATTGAATCAAATGCTTGCCACAACAATGTGGTCAAAACTATGTCAGATTGGAGGATACAGTAACCTGCTGTGCCTCACCTCAAATTCCTGGAGCTTCCCCTGCACAGGACTCCCTCTAAAAGGTTTGTCTTAATGAATCACAAGTGCAGCTGAAACACAGACTTTGTTATTGCCAATACACCCACAGGAGACTACATGGAAATGAAGAATTCAGTAGAAGATGCTTTTCACCACCTAACACCAGGACAAGAAAGCAGAGGTGCAGCAACCACGTGTGCCCATGAGAAGGACAGGCTCAGCACCTTTGAGACAGCCCCTCGTACCAGGAAAAAAGAAATCCATTTATTCCACCATCTCTCTTGCAGGAGAAGCCACTACCAGGGCAGCTTAGCTTCAGAGTTACTGCGAGCAACAAAGAGTGGCTTAGGAGCCTTATTCCCGTCGACTATGATACAGCATTTTCCCATTTTCACATGTATTTCTGTTTCCTGACCATCACAATGCTTGACAGATCTTCTCTCAGTCACAATATTCGCCAGACTAACAGCATAAAAGAGGCCAACTAGGGAAACCAAAAGTCATGGCCTTCAAAGTTCAACAGTTAACAAACAAGATACTCAGTAGGACACTGGGTGGATGTCTACTGGGAAGATTTAAGCTCCCTCCTTGAACTGGAATCATTAAATGAGGGATGTGCTTTTACTTAACAGAAATGCAATCCATAGACTTATCTATACATAGATATTATATATAGATGTGTATGTACACGCATCTGCACAAGTGTAATACACATTGTTGTTTAAATAGTAAAGAGAAATCATGTATTAAATTCTTTCACAGACTGGTTAAGAGTGAGTGAAAATATATCACCAGATATTCACAGTAAATATCTTGTTCGGTTCATTAAAGTGAAGTACTGTAGAAGCAGAACATCACCTTCGAAGCTGTTAAACAGGGTGTTCACTGGGATTCAGGGCAGCACTGTGAAAGAGATTTAAAGCAAGAATGGTGTTTTTAAAAGCATACATGTAATACCAGACAGAAGTAAATGTATCTGAACACGGTAGGGGTGAAAATTGGGTTTTGCATTTTTAATCCTGTGCTGCGCATCAGTATTCTTTCCAACAGTTTGAGCATGAGCTTTTAGAAGTTCCCATTTTACCAAGTCATAACCCAGGCTCTTTCTCTCAACTACCTTCCTTCGACTGAAATCTAATTCCATCATATAGTAAAAATGGAACACACCATCTTTTTTAGATTAATGCAGGTTATTTAGCAGGCTGTTAAATGGCAGAAGCACTATGCCAGAACACAGTTAAAACTGAGGCTTTTTGTTCTTTTCTTTTATAGCATGTACAAGCATTTGCTTGTTAAGGGGCAGAGTCTCATGTTCAGAGATCATTCATTTCTAAGCTGGAAAACAATTTAAGTGAAATGTCTTAACCAACATGTAAAGAGAAACAAAAGAAAAAGGAAAAGCTGGCAAATAAAATGAAAGAACAAGTAACAATTACGGTGGGTACGCACCCCGTCCAGCTGTAGGCATTTAAGTGTAAGGCTCAAGGAAGAAAGACAGATTTGTAACACAGGTGTGTTCAACCTGTCTCTAAAGGAGACGTGCTGCATCTGCAGAGCCCAGGCACTACAGCACAGGTCCAAATTAGTCTGAGGTTCAAAGGAGTGATGTCCCGTAGCGAGCAAGGTTTTGCTCATTTTAACCGCTCGGTAACCCAGGGAATCCAAAGACCAAAGCTCATCCTAGACGGTATATATTTTTTTTTTAATTCTCTTACGACATATACGCATTATTGAGGGATGATGCAGTCTCCTACAACTAGTTTTAGCACCTGCCAGTTCATAAAATCATCATAAAATGGGTCTGATCTCAGTTACAGCTGTTCAAATATGAATAACATTGACCACTCTCAGCGCTGACCTGGAGCAGACACCCTGAAGGTGTTTTCTTAAGGAGTAGAGTTTCTCTGGAGTTTCATGACTGTAACAAAATCAAATTTGGCCATAATCTTCAAAGACATTAAATTTTAAGCGTAATTCCAGAATATATTACAGTCTTTGAAGGCTTTACAAATGGATTATAAATGGCTTTATAGGCCTTTATAAGAGCCTCATAAAAGCCTTACAAATGGACTCCGTGCTGCACCCACCCATTGTCAGACAGGGTGTGGAGAAATACAATATCCTACTGGACTTCAGGCTGCTCTAGAAGCGCCCCAGCAAATGGGGACTTGGGTTCCTTTATTCACAGGTGTGGCTAATTATGGGGCTTCTAAGCCTGACCCTGCTGTGACTCCATGCTTGGGCAATCAGCAAGACCAGAATAACCTCTAACACACCCCTGAGGGCACATAAAAATACCACTGAGAAACATCAACTCAGTATCAGCAACAAAGGGCCAGGTAACCTCCAACTGCACGTTCAGTTCTATCTCTGCACTACAACGCTGGAGATATTAGGCATGTTCTTTGGCAGTTACAAACATTTCCTCTCTCATCCACCTGGCATAAGCTAATTTCCACATTTATCCACCTGCAGGTATGATGAGTGTCACTTTTGCAAAGTGCTTGCTAAATTCAGCAAGACTTTCAGCCTTTCAAAAGTAACATAATGCTGATGAGCAATTTGCCTGGATTAGGAAACTGGCTCCAAGTCAGTCTCTAAAACCTTGCTGGAACTTTTGGGCGTGAATTATAAATCCTTGTACACCTGTGATTTACTTAGCCATACTTTCACTATCCAATGAATTTACTGACCGAGGAGACTAGAAAGAAAAATCATTAAATCGTTTCTCACTGAAACCATTGATGTATGGATTTCTTACGGCAATCATGCCATAGCTATTACAGGTAACTGTTGCCACTTACAGTGATTAATGCACCAAAACCACAGGGTGACTTTGGTAAAAGAGAGCCTTCCTCAGTACTGCGTGTCTGCAGTGTGTGAATGTAAAAGGCACCAGTTACCACAGGAAAAATCTAGACATGGAACCAGAAATAAATTAAGGAATCGGCACCTTGGTAAGGTCACCTCCCTACTGCCTTTTCTGGGGTGAGGGGAAAAGGTAACCTACAGATTTGATCCCAATTGTTGTTTCTCGGGAACATTTCACTCCTTGGGTAAGAATTCACAGTCTGTGGGCACTTCCATACCGAACCAAGGCATAAGACCATCGAAAGTCAACCCTGAACCAGCTGCCTCTGGACCTGGAAACCATGGTGCTGCACTTGGAATAACCAGTATCTGTGAGAGCAGGGCAGTTACCGCAGGAACAGATACAAATACAGTGACTTCAAGACCCGAGCCAGTAGCTTTGCACAGCACGGCCTCACCACTGTGCTGGTTCATCAGTGGACCTCACACTTCCCCAGGGACGTCTGACACAGTTCTGCATTGCACCGTGCAAGCATCAGGCCACCAGAAGTCCTTTCAAATGGGTCATTTTTCTTGCCTCTTCCTTACTTAACATGAACAAAAATCTTCCCAAAAAAATAATGTGTTTTTTTGTAAATGACTTAGTACCATGGAAAAAGAATGAGACTTAACTACTCCCACGCTGTGTTAAGACATATTGCCATTAAAAATGAAAACCCAAAAAAGTGTTGTACCAAGCTTCTGTGCTCTAAGCTACTGTTAAATAAATAGTGAACATACTGGATCAGTGGAGAGAATATACTGTGAATATACACCTATATTCCAAGGTGATGACCCAAGCGATGACATCAGCTATGCTACCCTATCTAATGAATAATGAACAGTAGTTTTGGTAAAGTGCTTCAATCTTCCTCCAAAAAAAGTTATGAAAATATAAGTTTTGGAAACATCTCCTTCTTTAAGAAGCAGATCTTTTTGTTTCCTTGCTACAATAGCACTTGTATACAGTAAGCACTGTATTTCTACCTCTACTATCCATTTGCTTACTAACAAGATTAGATCAGGAACAATACATCTGGATGTAGAGAAAAATGCCACAATCTAAAATCTTTAGAAGTTTTGTGAAAGCCTTTGGCTACAATGAACATTATCAAAACAGAAACTTCTGAATAATAATTTATCAAGAATTAAAAGAGCAGATTCATAGCAAAATGAGGACATAAATGCCACAGTATATTTTCATGGGGAGGCAAATCTGCAGGACTTGTTATTGATGCTCAGTGGGCTGTGCTCAAGTACACTGCACACACAACCCTCTGTCCTCCCATCCCTGGAGTTAAAAGCAAAGGTAACAACATTCAAAGACATCTGAGACACACAGTAAGTTTTTGAAACCCAGTATCCTTGACTCAGTGAATGAGAATGTGGAAGATCCCATTTATTAACAGACCTGAAATACTGTGGCTATTGGTGAGGTTAAACGTAATTGCTTTAGCAATATGTCAATTTGCAATTAAAAAGTACCATTTTTTTCATCTTTTTAGCTGTTCCTTGACTACCCAAAAATAACTTCAGTACTGAGTAGCACACGCTCTATTGAAATGAAATACACATCTCCTACTGCTCTTTGCATTATTATAGATATATGAAAATATACTGTGACATTTAACATGTTGTACAGTTGACTGAGACTGTGACAGCAGCAGCAAAAAAAAACCAACAACCCACCAAATGCTGAAAACAAGCACCCTGGCAAGAGCTTATTCATATAGGCAAAACCCGAGCTAACGACGTAAGGCATGCTCCAAAAACCTCAGAGGTCACCTGGGGCTCACGGGGGTGGCTGCTGCTGTCAGAATTCTTATTCCAACATCTCGAGGGAGAAAGGGGGAGCGAGGGGGAATGGGCACAAACGGAGAAAAGAAAAACTTTAGAAACTGTACCCTTGCTGTCAAAAAGGCTTCAGAGTCAGCTGCCATCTTGACATGAGGTTGCAATTCCTGTTACCGTACCTTTTTAGACACAGGGAACATGCTTAGTGAACTGGTCCCTCACTCGTTTTCAAGAAAGATTAAATTTAAAATGTTAGGGGGGCTGTTTGTTGGTTGGTTTGTTTGTTTGCTTTTAAAAAGAAACACCTCAGCTAGCTCCAAACATGTCTTTTTCTGATTCTGGAGACTGGGGCCTTGATATTTCAAACAACTCCTGTGGCGACTGGGAGCTTCTTCTTGAGGTTAATATCCTAAGTATCTCAGCAAGCTGTTTTTCTATATTGGTCATTTTTGTGTTTAAAGCCTTGATGTCCTCTTTCAGCTCGTGTTTCACTTCTAGCATGGTGGCCTGAAGAGTCTGTTCTGGGATGGGATAAAAGGAATGCTTGACCTCGGTGAGGACCGGGCTGCGGTCCTGCGGGCTTCTTGTCTCCCCGACGTTATCCAAGCGCAAGTCACTTTTTGTAATGCCACTGTCACAAGAGTCTGTCTTCTTCAGGGTAGCTTCTCCCGAAGCTTTAGTTCTCTCTGGTAAAGTCTCCATGGACTCTGCTTTAGAGACCTTGTTCCAGTCTTCACCTTTCCCACAGGCGTCTTTGAACTTGGCCCAGCCTTTTCGCCGGGGGTAGTCCCCCGACACTTTACATCCCGTGTGCTCCGATGTTGGGGCCTGCAGCTTGGCCTGGTCAGAGGCCCCCGAGGTTGAGGCAGACTGGTACGACACAGGGGTGGCCGGACTCTCCCGTACAGTCACAACGCTGGCTTTCACCACCGAGCGGGCGGAGGAGTGCTCCCCTAAAACATTGCCCTTCTCCACGTCGAGGTCATCCGGATCTCTGCCCCTCTCTGCTGCGAGCCGCGCTTCCTTCTGCTGCCTGAACCTCTGGAACAGCCGGCGGACAGGGTGGTCCGGGGGTAAGATCAGAGGCGCTTCGTTCTTCCTCTTCATTCTCTCCTCTTCTTCACGCTTGACATCGCTGATTTTCCGGAACACAATCTACAGGGGGAAAGAGATTTCGCTCTGTGATTAACTGCACGTTTGTTGAGGGGGAAAAGTTGCAGAGAAAGAATTATTTGAAATAATTTATTTGAACTGACAAATGCACAACCTCCGCGCATTTATAGCAACATTTTCAAGTGTCTTATCTTGTGTGGAACATGGCTTATTTCATTATTTAAGAGCATACACCATCTGTCTTATAACACCGGAAAGAAAAAAAAAAGGAAGAAAATGATTTCTCCCATTTTGAGAGGTCAGCAAGGCAGCACGATTGTAAATATAATGATCCCAGAAAGTTGCTTGTTCTATTTTGTGTTAAAAGCGACTTCTTAAATTTGTTTTCCTGACTCTGTGATTTAGCACCAAGTTTCTAATATTACAAATAACCATTCCCATGTCTTACATCAGTCTCAGCCCAGAGCTCGCTCACTACCTGCCATGCAAAACGTATTATTTTAGTGCAGCTTGGCCACTAATGGGGTCAGTGCAGCAGAGACCACTCTGGACTCTCCAGCAGCAGTTTGCAAAGTGCTTCTTGCCCTCCCTTCCCCCCAGTACTCTCTTCTAGAAGCAACTTGCAGCTTATGGATGAGGCAAAGCTCAAGGCAGTCCCATGGTTAAGGGAACAAGGACAGCGGGGAATGGGCTCTGCGAGACATGGGGAGGCTGCTCATGGTTTGATTACTGCAGCAGCTCGAACAGTTTCACGTCTTGATTTCTTTCTTTATTTGTATGGAAAAAAAGGCACTTTTACACTAAGAAACATTAATTTTCAACATACTCTCCTAATTAATTATTAATTCCTGAGCCTGTAGGCTAAGCGATCTCTGAGAGCAGCCCAAGGGTCTCACGGTACTGATGACAGACTCACAGCGCCCCTGTACAACCCCAAAGCACAGCAAGGCAATGTTTCTTCCCTGGACATGATAGCAACACATCCTTTTCAAAAGCTCCATGCATTTCACATTGGCAGTGGTATTTTCCAAGCAAAAAACTCCAGTGAGATATTAAAGGAGAACCAGTAAGTAGTCTGGTTTGAAAATGCGAGGTCCCCTAAGCTGAAGTTTTCAATATAGAGTATAAAAGATGTAGCCCCCAGTTTCTACTGATTGCTGATACCTAATCTCTTTAGCTGCTTTTGGAAAAATCCACTCAAAGTCCTCATACTCCAATGCAGAAATAACTTTCAGATTCAAATCATTATTAAGAAATGTGTAAATAAATCCGTCCCTCTGTTGCAGACAGATTTAAATTAAACTAAACATAATAAGCCCTGCTTCACTGGCACACACAAAATGCATGTTTCTCCTGACTCCAATGCTTCTTGACAGATTTGTCATTGTGAAGCAGGGAAAAAAACATCTTAACACTGGGTCTTTGGAAGGAAGAAGTTGTCAGACTTGGCAGCATTTCCCAAATACAAAAGAATAAAATTAGCAGAAAGGATATTTTATTTCCAAGCTGCAATTAGGAAACTAAATGTGAGATGAGAATAAGAAAACAGGGTAATTGACAGTATTTTTTTTCCCCAGGAAACTCGGTCTGCAGTGAGCTCAGTAGAAAGCGGACAAAGCAGCATAATCCTTAGAAGTGAAAGAATAGCACTCTTACTCACTGAGAAGGGAGAATCAATACAATGCTCCAGGCTAATGGCTGCCCACACACTGGCAGCCCCCACTTTAATTGAAGGAAGATCGTCAGCCCAGCGTTAGGGCGGCTGCTCTGCTGGAGCCTGGCCATGCCGGGCAGGGTCTCAGGGGGTCACTCCAGCAGCCAGTTGAGGCTGGCTCTGGTGGCACAAAGCCCCAGCAAGCCCACAAAAGCCAAGGCAACTATAAACCAGGTTGATTTGTCTCTGCAAAATTCTGTCCCCAAGCCCCCTCGTCTCCTGGTGCTTGCATGTTTGCTGCTGGTGTGGACGTCCATGTCCTGCACGGTGCTGTGCCAGATGGTCACGCAGTTAACCGAGCTCGTGTCACTTTGCACATAAGCATGTCTTTGTACGTGAGCAGTCTCCGTCTGACCTGTGGAGCTGGACTGCTTGCTTTCCTTAAATGCTCAGAAGGGGAGCGTGACTGGGTGGTGCAGTGGTCACCCTCACAGAGGTCAGCAAGGAAGGCACCTAGGTGCTTGAAAGAGCTAGAAGCCAGGCTGCTTCGAAGATTCCATGTCTAGTCCAACCCCTGCTCCACACAGCCTGCTCGGCAGCTTTTCTGGTCAGCACTGGAGTACCTACCACTGTTTTATAACATAAATGGGTCAGTTATTTGACAGAAGTTGCCCCTCCTACAGGACCATACAGGTGAGAGGGCAATGGAGCAAGTCTCAAGCAATAACTTACTAACAGTCTAGCCAACCAATACTTGTACTAGCCATTGCATCTCATGCAGCTGCTAGCATGGTCTCCATACTGGAGTACACGAGAAGCAAATTCACTACCAAATGCAAAAAGGTGAACACCGAGAGACAAGCTGTTGGTCATGCTTATCTCCCCGCTGCTTCCCACTGCACTGCCCAGAGGAGCCCAGCTGATACTCAGCAAATTCGGCTGCGGAGGAGCTGCCATCAGCTTTCCCGCTGTGTGGTGGTCAGCCTCAGGCCCCTGACATACCTTCACTCCTTTACCTTCAGGAGATCAGACTGCAACAGACACAGGAACAGAAGCGGAGGGAGCAATTACATAAATACTGCCTTTGCCACGGGTAACCACTGCCACGCTAATGAGACCCCTAATTTCCATTTTCCACATGACGCCTTACAGCAGCTACAAGGCAAGTACACTGCAGCAGCCATCATCTGCGTGAATGCAGAAATGCAATCCTCAGGTCTCCCATCCTGCTTGACATCTTTTATACGTATACATTTATGTGACAAGCTGCACTCATGCGTTGCAAATCAAACCTACGTGTGTTTGCCAGGGGACACAGCCTCCAACTCTTGGGCTGGCTTCTTTTAACTAACTCCTAAGACACTGGATAAATATGTGTCAGAGAGCAACTTGCCTTTGGGAAGCCCAGGCAAAGCTGTCACTGGTCTCCTTTCTTGCAAGCTCCCCAAAGCCATATTTTCTCAAGACAGCTCTGTATTTTTGTATTAAGCAAAAGTGTTATAACTATGTGAAGCTCAGCAGTAATTGGAAAGACTTTACATAGCTGCATTTTGGATTTTTTCCATCTTTTTTAAGATTAAATGCAAGTCCTTATCAATAAAAATACAAATAACTTTTAAATGGACTGCTTTCTTACAATCATTGAGGAAAAAGCAGTTTTTAAGTGGTTAAACAGCCTCAGCAGCATCCAAAGTATTCAGAAAATGTGGTTGTTATGCTGATGTATGTACACCTGTTCCCACAAGGAGTAAGAGTACAAAGGAAAAGAAAACAAGTTTTCATTTGTTATAAGGAAGAGAAGTCTGGACCTACTCAGCAATTTTCATGTGAAATTTGATAGGGCTACAAATACAGATCTTAATCAAACTTAAAACCCAAAATATTATGGCAAAGATCCTAAGACAGTTTTTAAAGCAGTTGCTCTTTCTCTCTCTCTACAAGCATTCATTTTTGTCTGGGAAGGGACAGTGCTTTGTACCCTCAAAATCTCACAGCCCATGTGGTATGTGGTATATGTGCCACACAAACACAGGGGACGTCTGTTTTACAAGCGATGTAGTTCTCCGTAACATTGCCATCTTTAAGACCTAAGCACACAGAAAAAAATCTAGTGGGAGCATTTTAACAGAATGTAATGACCAAAATAAGGACGAAGAACCTGAACTGAGATGAAATAACTAGAAATTTAAACACTAGGCCTAAAAGTGCATACTTCACACACCCAATCTCAAGTCCTGTTTCATAATTCTGTTTTTATTAAAAAGGTGCTGAATCTTTTAGCTCCATGACAGAGTCTTCCAAGCTGCCAGAAATGTGAGTATTGTGGGGGTATCAGCCAAGATTTGCTAAAATCTTGAAAAATAGCTCTGCTAGGCACAGATTATTGCAATCGTAAAAACATTTAACTGAGACATGCAGTTATGATGACTCAATAGCAATTTTAATTTTGGACAATGCACTCAGAGAAGTGGAGAACTGCACTGACATGACCTGGTGCACTCCTGCATTCACATGTCCCACTGACTGATGACAGCACACTCCCTGTGGCCACGTTCCTGGACATGGCCTGTGCATGAGCTGCGTCCAAGGAAGAAAGATGAGGTTACACCCAGCATGTTTCCCTTTCCTCAGGATTAACTAGTTGCGAAAGTGCCACAGTCTCTAGTAGGTTTTGGGGAAGACTCTGCCTCTTTTTAATCGTCAAAGGATTTTCAATCTGTATGTGTAGAATCAATGCCTTTAGACAAGATTTCTCCCCAAAGTATTAAAAAATTAGGTGGACATAAATGAATACTTGAAATATCTTATTTGGTTGTCAAACATGGAGCACCCAGAAACTGTTACTTGGATTTTCCTGTGCTCGGTACTGAAAACCAAGCATCATTTAAATAACACAACATGGACATTTGTCATGAATATGACCTCCATAATTTCTTTATGATCAGACCAGAAGAACAGACTGCAATGTGATCTCCAGCATAAGGCAGGCCATAGGATTGCTCTAAAGGAGCAGTTGCCAAAGGGAATCTTGTTACAGCTAGATTGCATCTTTTAGAAAAAAATCCTGTTTGACGGCAATAAAGAACACATCATCACATCTTGATAAAAGATTCCTGCAATTTTTGCTTCAAGACTGAGTTTGTCTGACATCAGTGACATTTCTGTTCCTTGCTCCCTCAGACACTTGAAAATTCACTTTTAGAAACTGATTCTAGAGTCCTATGTCTAAAAATCTCTGCAGAAGTATTACATATAGTTAGTTACTAATGTGAAAGATTTAGACAATAGTTTTACTGGTATGAAACAGGCAAAGTTCACACCTGTGGAATTCTCAATTTAACTCTAAGCTTTCCAATTTTAACTCTTTGGAGATGTTTGAATTATTTCCTACCTTCCAGCATCTTTAATAGGTGGTGCTCAGTGCTTAAATTCTCACTCTTGCCCAGAGCTAGAATATGTAGCTGATATAGTTCAATGCAAGGTTCCTTTTAAGAAGTCAAGTAAAACAACTGATACTACAATGAGTTTCCAGCTGTTTCCCTCTGCTGGCTCACTCTGCTACCCACTGCTCTTCCTATCTCACTACTTGCACTGAGCTGATGTTTCTCCAGAACTATGCAGCATAGCTCCACAATATTTTTCCTGAGCAGTAATAAGAGTGCAATGGGCACAGCGGTACTCACTTTGTTTCATGAAGACATTTCAGAGAAACTGTGCTGAGCTGGCCATTAAAACTGAAGGCTGCCTTGCAACAAGATAAAAGGCTGAAATGCTCAAACATCTGACCAGATGCAAATATAGATGCAGTAGTTTAAGTGCCTACTTCCTTTACACAAAGACAGGGATGAGGGCGTGAAGAATATGACAGGGGTGTATAAAATCAGACATGGCATGAACAGGGGTAGGCAGGGATTGATTATGGAGTGTCTTACCCAATATGAAAACTACAGCATCAAATGACAGCAAGAGGAGTTGCATACAAACCAAAGTTCATGGTTCGTCATCTGAAGGTATTAGACATGTGAAAGATGTTAATAAAGGACGTTCTGAATGCAAAAGGTCTGCACAGATTCAATAGACCAGGCAAATACTTGGTAGAGAAAGCCATTGAGGGCTACCAAACAAACAAAACTGGTATCCTCAGGAGCTAAAAATAGTTGGAAGCTGCAAACATATTTGTAGTAACTGCCACATAGGAACATTTTGTTCTTATTGTCTCCTTAGACATCCCTGGGCAATCCTAAATAACTACATAGGCCAAATCTGGAACTGCCATCTCACTCACTACTGAGGAAACATACCCAATACAGGTGATAGAAGAAGTGCCAGAGGGAAAAGCATGAGAAGAAAATAAAGACTCAAAGACTTGAGCCATAAATATCTGAGCAGGCTGTTCACGTATTTCAGACAAAGGTTTACTCTCGTTGCACCCTTCACTTGCATATAGGGAGAGGCAGGACCAACGAGCCATTAATATGTAGTACCATGTAGATTTGACATCGCTCTGGAGCTTGCCCAGGTTCGAATGAAACAACTGAAAACGGCATGTTGTTTTGGTACAATAGGGAAGACCGCTTGATGCACGTGGGGAATTAAGAAGTCCACTGTCTCTTGTTACTCTTGTAATGAACAGCCCAGTGAGGGGTTTCACCATCTCTGAACTGTTGGTAACCCACAAAACGTAGTGGAATGATGCTGCCTACCGAACCATAGCAAGTCATGCTCTTTAACACTGCACACTCCCAGGAAGGTAACTGAGAGCAGGGCAAGGCAGAAGTAACTCTGTATTAGCAACTGTATTCTGGTCTTGTTGTTATCTGATTGTAAATGCAACCACTGTGCCAACACTGCATGAGACAGTCCTAAAGATCAGGGGATGCTTCATTTAAAACACATTATGAATATATTGAAAACCTTATCCTGCATCTGAAGTGGAAAGGATCTTTTGGTCTTATGCAAAAACATTCAAATTTCTTTTCAACTTTGATTTGTAAGAACTAATACAAGACCCACAGAAATAGATAGAAATACGGATTTCATCATGTTTTGAATCAGACTGTCATCATGGAGTTACAATTATGAGGCTCATGGACACAGAGCCGCTGCTATTATTAGCTCTGCAAGCTTCCCTTCTTTCCACCTCTGTAGCATGCACAAATACTGCAAGATTTGGCAGGTCTTCCTCAGCATTAACAGCAAGTAGCATAGCAGCGTTTTTCTCTGGTGCTTAATAATTCTCTTTCACAGATACAGAAACATCCACAGAGTCTGGAAGTGCCAGATATCATAAACAATTAAAAGCTTAAAATTACTTCATATGGTGCTCACAGAAAATGGACTTAGGTGTGAGGAAAACAATCACAAGAAGTCATTTATTAGTACACAGTCCATCTAGCATCTGCCAAGAACTGATTAAAATATCTTCAGGCTCATGTTAGTCCGATGAAAATTGGATCCAACCTTTCTTTCTTTTTTTTTTTTTAAAGAAAGCAAGAGATAAAAAAAGAGAAAAGAGAAAGAAACAGAAGGCTTGACAATAAAAACGTTTTGGATGCTGATGAAACCAAAGCTGCATGTGATCAACAGTCTATAGTACATATATCCTACAACAGTGTATTAGCAGGTGTCAGGGAAAATGGTGGAGAAAGGAGACTATGTCTTTTGCAATTACATGGCATTGCTTGTTAGAAAGGAGGGAATTTCTGGTCCTACCTTCTCACAAAATATAGGATCAATATTTCAGGCTTGTGAAGCTTCCCATCAAAATCTACAATGAGTTTCACTTCCATTATCTGTTACCATAGAGAATTCCTGTGTTAAATTCTGGTCTTAGTTGCACCTCTGGGATGTAGATGTGTATACGTGTGAGAAGATACACAAGTACACGAGTCACATTTATGACTGGTGAGAGTGCAGATGCCATTATGCAGTTCAAGTTTCAAGGCACAATCCTCAAAGTCCACATTCCCGTTAAAAGGCTGATGCAAATCACCCAGTTTGTAATCCCATGATGTTTGGCTTTGACCCTGGCTTTCAGCAAATGATTTGTGCATGGGAATTAGGGCCACACAAAAAAGCACAAGTCTGCACTAATGCTGCAGATGTCAGTAAGTTCTCTTTAGATTTAGTGGCTATAACGGCAAAATTTGGTTTCTGTTTCTGAAGAGTAACAGGTTTCTCTCCAGTTAATGTCACATCCCTGCAGGGCACTCCCAAACATTTTAAGTAATAATCTGAAAACTCAAAGCAAACTCAGATTTGGAAGGTCCTGGCAGTGGGGCCGTAAAGGAGTGTTGGTATCAGGAATGTCGGTATCAGGAAACCTCAGGTATACACCTGGGCACACACAGCCCAAGAACTCACATGTGGATGGAACAGCCCTTTTGGATGTCCAGGAAGTCTTTGTCCTGTAGGGAGTCAACCCAACCCTTCAGACAGAGCAGTACCTGCTTACTTGCAGAAAATCAGACTTCTGTGCACTGCTGGATCATCAATATACAAGTATTTGGAAGAAACACAACTTCATAATTTAATGAGCATCCACACTACCCAGGTGAATAGAGGTAACAAGGTTTTTAGTCTACAGAACAACACCTGGGCTGTTACTGTCATGAGCACCATCAGCTTCAACAGTACTGAAGCCGTTCTCTGTGACAGCGTATTTTGTAGCCTAATTACAAATTCTAGAAATACTGACTTGAATATTAGTGTTTAATCATGTCACCATTATTTATTTAGAAGTTCTGCACAACTCAAGACTCTACTCCTTTATGTCAAACCCCTCATTCTAATTCATGTTTACAGGCTATGCTAGGGTTGAGAGAAAAGGAAAAACATTTTACAAAAATACCACTGAAAATAAGACAGAATTATATGTCCAAAGCAATTAGTGGAAATAATAGACAAAACTTGCCTGACCTACAACAGGTCCACTAGCAAGTTTTGAGGCATCAGGAGATGTCTCTTCCCCAAAACAGGCTCTAAAACATTGTCATCAGTAAACTTAGGCAACAACACAACTAAAACTAAAAACCACACCATTGACGCTGGTCAATAGTTTGGATAGACATTCACAATTACAGCACATTACAGCTCATTTAGCAACCTTCTTTACTAACTTATAAAAATAATAATATGAAAAAGACTGAAATAGATATTGCTAAAGATCTACTCGAAATTCATTATTTCTGAGAGAAAAAGTTGCTGTTACAAGCAAATAGCTGATGTGTAGGCAAAGGGCTTTGGGGAATTTCTGCCAGATGTCAAGTGGGTTCTCTCACCGCTTGAGAACTACTATGTCCGTCAAAACATGCAATGTTCTGTAGAAACTTCTTGTTTGTAGTAAATGAGGAGAAAAGAATGTTTCTGCTTCCTGCCTGCCAAATTTCAGCAGTTCCTAGCAGCAACACCTATAAAATATTGTTTTCATGGGGTTTTTTTTTGGGGGGTGGGGTGCCTTTTTTGCATTTGTAGCGCACGGGGTGCTTTTGTATCTATGTACACACATCAGATACACAAACAGCTCATATAGACTCATCTTTTACTCCAGATCAACATACTACCCTCATTTTTGGGCAGACAACGCTGACTCAAAAATTGCTTTAAAGAGAACCCAAGGCACAGCAGGAACTTACCTCTCCGTCACCTAAATTACAACTATACAAACTGTCATATAAACTGTACAACGCGCCTTCGCAAGAGCCAGAGTTTCCCCAAGCTCCCTGTGGCTTACTGCCATTTACCAAGTGTTTCCTGAAAGAAATCAGGCAATTTGTGTGAGTCAAGGATTTGAGGTTATTTTCCCCCCTCAATTTTGCCTGAGATCTGAAATGGATGCAGAGGTTGTAGAGCTGAAGAAAGCAATAATGTGTTGAGATAATAGTTAAATTGTATAGTTTGTTTTCAGTGATTACATTTCAGACACTAGCTTGCCATTAAGATAATTTCCTCCTAGCCAGTGTCTTTCTTACGTGCACTTTTTTCCCCAGGTTTCATTTATCTGCTTTCTCTCATTAGGCTTAAAGCGATTGACAGGTATTTTACTTTCCAAGAGAGTATCAGATATATTTTCAAATGCATTCAAATCAATCAGGCACCATCAGTCCCAAGAGCTCACGAGTCATTCAGCTACCTTGGAATGCCCACTCACAAACCAATCCACACAAGCACAAAGCTGACGTGTCCCTGACGTGCAAGGCTTGTGCAGCTCTTGAAATTATAAACTGAGAATTACATTAAGCTCAGCTGAAGTTGCTTGCATAAATTGCCTAAGACAGTATGAACTCCTCCTAAGTGTCTCTGTCTGAGCTAACAGGCTTAAAGTTCAACTGTAATAGTGAAGAAAAACAAACTCACCTGCAGCTCTGCATAAAAAGAGAATAAATCTTCTACCAAACTAGGTAACCCAGGATGGCAGCACAGCCGTGCACACCCAAACGCCCAGTGCCACTCAGCTGGTCTGTCCTTTCCCTGTTCAAGAGCACTGCTTGGATAACATCACATGAGAATGAAACAAACTGCTAATAACTGAATGAGAATCAGCAATAAAACACACATTGCTTGCTATTTCCCATAGCATCTGTCAAATCTCTTCAGCCCTAACTAACACCCAGGAGCTTAAAACCTTGAAGGGAAGAAAACAGTTGACTGTAGCGAGTTGTCTCAGATCTCATTACGAGGAGCTCCCCTCAGCTAGCAGCTGCTGGGAGTAGGTCTCTGCCAGTTTGCCGCAGTCCAGTTCCAGCTGGTGATAAGTGATGGCCCTGTCTTCCTTGTCAAGTGTCAAAACTGATAGCTGTCCCCCCTCTGGTAAATGCACAGGTGAACTAATTAAAATAGCCAAGAATTGTCAGATCCCTCCAAATAACTTCACAGAGAATCCTTTAAAGCTGTACTTTTTGATTTTGTTGGAGGTATTTTTATCCTGTAAAAGCAGACACTTAGGTCCCATGGCCAATACAGATTCACACACTGACAGAGGTAGATGCTTTCCATCCTATCAGTGTATTTCATTTACACATCTCCAAGTGTTTAACAGCAATTCCTCAATCCTCCAAATATGACCAATGCCATTACTTTTCCTTATTATTTACATAGCAGCAATGCTTAGGGTTGTATCAGTCTTTTGGTTTATACACACACGTAGAGCAAAATGCCATTATTCAATGAGGCAAAATGTCCTGTTTCATGGGAAGACATCAGAGGCCTGGCACATACCGCGATGACTGCTGTCAGCCACACAAAAATTTATGAACAGTTTGAAACGTTACTTGTGCAAGATGTCCCTTTCTGTTATGACTGGTAAAAGTTCACCCTTACAAATTCCAGATAGGAGACCCTGAATACAATTTGTCAAAACAGCTGTGATTTCAAACACACTTAACTTAAACATTCATGAATTTCTCCTGAAGAAAACAGTGGCTCTAGAAGAGGAAAACCAGGATAATTCAGCACAAGCGTATTGTTTCCTGGCAAGTAGATTGATACACTAAGTTAAAAAATATTTATGATCATGTGTACAGCATTCAAAATTGCCAAAGTTAGATCTGAATATTGAAAACCTCTCCGTGCCAACCGCTATTACCAGGACCAGTAGGAACCTCAAACTCAAGACTCCCTGGCACCAGCAAATGCGAGCCTAAAAGCTGCCTTTGGCCCAGCCTTCATTTGTATCACACCTCTCCCATTTGCATAGAGATGTGGGCAAATACATGTTCACAATGGTTTATTTCAGTCATCATAAATTCAGGCTGCATTTGCAACTACTTTTGTTAAAATGTTTCGTTTAGAAAAAAATGTGCTTGCATCTGACTCTTGGACTAAACAGTCATGCTGTTGTCTCCCTTTTCCTGAGTAGTCGAGAGCATTCACAGACAGTAGAAAGCAAATTCCCGTTTCCCCTCTGCCAAAAGGATTTGAAGACCCCTTTCAGGAGCATGCTCCCGTCACCACGTTGTGGGGCAGGGTTGCCCAGCCAGCACAGAAACTCAAGCTCCGAGATGCATGGAGACGCAATGAGGGAAGCTCTCCCTCCCCTTCCCGCCCTCCCCAGAGCTTCGCACTATGAGGAGGCAACTGTGACAAGAGGTGCCCGCTCGCTGCAAGCAAGACACAGGCCAGAACAGCTGAGGTTACTCTGGGGAGAGCTGCTCTCAGTCTCCCCTGCTGTTTCACTTCAGATACGCAACAGGCCATCCTCTCTTCCAGCCTACAGAGCCATTCTCTGTCTTCTTCACCACATAAGTTTCCAAACAAGTCCAACAGCAAGGGCTGAAGGAAGACTTCCTGCTTTCAAAAGCAGGGATTGGAACTGAGATTCCCCAGCTCCCCTCAGGCAGGTGACAGAAACGGTGATCCAGCCTGGAGACAGACCCTCACTGGGAGGTGGGATCCTCACGTTCTGGCTCCTGCTCTAGCAAACACCCTCACCGTTGGTTCAAAATGGAAAGTCTCAGCTCGAGGGCGTTCTGGTTTGGTGAATCCCAGAACCCCCCCTTGGACAGCAGTTTCACCATTCTCTTCATTTTCTCAAATCAATGGGGAAAATTAACTTTCTGGGCCTGAAAGCTATCCCAGTTTTATCTAATAACCCAGTTTTATCTAATAGCCACTTTCTTCTGCTTTGCAAATCTAACCCTTCATTTCCCCAAACTAAAATCTTTTATTTTTATCTTATAGTCAGCTTTTCATTTAAGCTTTCTCCTTTTCCTCTGTTTTTCCACTTTACTGAGGCAATGCAAAACGTTTAATTTTTGTTCCAGAGGCGGGTTTTAAGAGTTCAGCTGCTCAGTGAGGCAGAGCACAGACTGTACATCGACGTGGTTATGCGCTTTTAAGTGATCAATAAAATATTGATCGTTTAACTATCGTGCTTTGCCATCTCTACCTCTTCCATGTTCTAATGTCACATTGGGCTAAACTTAAATAGCTGGGGTGACATCTCCTTGCTTCCTCCAAAGGAGCACCGTAAAACAGTTTTCTCCTTGATCCACTGTTCTGAGATGAGGAAAGAGAGAGACATGACACAGCTTGCCCTTGAGCAAGCTGCCTGTCTTTCACTGGTAACACTGGCACGGTAACTCAACATCTGATCCTCTCTGAAACATGGCTTATTTTGAGTTTCAGAGTTGTACCAGTATCCAAGAGAAGACACCATCAAAGCCATATCTCAGGTTAGGAGTGCAATGAAGCCTTGTAATCTCAGTTTAACTCCCCCTTATACTGCACCACAGGCTCTTCAATTCTCCATGTGTATTTATGGTTTATATTTACAGTGACTAATTTTCTTATTTTTAAAACAAGAGAAAGGCATTTTCAAGGAGGTTGTCATATGATGTTTTATGCTATCCATTGTCTAGTCTGATATTTCACACAAACGGATTCTTATCCCAAGTGTAGGAATATGAAAATAAATCATCCTGATCAAGAGTAAAGGCTGTGAGCAGCATCCCATACACTTACTTTCCTGAAAACTGGAAGAAATGCAGACAGTTGGAGAAACTGCTGGAAGCCCAGTGAGTTGGACGCTGCCGTAGAGCATCAGCAGGTGCTGTGACGTTCTGCTTTGTCACCATCACATTGTGGTGTTGTACATGGGTAGAGGAAATAAAGGTTTGCCATGTACCTTATACAACTTGGGGTACACAGCCAGGGACTCATGCACTTGAGATCCAGTTGGGAAGAGTTCCCAAAGCAAAGTGTAACCTAAGAGTGGACACTCTAATGCTGTTATGACAATGATTGTATTTGACTACAGTGTACAAATTTGTTGAATTGTTCAGAATTAAGCAAACAAACACAAAAATCATTCTCTTCCTGCTTCTGTGAGAGCTCTCCTCTCCTTTCTGCTCTTTCTTATGCCTTTATAACACATACAGTCTGCAAGAATTACTAGTCCCAAAACTCACTTAAATATGTTCAAGTGAGAAGATGGATGATCTTATACCACAGGCATAAGCTGAGACATGAAAATGTGGAGAAAAGCAAACTATTTCCTTAGCAACTGAAGAGTGCAGCAGACACTTCAGCACTTAAGTATATGTAGAAATAACACCAGACTCCTTGAAGAGAGTAGTTCAATACACTGGAAAGAGTAATGTAATGGAAAATTCTAATTAGAGACCAAAAAACCATTATTATCCAAAATAATGTTAGACATCTAAACTCAAGCAAAGACAACAGCAGAAATGGCCCAGTTTATCACTCTGAGTAAACAATGTTTAGATCAACCTGTTATCACTGGGTGTACATATAACACAGCTGAACAACTTAACAGAGAGCTCAGAGAAAATAAAAGTGTTTGCACGTACAGCAAACACTGAAGAGCCTCTTCCTGATGATGTTTTCAACTAGGAGGTTACAATCATCAGAAACACAGAGCAGTCATCATTATACAACCGGCACCAGCAACCGAAAGCTGGATTTTGGCAATAGCGTCAGCGTTCAACATAAAGAAAAAGTGCTCTTAGTTTTTTGCATAATGACATCCTAATCAAATGAACTGCTTTTAGGACCATCTCCCTTACTACACCATAACCCTGTTTCTCAAGGGCACTCACCCGCCAATTAGGATTTGCCACCTAACTTCTGTGCGCCCACTTCTCTAAGAGAAGTAGAACTGACAGCACAGCTCAAGAGCAGGAGGGACCCGAGCCATCGTCGTGTCTTTCTAATCGCAGGCTGTCTGGGGGCTGGGAAGGACTAGCAGATTTCAGAGGACTCAGAGGGTCATCGAGGATGCATCTGCTCCCCCACCCCCACTGTCCTCTCAAATGCCCCTGAACTCTCCCAACATGCATCTTTATCACCAATCTGCCCACGGTATAGATTTATATCGGGCTGCAAAATTAAGTCCTTAAAAGGGCTTTAACTGGTTCTCTGCTACTGATGGCACAGGGGCCTCGCTGCAGAGGTTTTGGCACTGGATTCATAAAAAGAAGCTACAGCGCTTTCAGATTTCAAGCAGGTTTTTCAAAGGCCGCAGGAGCAAACATCTTATCTTGAGGTGAAACAACACAACCCCTACAGCTCCTGGTGTGGGGACTCCCCGTTGGTCCTGCTGAAGCCAGCCTGGGGCACGTGCACACACCTGGGCTACTCTGCACAAAGCAGGTTTGCATCCTTCTAATTTATCCATTTCCCAACACCTTGATCTACTATTATATACTAAGTCAAGTCCAGAGAAACTTAATTTTTAAAGTTGTGACTTCTACCCCTCCCGATTTTTATCTAATACTGGACTTTCTAGCAAACATTCGACTACAGAGACACAGAAAGGGCAAAGAGACCGTGCATTCGTTACACCAGCGCGCTGGCAAATTTGCTTCATATTCAGATGGAAACCATTTGGCTCTGAGGCATCGCTGCTTAGTAAATCAGCTGTAATTTCCATTATTCTCATTGTGCTACAGGGGCATCCAGTCCAAAATGCCTGTTTGGCTGAAAGGGATGGAAGCACCAGGCAACTGCCAGAATCCAGCTTTTGTTCTTCGGTGACAGAAGGCTCTAGAAAACGGCATCAAGGATTTTGTGGCAATGCTGGCAGAGATCGTTTAATCCCCCTGAACTCCAAAACCTGCTCACTTGTAACTTGGATCTGATGCCAGCACTCAGGACAAGAGTCACTTGGCAGGATGCCAATACTGGAGCATCTCTTGATGCCCCTCATGCTTTCTTTTCATGGAAAAGTTGTCCTCTAGCTCAGTGGTGGGTAAATGAGCTGCCCCACCACACACTTCACCTAGGCGGCTATCCCCATGCTCAGAGCAGAGCCATTGGGACCACCAGCCCCACAGCAGAGGGTGGCACAGCAGCACACAGGACAGGTGGGACATTCTCACCACAGGGCGGCATAGGGGCGAGGTGGCCCACTCACATGCTATCACTGCCTCCAAAAAGTGAGTGAGAACAGCACATAAACTACCTGCCTTTGCTCTGTTGAAGCCAGGTCTTGCATCAAAAGAGGTGAAGAATTATAATACTTGCAAGCTGCCCTCTTCTCTCTCCATTCCTTAAAGCTCAGCAGCAAAACAGGCAGGGCACCAAAATGTTTTTCCACCACAAGGCCCCTCTCCCACAGACAGACAGGGAAATGCTGGGTATCACCAGTTTCACCTGAAGTCCCTTTATCTCTAACACTGTGCCAGACTAGACTTCTAAAAGGAGCTTTCTGGGGAAAGCAAAAAGAAAAAAAACCAAAACAAAACAAAAAACCAACCTACCCTGCCCCCCTGAAATAATCATTCATATTTGACCTCTCAACTCTTAGAAGGCCCTGGGGAAGCTCTGTCAGAAACGTACCATGGAGGCTGAATGTGGGCATTGGGAGGAGTGGGAGATGTGTCCCTAACTCCTCCTGCCCGGCTGGGTGTGATGTGGAGGGTGGTGGGTGGTCTACAGGCAGATGTGCAGTGCTTGACTGCAGACCACAGCAGAACATGAGCTCAGCTGCTAACAGGCATTCCCGCGTAGACAGATGCAATAACTTCCACAGCAGCTCCGAAGTATAAAGTTGGTTTCACTTGCGAAGTTGGACTAAGCGGAAACATCCTTTGAAGAACTGCAACTCAGGAATCTTTTCAGTTGTGTTTCCAAATTCACTCTTTGCCCCAAACAATCTTTCTCAGCCAGTTAGGAAAAGCCCAGCTCAGCCTCTATTGGACATTTCCTTAACAGGAAAATTTGCCAGATCCAAAATTTTAACAAGATTTTGTCTTTTGTATTCTTTTTTAGGTAGCATTTGCTGTTTCATACATGACTTCTTAGGAATAAAGCATCTGGTTTATTAATCAGTTTGGGTTGAAACAGGTAAAATTCAAGCTGCTTCTCTTCAAAATCATCATCCTTGGAATACTCTAAGTTGAAAAGCTGTTACTTAATTCATGCAATTTTTCAGCATTTATCTTAAATATGGTTATGTATCATCACCTGTTCTGCAAGGCAGCTGTCCTCAGCACAGACTGTCTGGAACTGAGTTTGCTGGCAATATGAGTTACATCATCATCTGATTTTTCTTTCTTTGGTTTGGTTTGGGTTTTGGTGGCGGTTTTTTTGTCTGTTTGGGTTTTTTTACGCTTAGATCACATGCATCCAACCTTCCAACCTTGTTCAGGTGCAGTGGTGATTAAAAGAAGATCCTTTTAACTTTGTTATTAGAGCTTCTCCCTCGGAAGAGCCCCAGGTTTGCCATTAAGGGGTGTAGAGCTGGCTGCCTGCTGCTGCTGTAGCGTGCAGACCCAGAAGGAGTTAGCAGAGGCACAGGATGCTGCGATGGCTCCCTGTGAGCTGAGGCAAGTTACTTCACAGGGGGCATTGTAATTAACCAGCACACAAACCTCATCTTTACCTGACCCAAGGGAACAGGTTTCCTGAGAGAGAAGGCAGAAGTTTTTCTGTCTTAATAGATTTTTGGCATATCATGTTGTATTTTATTATCTTCTTGAGTCCATCGTTTGCTGGACGCATCTACCACAGCAAAGCTTTGAAGAAGCAGTTACCAGGCAGACAAGATGACTTAGTTAAATGTGAGAATACTTTTAGCCTGTACCTTGGGGGCAGGGAGAAGTTTGGCACATCTCTGCACCACATCCAGCTACACTGCGTTAGGCGAAGCCTCCATGCGCTGAGAATATTTGGCCCTTGTGCATGCACTGGTTATTGAAACTGCATCATGCCAAATGATCCCCAGTACGAGTGCTAAAGCAGTGAGCCACTACTAACCGCCTAAGAATTTCCAAGGCTTTTACATGTTTCAATACAACATGCTGTTCTTGTTCTCAGAGAGGCTTATTCACATTCAAAACCTATTCAAGGACTAAGCTACAACAAGCAATTACTGACAGCAAGTGAACGACGAGGAAGCACGCCACCCTTTGCTAAGGCACCCCAAAATTTGTTGTTGCTGTTGGTTTTGTAGTTGATTCTGTTTTTCACACTGTCAGAGACTGAGCGCTACCCAGTTACTGCTGTATCCAGAACTTTAACTGTGTTTACAGCCCCTAATGGGTGGCAGGGCGAGGAAACAGCACAGCTCCTCTCTTGCCAGCTCCATGCAGCAATTCACTCACCAATCACACATCACAGATGTGACCCGGCTGCTCTGCAGCCTCTAGTTCAACCCCAATGAAATGGAAGTCCGATGGCAAGGCTGCTCCCTTTCCCTTCTGGGTACCTCAGGAAACACAAACTAGCCTCCTGAACTGCATGAAAACATTTTGACGGCTGTGGCGACACCTGCCAAACAGATGAAATCAAAACTCCGAACAAAACACGTTATCCTTTCTATACACACAGACCATTAATTCTCCTAGCTGCAGTCTGGCATGATGATGCCATAACTATTTTATAGAGAAGGAACAGAAGACAGACAAAAATAGATTATTTGTTAAAGGCTACCAGAGAAATCTTTTTGCAGAGCAGAGAAGTCGAGTAGTATCTCCCAAGTCTCAGATCAATGCACTACAGAAAGGTCCCTTTTCCTCTTATAGGTTTGGGATTAACTGATCAGAATCTTTCTACACACCCAGTAATACCAGCCACTGCAGAGGTCCTGCAGGACCTAAATGCTGCATAGTGCTGCATAATGTCAATAGGCTGATGTAGGAATATGATGATCCTGCTATGCCTTGCTGGATTTGTAGACAGCCACACACACACAGAAGCTAAACTCAGAAGGTTTCTGGCTCACCAAAACGGCTCCAAACACAGCAACAATTCACAGACCAAATACCCAAAGGGAATATTGTCTGGCCTATGTCCTCACTTTAATTGCAGGAGCAAACCGGGCAACAAATTTGCGAATGCATAACACACTGCAATGAGATGTGTTTTGCATATAAGGGAACCAGGACTAGGATACTTCTGACTCCCTGTGGCTGATGGCAGCAGCTTGGCTGTTCTCATTGCTTGCTAATCTGGCTTTACCAAAGGCTCTAAGGTCGGGAGTCAGGACTGAGCTGAGCTTGCAGCTGGGCGGGTCAAGCACTCCTGGGCAGTGGAAGATGCAATGGGAAAATCCATCACCTCTGATGAAGCCATTGCTCCAATTAGCTCTTTTAAAGTCAGCTGTTTATAAAAGGAAACCTAAATGCCTGAACAGGAGAAAGTGACAGCTCTACTTTCTCCTTTGCTTTGTCAAAGTGGAGATAGGGTCTGGACTTAGATGTGTCTTCTCTCTTCCCACACTTCACTGCCAGATTGAGGCCTAAATTTCATGTCTAACTATAGCTGATGGCACCCTCTTAGCACTGGCAGTTTTAAGCAGCAAGCAGATGTCACTATGGCCTCTAACACATTGCTGGACATAGCTTTAAAGCATCATGATTTTGTTGAAAACATTTCCAGTTTGCGTTAGCATTACACAACCAAGTAGAATAGAGACAAAGTTCAAAGTGTTTAACAGATAACGATTTCTGCTTCATAACAGGCAGGAAGTATGTGTCACAAGCAGAAGGCTCAGAAAATCAAATCCTGGCCAAATCCTGGCCTTCAGCTGAAGCAGCAGGTATCATCCATACCACTTCATTTCCTGGCCACTTTCTATCAATTATGTAAATATCTCGCAATTGAAATGTCTCCTGCACCCTGTCATATATAGGAAATAGACCCAGAATCAACACAAAAATACCAGTCAGAAGGAGAAAAAAAAACCCCACAAATAATTCAACTAAGGTAAGTGTCAAAGTGTGTTTTTTACAGCTAGTTTGATATTAACATGAATCACCATACTTAAACCCCTCCATGGGACAGTTAAACACATGTCATTTAATTTTTTAGGCCTTTTCCCCTCATCTAAAAAGATCTTTTTAAGATCAAAATAAAAAGCTCCAGCTATAGTCTCTATGTCATGAAAGATACTTTCGTGTGCTCCAGGAGCTCAGCAGCCACTGTCCTCCTCACAGGAGGCTCCAAGACAAAAGCATTGAAAAGTTCCTGCTGGGGTAATGACACTGAGGAGGAAGACAGGAGGTATATGTAAAGTCCTTCTTTTCAACCGGAAAACTAATGAGCACTATCAAAACATTCGTCTTGCTGCACACAATCATTAAAAAATCCCAGTAAAAATAAGTACTTTAGGATTTGATCCAAAGTTTATAAACAACAGTCAACTTTACCTTTTTCTTTTTTTATGGACTACCTCTCTAGGCTGTGGCGTAAGATTTAGTCTCTTAAATAGTTTCTGTCCACTTCAATACCACCTTTTACCTGGAAATCTTAAGTAGATTCAACTTCATAACAGCTTCTGAGGCAAGGAAAATATTATTGCTTTTGCTGCCTGGATGGAGAGTGAAGAGAGTGAATAATCAGCCTAGCCTTTATACTAGATGCCTGCAATAGAGAGAAAAGCAATACTAATTCTCACAGAAATACAGGACATTCATTGTAAGAATAAATATTCCAAGGAGTCATATCCGCTTACAGAACAGCTATATACAGTACATTTAATTATCAGTGCTGTAAATAAATGATTTTGACTTGTGTTACGCAGTAGGAATAAGTGGTCACTGCGTTTAGTTCACTCAGCTGCTTTCAGGCAAAAAGGAAGATAAAGCAGTGATTCTAACTGCTACCACTGTAATGGAAATGAGAGGAGTTAGTTTATCCAAGGACTAAACCACAAGCATTGCATTTATAGCATTTGACCATGCTCTATTAGACTTATGTACAGACAAAAAAAATTCACTTCAGGTAAATGCAAATCGATCTCACTCCCACAATGGTGTGCAGGTCCCTTAAATTTGCATTGCTGTAAAGAAGCTCATATTGCCAGGTGAAGTTTCTCAGGTAGAAAATACTGCATACATAAAGTCTGTAATTTGCATATCTTTCCATCGCCAGAGGATGATAATTCAGCTTCTGAGTGCTGGGGTATTTCAGCATTCAAAACCAATTTGATTTAAAAACCTAAACAAGCTTAAGCAGCTGGATTCTCAATGGAGCTGGACACCCTCAGCCTCCCCATAGCTCAGTGGCTACACAGAGTGCCCAGCACCGGCGCTGCCCTCAAGCACTGCTTCTCAGGCTCTGTGAAACCCTCTGCAGGCAGCCTGCCCTCTCTCACACACACACGCTCAGAAACTCTCTGCGCTGGCACGAGGCTCAGGCAGGGCTGGGGGGTTAAGAAACCTCAAGCCCTGGTTGTCTCGGACAACTCTCCCATTATGCCATGGTCATTATTTGTGACAGCTCTGCCCTCTAACCCAGGGCTTCTGCTTTATGAGCAGCACTGAGCTCATCAGGTGCTATTTTTCACAGCATTTTGCATGACCTGGTCTATCAACCACTAGCATATGCAGCATCCAAACCCTGCACAACCAACAGAGCAATGTCCTCATGGGCTTTTCTTGTTACAGTAGCTTTATCCTTTCCAAAGATTAATGAATTCCCCTTTTCAATGCCCTGTGACATTACTACCCATTTACCTGCAGAAGAAAGATTGCACGAGTGCTCCTAGTACACACTCGTACTTTATAATCAAGGCAGATTGCTTCTTTAATGTCAATGCATGTAGTTCATCCTTTACCTTAAATCAATAAGGATCAAAACTGGTTGACTTCTATGCATACAAAAAGGCTTGAGACAGTCTGTAAACAGCTGTATGGATTTTGTGGAGCCTGAAAGATGACTTTGTCGGAAGTACAGGAAGTTGCACATTTTCAAGTAGTCAGAAAAAGAGGGAAATGTAATCAACTAGTGTCAGTGCAAGTGCACCTCTCAGGAATGCCAGAAACTAAATAGGATTTTGGAAATTATTAAAGCATATTGCAATGCAACAAATACACATACACCTCAACCCATATTCCTTTATATATATAAAAGTGAGAATTTAGGGAGAACCCATCAAACTGTACTGTGATCTATCTTCCTGTAAGATAGCTTTTTGTAATTTTTTTTCTAGGCCGCTCTTCAAGGAAGCGATAGATACAAGGAAGAAACAGCAGTCAGAAGCAAAGGATTTCCTAAGACTGAAAAATCTATTTTCAAGAAATCTAAAAAAAAGAAATCCAAAAGAAAGAAAACCATATGTGCATTGAATTATTTTTTTTTTTTGTAATGAGAACCAGTGTTGTGAAAATACAATAATAAAAGAAAAACAACCCCTCTCCAAAGACATTTGTATGCTAGGGCAGGAGAAATTTTTCTTGAGCCTAAAGAAAACTGAGACAGAGAATATCTATAACTCAAGAAAATTTACCTTCTGAAATGTCTGGTTTATCAATTTGATACATTTATATTGAAGAATGTTAAAAACCCCATGCAACAGGACAGAAACATAAGAGGCATGAGTCAGCAATAGGACAGGATCCATCTTTTGCTTGATTTTAGAGAGCTTGAAGAACCTCTGAAACACAGAAGCAGCCAGAAGCAAGCAACTTGAGGAACATTATACTTTTTTCAATCTATACAATACGGAATGATCAGACAGAATTAATGGGTGTTTTGCAAAAACCCTGCATAGTGAGATGAGTGATGCTACATTGTTCTTATACAGCATATGTGTATGGAAATCTGTATAAGATATTTATATGCTACAATATATTTACATTGTTTGCAAAGATTTCATCCAACCGGAACAAGAAAGTGCTTCCTACACTGAAAAAAGTAATTTGTTCTATTTTAATACAATTGACACCAAGCAAAGAATGGTCTGCAATGCCCACACTGTGCAAAGCCACCCTTACCTGGAAAAGAGGGAATTGTCAGCTTTCCAACAGACACCTGCTGTAACTCTGGAGAATGGACACAAGATGGGGATTTCATTAAAAACAGGCAGCCAGACACCACTGAGCTCCAGTGAGGAGCTGCTTCTACTGCTGACAACAGTATAATTGAAGTACATCCTGGACAGATAACTTTTGAGGGAAAAACTCCCAGTTAAAAGTTTGTTTCATCGTGTATCCATGTGGGATAACAAGGTAGCTCATCTCAGATAGTACAAAAAGGCCAGACTTCTGAGACCAGTCACAGAGAATTCAAAACATTACAGGTTTTCTCATTCTCCAGACTTGTTTCACCATCAGTTGCATTCATTTTCTCCTATTCTTAGTTTTAGGAAAACATAGTTGGAATGTCTCTGTGAAGTACCACAACATGATTGTGATGCTCCTAAAAGAAAACTGTAAGGTGGATATGGAGCAGAAGCTGAGCTCCTTAACCCAGAGTGAAATTAAATGTCCAACAAATGGCTGAAGCAAGATACCTAATCCTCAGCACATCAAGAAGGCAACTTCTTTGTTTGTCTGGTGCAACAGAATTACATTTTCAGAAGTCTATTTAATCCCTCAGAGTTGTCATTGCTTTGTTTTGGTTTTCCAGCTACACTGGAATCAGTTATCTCACACCTTTTTAATTATTTTGTCCAAAACATAACCTAATCTCCATTGGTTCAATCACCCTTTACAATGAAAATCTTAGAGGAGATCATTTTGCCTTGGCTGCACTTCTTTTATTTTGCAGGAAAGGATAAGGATAAGGATGCTGAGAAGATGCCTTATAAACCTAGTGCCAGCAAAACAAGGTCCTCTGGTGACAGTGAGGTGGACATAAGCTACAGGCTGCTGTCTTGCATGGCCGCTGGCAGACACTCAAGTTAAGAAAACAATTCTGGACACAAAACTCTGTGAAGGACGCAATGCTGCTACAGGTGGTACAAGGCCTGGGAGGCTGCCATAACACAGATAGGGCAATAGATCTGCTAAATTTCACTATGGGCCATTCCAGCCCTTAAAATAGCCCGATTAAGGAGCATACAAAACTCCTTCAGATTACATCCTTCAGAGGTGCAAGTTCAGCATAGCTTCACTAAAGTTACTGGAACTTCCAAAAGAGAAAAGCAGTTAACCAATCGCTGAAACCCCTGGTTTCAGTAGTAAGAATAAAGCTATATAAAAATCCAGCAAATGAAAAAAATATCTGAGTGATTTTGGAAGACATTCAACCCTTATCTCACTTCAGAGCTTGGCATGATCATATTTCTCTTACTAATTTCTCTAAAGAAGATTCACAGTATCACAACAGAAGTGTTACAAAACATCTTAAAAGCTTTAGTTGAAATAACCTCCGCAGCAAGCTGAAATTGGGAAGCCAAGTACTGCAAGCAGCTGTAGTTAGAGCCATACCGGAGCTCTTAGGACACCCGAGTCACAGCACTTACAGGTGCGAGTTCCCTACAAGTCACCAGCACTTCTGTTGAAGTGCCACATACTTTTATAGCATAAGCTTTTAAAGGAAAAAAGGCTTTGTGATAAATTAAAAAGAAAAATATTAAAAATTTCAAGTATCTAACAGCATCTTATAGCAATGTTTGAAAGTTGCCTACATGCAGTCATTATTCTGCCTTTATTCACTGACCCACATCACTTCCTTACTGCACTACAATATTGAAGCCAATGACAAAATATGGCTTTTTCACATTCACATTTTCCTCAGTCTGAATCTTTAGTGTCTCTATTCTACCATGCTAGATAAGTAAAAAAGTCCTACTGATAGCAGTGCACAAATGAGTAACACTACTTCCTATTAGATTTATCTTTGCTTCCCTCACCTGAGGTAAGCCCGAAAGCATCAATCTACTTTCAGATCTGCAGCGCAAATCTGCTACAAATTTAATATGCTAAGGCTAAATGCAAGCCTGAGTTTTGCAGAGAAATAACTCTAGGGTAGTCAGAAACCCACCTAACACATTACCATTTTGTCCTGCCTTTGAAATCCTGTCAAAGGTTGAGAGGAAGGCAAGGAGATGCACACACTTGCCGTTCAGGGTATCCAGGCCCTCTTCCCACTCTAGAAAGGGACTCTTCTGGGTTGGGCTGCTCCAAAGCATAGATGCAGATGTTCAAAATGTGGTTTTTAGTGGGGTATCAGCAATCTCTGTGTATTGCTCTGTGTGTCTCTCATAAAGAAGAGTAGGCAAATTTCCAGACCATGTGTTTTTTACATTTGTGTTGGAAGATGCAATGAAGAAATTGGTTGACCTGAAGTGGGACTAAGCAGCAATTATATGGCACATTCTAAAGCCAACAGATATAAAAAATAGCAATTAGTAAGCAAACAAGAAAGACTTTTAATACATTAATGCCAATGATAAATAGCAGAACTTGTACTTGCACGAGCTACCCCATATGACAGTTTCCTGGGAGTTTTTAAAAGCGAGAGGTTTGGTTTGGGTTTTGTTTTGGTTTTGTTTGGTTGAGTTTTTTTACAAGCTAGTATCTGTGCAAATCAGCACTAAAATACAGCACTCGAGAGGCATGTGGATTCATCATACACTTGTGGGTTCTGAATCCAAAAGATCATATTAAAACACTTTTTAGAGATATAGAGATACACGCTGGATTTCCTATGCTGTAGATAAAATCTTATTCCACTACTGTTCTGGTGACTCATGGGAGTACAATGCCAATTTTCTTCAATTCAGTGCTTTTGCATTACAGGAGGTAAATGATATTGCTCAGGCTCAATAAACTGGGAAATACAGGCCTTATTGCTCATCCTTAGGAGATGAGCAGAATGGCTACAACTTTTAAACAAGTTTTATAACACTGCATTTGATCAATCACAGCTGAAAGGGAAAGCTCTCCTTCAAAATCTAAGAGATGTTTTTGCATGATTTGCCCTCAGTTCACACATAAGACAGAAGAAATGCCATTGCAAAAAAAAAAATGGCTAGGAGAGAGCAAAGTTAGGGGACCTTACAATTGAAACGAAGATTGTGCCTTGTGTGCATGACCCTTGTGCTAAAATACTTCATTCCCTTCTGCACGATGCTACCCTATAAAAAGGTCAGATATACTGTATTACCAACCTATAAATAATTCAGGGTTATAAAGCTTCTTATCTGATGTAGAAAATGCAGAGGGCACACAAGAGTGCTTTTTGAACAAAGTCTTTGTAAACCTTACAGACCAGAGTATATTAAACTGTGCTGCCTTTACCACAACCCTGATGAAGGACACATTATTCCCTTAGTCTACATCACACATCACCGGCAGGTCCCTGGGATTGTCTGCACAAGTTCCCAGTGAAGATGCATTGTGAAGAAGTTTAGCTGCCCCAGCTCCTGACTCAAAGGCTGAGTGCACAGGTTAGTCTGGGCTCAGAAGCTAGAAAGAAACCATTGATCTACATGTGGGCTCTTTCACTAGGCTTTGTACAAGCACAAAATAATAGCTGATGTTTTCCACAATGAGCTTTGGTCTAAATGCTCAGGAGAGAAAGATAAGCTATCACCCCAGTGGAAACACAGGTATTTATCAGAAATCAGGATAACACTGACTTCATACTTCCATGCTCTAAACCCCCACATTGCTGCACCTGCAAACTTAAATGTGCCAAAAAATCAGTGAATACATTCTGGTGACAGCTCTGATACCGCTATCCATACATTGCCATTTTCATGTAATGCATAGATTGCTTTCTCTATTTCTCTTAGTAGAGAGATTTTAAAGAGTGCTATCAGAATTTTTGGTTTCACAACTGTTCCAAGTATTTTAGCATATACCTTTTCAAGTTGTTGAACTAGGCCTGATATTAAATACCAAAATGCCAGCCATTTTAGAATCTCATCTTTTGACAATTATTAACAAGAATTAAATCATAATCTTCCCCCTTTTCCATACTTGTGACTTAGAAAGTTCGCCCTGCTTCTGTATAAAAAGGAGGAAAGAGACGGCTTTGAAAATGACTGGACTTTATTAGCTAAATCAAAGCTAAATGTTTTTCATTCTAGATGACATTTTAAAATATTTGCAATAAAGCAAAAATATACCCTTAATCTGTTTGAACAATTTTTCCTCTTTATATATTTTCCCACTGTTTTTATGGATTAAAAAAATGCTTCAAGAAGAAACATCTGTTTGACCTTACAGCATACAATCTGTCCATTGTCTCCTATGGAAAACAGAAAATATATTGATTTTCCAGCTTTTTTTCTTCCTCTGCAATGGAAAATTGAAAATGACTTCAGCATGCTTAGAAGACTTTAGCCTAGATCTGTATGGTCCAGCTGGCAATTGTGTAGGCCAAATTGATCCTTCAGGATTTTTTCTACCTGGGTAACTACGTTTTCCTCAGAAGAGATTGGGAACAGCCGCAGAGAAGGACTGCTCAGCACTGGCAGATGACTGTCTCTGCCTGTGTCTGTACCTACACCCCAAAGTACAGCCACATCATCCACTTTAGTGACAGGCATGGGGTTATGATGAACCTAAGATGTGGTCCAGCACTTAAGAACACCTACCAGTAGCAAAGAGAGAGATGGGGAGGAACAACAATCCATCTCTGACAGCTGATGGGCATGTATCTGCAGTGTTATTATCAGAACATGTCACTGTCATTGCTGATTGTTTAATCATGGCCCAAAGAATGCTGCGTGCTATAGAGTCACGTAAAAAAGAAAAATCCTTGGGTTAAAGTGAGGCGTTCTGTCCTGTATTAGATGGCTACCACACAGAGAGAGCCTTGAATTGCTTCCTCACATCTTCGAGCACACATGTGGAGAAGCAAGCTGCCTGCCTGTCTGATCAGGGACAAAACACAAGGGAGCCAGCCATCACCTCCTGCCCTGGTGAACCAGCCACCCAGCACGGGGAGAGGGCAGGTAGCCAGGACAGGTAACGTGCAACATTTCTCCTGGAGGCTGCAAATTACAATTTTCTCAGAATAAAGTGGGGAAGTGATAATTTTTTTTTTGGATGGCAAATCTTTTCTAAGGTGCTGTGAGGGGCAGCACAGCTATATACTGCAATTTACAGAAAGATTATGAACTGTGACCAAAGCCCATACTCCCCAAGTTAAATCACTCCTTCTACAGGACTGAATTCTAGCAAGAGACCTACTGCAATCAATCGCACTCTCAGAGAATAAGAACTGCAGAACACACAGTGGCAGAGCAGCATCTTGAACAGGAAGGAGAAAAGGAAAAAAAGAATACAAGGAGAAATTGTCATGACTTTTAGTTTTCTGAGTATTATTCTTCCTTTTCACTTGTTTTTCTTGTGCCAAAATTCTTATTTCTGATATAAAACAGGAAAGCAGGTCCCAAATGCATTACATAAGTGCCTTAAAATTATAGCCTTAAAATTCTAAAATGAGTGCTTACAATGTTTTCTTCATTTTATTTTGGTGAGAGAAATAATTAATATTAATGCGGGGCACACATTATCAATTTACATTCATTTTGCTTGCTGTTAAATTGCTGTAAATTCCCCACTCACTCTTATTACTCATCGCTATTTTCCTGCTCCCACGGTGGCTGTAGGAGTGAACTCTCGGCTGCTGTCTGTCCGCAGCACGTAGTTGTCTCTCAGTCAGCTTTAGAGCATTAACAGTCATGCTCTGATAAATCTGCCACGGTAGGAACAGGATTAGGCCTTATGTTACTTTAGTAGGATCAGAACTAAGCCTTGAATCCTCACATATGTTACACACACACACACACCCCCCAGTAAGCAAAACCTTAAGTGATTCAAGAGCCCTGTAGTACCTCAGTTTTGCACCATTTGTTCTAAAGACTATTAGGTAATTCAATCAACAGGAGTCTTGTGTCCTGTGAGTCATGGCATGGGGACGGACAAGTGGTGATACCACAGGAGCCCCGCCGAGGTACCACGGCAGAGCCAGGGAGAGCACAGGGATGGCACAGCAAGGGATGCTGAGCATAAAGCATCATGCCAACAGCCTGCCCTGTCTCCTTGGCTGCTGCCACGCACCAGAGATTGGCCAAAGAAGAGGCGATTGCAATGCCCAGCAAACAGCTTCAAAGGGCTGACCACTGAGAACAGTTCAGTGGACAGCATCAGTGACATCTGCAGTGACAATGGCCACAGACTGGTTCACAAACTGCGGGCAGGTATGAGGCCTTCCAGGAGGCTTTCTCCTCATGGTCCCCTGTACCAAATGCCTTCTCTTGCAGCCCTGGCCAAGCCTCCTTCCAGGGGCACGGCAGAGGAGCATAAAGGGACCCAACCTGTAAATCCATCCTGTACTAAAAGCTTCCTGCATATGTACCCTCAACACATGATCTGGGTAACAGGAAAGTTTCCCGTGTTCACAGTAGCCCACCTGGCAATTGGTTTTGCCTTAGACAACCAAATATCTCACTTATCCAGTGACCCAGCTGCAAAGACATTGCCCCTCCCACACACTACAGAAATGGTGCCAGAGCAAACTTTATGTTCTCCGAGATCCCACAGGATAGGACAAAATTTGCCTTGAGGCAGCTATAGCAGGTTCTTGTCATCATTCCCCAAAGACAACTGCGACTTCGGCTCAGCACAGAAAAGTGTGACCCCCCCAGGATGGGCAGAACTGCAATCGCAACGTAAAATAACAAGTAACTGGCCACAGCTACAGATATCTCTTACTCTACAAAAACAGTGTTATGGTTTGAGAGAACCCACAACAATCTATTGTCGTTAGACAATTATTCTATCACCCGATGACCCCTCCCCACCCGGAAAGGGGAATCGGGGAACACAAAGAAACACAAGAGTTGAAATATAAATAGATTTAATAGACTAAGACTAAATAATTAACAATAATACTAAAGAACCAGTATTAATCCCAATACTGATATAAGACATACAGAAATTATACTCAGCCATCTATATCAGTAGGAAGCTGTGCACTCCCAGCAGGGGACAGCAAGTATCGGACACGGCGAGCGCAATGGCTTCAGGAGGAAGGGAAGGCCTCAGCCTTCCCTCAGCACCAGGGCAAGGAGTTGTCTGGACCCGCCGCCATCAGGGAGAGAGCCCGATACGCAGCAAACTTTTCTAATTTATATCGGATGTGACGTTCATGGTATGAAACACTCCTGTTGGCCAGCCTGGGTCAAATGCCCAGGCCTTGCTCCTCCTTGTCCCTGCACCCGGCAAGGCTCGAAAACACTAACCTTGATCCCACAGAGCCTGGCTGGCTATAAAGTAAATATTTTCACAAATTCAGACACTAGAGTCTTCTAAAAGTGTAATTTTCCCCAGCATTAGAAGAAAAGTTAGTCCTGTGTCTCTCAACCCAGGACACAGAGTTATACAGAGATAAATTATTGTAGTAATCTATAAAATAAAAAAGCCTACTTTGTGCAAAACACACAGCAATGGACGAGTGTAGTGGGCACATTCACTGCTTTGATTTCAAAGGAAATCTAATTTTCTGACATCTTAAGGTACTTCAGAAGACAAAGGTAAATGCTCTGTCACCTCTAATCAGCTGCAGCTGCAACCAAGGAATGAGCAATGACACCAACGAATGTAAAATCTAGAGCAGTTAACTGCTTAGCTGAGTGGACAGTCCATTTGAACATTTGGGAATCTCATTCTTTATTCAAACCTATCTCTTAACAGGCACACAGGCACATGGCAAGACACTGGAGAGACTTCCCTTGGCCTAAAATGTATGGCTAGGCTACCCAGTTAATATTTCTGTAGTGACTTGTGAAACAGAAGATATCAGATCAGTTGAACTTTGCTGAAACATTACAGTATTGGGAATCCACTGCTTCTTTATTATAAAGAACAGTATTATAAATGTATTTTCTAAATGCAAATGGAAAAAATAGATTAAAGTAGTCACTGCAATCACTATTTAACATTTTGCTTAATTCTATCCCGGTCTTAAAACCCTTACTTTTAAGAAAACAGGGAATGCTCTTACGTGGCACTCCCTGGGCACACAGCTGGCTTGGAGGCACATGCTCTCCCAAAGGCAGTGTCTGATCTCCGTTTTCTCTATTATGACTAAAAGTGCCATGCAGCTAAACCACATGTTAGCAACAAGTGCCTGATGATCCAATTGCACTTACACTTCCCATATTAAAGGAATTACTAAAGAAAAATAATTGGTCAGAAAGGGCCAGTTTTAGAGAAGGGCAAATGAAACTTTTTTTTAAGCTCTCCTTCCTTCCCCAAAAGCTGTTTCTGGCTTTGCTTTAAAACCAGCTGAAAGATGTCAGACATGCAAATCCCTTCCCCTGGCACCAGCTCCAAGAGGAGCAGAGCTGGAGCAAACGGAGGAGCAGAGACTGAAGCTGAGCACCTGCACCATTAAGTGGGATCTCTGTGGCCCCCAGAGCTCTCCCTGCTCCTTCTACCCCCCATCTTCCCTGTACCAGCCACCTCTCCTGTGAACCACTGCTGGAAGAGATGGGTCCTTGACCTTTATTTCTCCTTCCAGTCCCACAGCAGCTTTCTTGGAGCAGAGTCAACTCGTCTCCTGGAAGGTGTACTGCTCTCCTGAATTAGGGAACACCTACCTCCCACACGGTTGTCAGACAAAGACCTAAATAGCCCAGGTACCCTTCTCAGTGAGAAACCACCAAGCAGTTGGCTACCACTGGTACAACAGAAACTGCCACTGGATTGGGAAACCATTTAGGAAAATCTCAAAGGGACAGCAGGAAAAGAGCAAGCAGAAAAGAGGAGCTCAGCTCAATCTGATTTGTAAAGCCCTGGGCCGAGTATTGCTGTGTCCTTCTTTTGGGACCTATAACCTGTGCAAGGGTAAGCCTATGACATACATGCACTTTTCTCCAGAAGTCACCTTTTCAGGGAAACTTTTCAGTTAGGAAACTGTGCCTTCAGTTACCGTTGCTGTCCCGAACAGCATTAAAATGTCTGTGCAGTTCATCATGTCAGCTCCTGGCTGAACATCTCCTCCTACATCTTCAGAAAGCAGGAAAGTCTCACTCCATTTCCGATGAAGACAATATCAATGTTTGAATTAGACAATGCCAAACACCACTGCTGTCTGTAGAAAATTAGAAATGAGTAATCCACCTGTGTAAGCATGCAGCATCTGACCCCTAAGCAACACACTGCCTTCAGTGTGTCCCCTCAAAAAACCCAAAACATGGTGCCTGGTTTCTAGCAAACCATTCTGCAGACACCGGTAAGAGGCCTTCCAGCCTTCCCATACGACATGCAAGGAGCAGCAGCTATTTCTCTCAGCTCAGTGGCAGGGTTTTAGAGTATGAAAAGGCTTTAGACACTGCTTCCATACCACAGAAAGCACCACGAGTATCCTTCTCTATGTGCTGGCTTCTCAAATATATGCTACAGAGATGGTCTTAACAACTGTGGATCAATTTATTTCCCTTCAAAAAACGAATGGAAAATTCTGGTGAAAACCAGTTTCTGCTTCTCACAGGAGGCATTTTCAGAACCATTGCAGTAGGATGGCAAAGCTGCTCCCAGCAAGTTTGCATCAGAAGGGGGAAATGCCAGGAAAAAGGGTGTTAGTGGAAAAATGCCACAGTAGATAACCTTCCACAATAGGCAAGGTCTATTTGCATGAGAAACTGTGGCTATACCTTCAGCCATCTTTAGTGCAGACCTCAGGGAAGACAAGAAGTAGCCTAGCTGGAGAAACTGGGGTACCTCTATCTGAAAGATCTCGAGGAAACACCCACTGACACAAACCTCAGCACAGGGACATTATCTGCCACTGAGATTTCATTCAAATAATTTCATAAATAACTGTATATACGTCACTTCTATTGCATTGGTCAAGCTGACAGCTCTTGCTTATAAAATATAAATCGAATAGATAACAACAGGATTAGTTCAGTTTCATCTAACTCAGCACGGTTAATATTTTTCCATAAAAATGCACTCAGGAGTCTGCATTGTAATCATCCAGGCATAACTTTGTTATCATGAACTAATTATTATAGACAGTTTGCAACAGCTACACATTTCTGTCTCTAGTAAACAGATTAAATCACTACAAGATGTCTACAGCAGTAATCATACAAGACTGTTACAGTGAAAACTTCATTTGTTGGATCTTTTTCCTTAACGTCTGAATATCACAATCAGCTGATTCAGTGGTGAGGCTGCCTGTAGCACTACCAGTACTAACACAGTGTTATAGGGAAAAATGTTAATACTTTTTGTGGAAGAACAGGAAAAATATAGCCTCGCTCTCATGATGTTTTCCTCATAGTGAGAAAACAGTATCTCAGTGCTACAAGACACATCAAGTTAAAGAAAGTTCATCCTCCCCCCTACACAGGTGGTCAGAAAAAACAAATATTAACCAAAGTACAGGGGAAGAGACAGAGCGGACAGCCTACGGTAATGCAGGATACTGCTGATAAGCAACAGCATTGCCAATGATCTATCTACCAATTTGCAGTGATGTAAATGAAACCCCATCTCACTGATGGTTATTTTTCTACCTGGGCCTCATCACTCTCCTGTAAATTCTTTCCTGGAATTTACTGGAGTCAACACCATCCACAGAGGCAAAAAGCAGGCACATCACCCATGCAAACCTTTTCCAAAGCATTTCTTTGCTTCTGGTGCTTTGGCACCTCCAACTGACTGACAATAAATCATAGCTGTTGGCTGAGTCAAGGATTATTTTAAATGCCATTGTCTGTAAAAATTCATACCAATTTACTGGTGCTATGCTCCGATGAACGGAAGACAACAGTGTCAAAATCCATTTTAGAGAGACACCTTTACTGTCAGTATTTTGTAAACAATGTTGAGGCTGATCTGGGTATCAAAAAGGAGCATGTAAATATTTTGTTACAGCATTTATTGCAGGGATTTTATCAATAAATAGATGTATAGAAATGTATATACATAGAATTTGCAATTAAAGATCTTTGTTCAGTCCCTTTGTTCTTTGAAGTAAAATTCAGGCTTGTAGGAACCTTGCAGTACTGTCACAGCATTTAATTGGAAACAGCTATTTTCCACCATTTGCCTTGATGATCTCCCACAGAAGTTTTGTTTTGCTCCTAGTGACAACCTAAACTTGGTGCAAAGTTCCAGAAATTAGCGATACGCATCTGCAGAGCCTGAATTATAGATTTTGCCAATATTCAAAAAGAAAAAGGTGGAAGCTGATTATATACACAAAGAACTAACAGCTTTCTACCTTGGTCTTCATTTAAGGGTTGAAACCAGACTGGCTGGCTAATCCAAGATTCACAAGTTTCCTAGAGGCATTTTTGTGAAGAGGACAAAAAAATAAATGCAATCAAGTATAATAGACCTTGTTTTTATCACTCAATTGCCTAGAAATTACCAGGTACGTTCATACTACTGTTGGAAACCTATTATCATTAACAACCATATTGATTTCCATTTACAAAGAAGTCTTTGAAAGAGATAATAGCCCAGTTTGACTAGACAAATCCCTTTTAACAACATATAGAAATCTGTGGCATTATGACCCTCTACTCAACAGCGAGTTCTCTACTTATGCTAGGAGTGGAAGACATAGCAAAGGAGCACTCCTTCTTTTAGTATTTTATGACTTATGGTATAATTCATGCAACAACAGTGCTTTTTCCTTTGCAGCCCTCCCAATGTGACTTAAATCTGACTTGGAAGAACGATATGTAATATTTCTCTCTCCTCAAGCTGTGTGTAAACAAACCACATTTATTAAAACCATCAAGTGTCTCTACATTTGTTAAGATTACAACCAACTAATGGTTCTGGTTTTGTGTGACATACAGTTCACTTGAAAAAGGGGCTGCTGGTATTGTTCTGATAGTCCTTTAAAAGAGGAGGCTGTGATCTCTTGAGGAGTGATGCTAAAGGGAAAAACTTTGTGTAACCTACGAGTCCTGTTCAGGTTTCATCAAAAGATTGGAACAAATGGCATCATTCTGCCATGAGTCCTGTTGCATGATGCGAACAGACACCCAATGAGGAGCTGGGCTGGGCCAGGGGTGCTAGTCACACACAGAAAAAGGCAAAAGCTGTGGCTGGTCTTGTGACTGATCTTACCGGTCTCATGGCTACTGCCTGGTCCCAGACCACTTGTTCTGAACTTCTTGAGGGTGAAAGGGCAGCTATAAGGAGATGTGACCTCACCTACGCCAAGTCAGCAGACAGTATCCTTCCTTCTAGAAGCAGGTTTTAAAGAAATTACATATCTCCCTGTGACTACTTCTCTTCTAGGTATGTATAAAGGTGAAAGCATAGACCAGCAACAGCGTCACAATCTTCAACAAGGATAATTTGGCAGCAGCTCCTAGACTCTAATTTGAGAAGGAAATAATATATTTAAACTACATTGCAGATTCAACAGTTCATAACAGATTTCTCTCAATTACTATGAGAAAAAGCTTTTCTCTTAGTTCTTTTATAATGTTTATTTGCTTTTTAACTAGTTTTCCTGCAGGCATACACTATAAAGGCATAAAGGCAAATTTTTATGCTGTAACATCTTAAAAGCTGTGTGCCTGCAGCTACCTTAATGTTATTCTTTATTGAAGTCAGCACCATTAAATTTATCCTTTTATCATTCATAATCTTCAAATAGCTGATACAACTGCACTAAGATCCAAACACATTCCAATGCATCGAGGATCAAGCCATTTATTTTGCTTGACTGCTGACAGTCCTAGACAGTAATAGAAAACATTTTTGATTAGCTGAGCTAAAGCACGCTTCTAGCAAATGAATTCTTGACGAGGGTGTCATTTTCTATCATTCACTGGATTTGTTGGAGTTCTTAATATTTAAAGTTGCTTAGACTGATAGTTCATTTGGACTGCAGTTTTATTCTTTGTACCTATTTGTACTATAGTTCCTAAATTATTACTTTGATGCTGAATGGAACACCTGGAATGAGGAATGAGGAATATTTCAGTTGTTGTAGATTTAAGGATTTACCTTATCTGCTTCCCTGTCCAATAAGGAGCCAGAAAGATCTTACTCTTTAGAGTTTCTGGGATTACATTTTTCATTATTTTAAGCTGAGATCATGATTTCTGCTCTTCTTCCATGTAAAATTCCCTACTCATCCTCCTATCTGTTAGAGTCATTCAAAACTTATACTTACTTTCTGCCCATACCATCACCTCTCTATTTACATGACACAAACCAAGCATTCTTTTCTGCTTTTTTCTCCTACTGGAATTACATCAGACTTATGATGTTGCCAGAGGACAAAGTTGGACCTTTCCTAATGACTACAACAGAGAATCAATAAAAACCTTAAAATAGATTTCTCAAATAATTCTATAAAGGTACCTTTCTTGTTCTAAAAGTCCATTTTGGCTAAACACACCTTGCAAATATTGGGCCTTACCCTCTCATAAGATTTGTATTATCATCAGTCTGTGCTTCAGCCTTTAGACTTTTTCAGGAAGCTTTCAATGGGGGTAGGCCAGAAGTTTGTGTGGCAACAGAAGGCAAAACTAACCCTGTGTGATTTAAACATAAAGGCGCGCTGAGCCACAAGTGAAGAGTACTGCAGTGTCATTATCCTATGCAAAATGTGCATGTAAATGTGGAGGAGATTCCCCCTACAGTTAGCTAAGCACAGCCACTACCTCCATCTTTATATCATTTACAGAGAGTTCAGAAAGCTTTTCCTCCTCTCCCCCATCCCTTCCCTTCATGTCAGCCATGGGTCTTTCTGCATTGGCAATTGCCTGAAACCACCACTTGCTTCCAGTGCCCAATCCGAACAGGAACACACTTCTCCGCTTCTCTCAGAGGAACATTTCAAACACAAAGCAGCACAGACCTCCAAAATCCCCCTGAGAAACTCATGGCCTCTCCCCAATTCTGTTCACCTTTCATGCTTTCCCTGGAAAACACTGACCGTGAAGCAGGGACCGCACACTTGGGACTGCTGATAGATGGTCCTCAACTGAGGTTCCTGGACAGTGGCCCACCATAGGGAACCATGGAAGCAGAGATGACATTTGTGATTAAGGAATATTTTTCAGTTTCCCTGTGACATTTAATTGTCCACAGTCACGTTTTCTTGGTCGTGAATGCTATTCTAAACATCAGCTCTTTGTTGCATTAAATGCCTGTCCATCCCCAGCACTACAATGCAAGCTACTGCAATGTTTTGCTTCCAAGGCAGAGCATTGGTTCTGTAAAATGAATGGAAATGAAGAGCTGATTTGGGGGCAGAGATGCAGGAGGGAATAAGGAGAGGTGTTCCTTATAGTTCCCTATAGTTCATATAGACACATTTCTGTGCTTTTCTACCTATAACATGATAGCAATGCTTTGGGGAGCGCTAACAAGACCACTGTTAGAAATGGATTAGTAGCAACATCACTTTTCTTTACTGGGTCACGCTTTAAATATGCTAAATAAAAATCAATTCATTTTGCAATCAATGGAGAGTTAAATTACAAAACGTCTTTTTAACATTTCTTCGTCAGGAATACTTCTGTGTCACCAAAACATCACAGCATACATTCAAACTTAGCACACAAAACCTGCCATTTTTAATGCATGGTGTGCTAAGATTGCTTTTTAGCAGGGCAAAAGCATCAAGACAAAGACACTGTTACTGTTGTCACAGCCACAGTATAAATCAGATTCCTTTCACATTGACTTTTCTAGTCATGGGTAAGTGACAGAGAATCATTTAGCCTTTTTAAATGCCAGTTTTCCTAAAATCTGAGCTGGGGTAGTTGTTTTCCCTGAGACGTATTCGAATCCCACTGCAATAAAGCCATGTTTAAAATTAGCTATCAACACAACTCTGTCATGAGGCTCTTTTCTCTCAAGATTTAGAAAAACTTCCCATACTGCAATACTGCAACCTTATCAGCGAAGCTAATTCTTACAAAGCTGTTATTTTTACAGTTGGAAATCCATTAATACCACCATTTAAATACAACATACCTTGTTTTTGCATTTTAAAATGCTGCTTTAGAGAATGTATTAAGTTATAATCAAATGAGAATTTAGCCCAGGCTATAGAATATACTATCTGACAGCAAAATGGCATGGACTAAAAACATAGTAATTTATTGTCCTACTCTGTAAGAGAAAGATTTCACCTCTTTTTTCTTAAATTAAAACAAACAAACGAACAAACAGAAATCCCTTAGCTTAATCTTCTTCTGGCAAGGAATCACATTAGAGGTAGATTAAAATCAGCATTACCTTTTCAACCTATTTTCATTGCCTAGGCCAGACAGTCCACTGGCAAGAGGCAGGTTTAGCACAATGCAGTGATTTCAGTCACTCACAAACACCCCGCTATCGCATAATCGTGCAGAAAAAGATGCAGCCACTTCAGCTCAAGTTGCATATTTAAGGAAGTAATTATAACTAAGAGCAGAATAAGGCAGTTAGTAGATGCATTTGTGTAACAATTCAGGGGTGATTGATGCACAAACACAGGAAGGACATTTGCTGCAAAAGTTACTTGACTTGATATCTCAAGACTGAAGAAACCCGAGCAATTAGAGATGCACAGAAAGAAGCCATGCTGGGACACGGGCTGAAAGTGCAGGGCTTATAGATGCCTCAAGCCAAAGACTCTTCCATAACAGTGTGTGAGAGTTTTGTACACACAGACATGTCTGTGTAATAAGGGCAAGATTTGAGAGGGCAAAGGAAGAAGATGTGAAGAAGGGAAACGCCAAACAAACTTTTTGGTCACTTTCAGCTCTGCCAGCACCTCTGGCTCGGAAATATTTCAAGACACGGAACTGACTCAGCAAGTTTCAGACTTTGCACCTCAAGCATCAACAAACACCCTCACAGAGGCACAGTCCTAAGGGTCCATGCGATTCCTTCAATAACATGGAATAAGCAGAGCAATAAAACAGTTCTTGCCAGCAGGACAGGGGAACATTGGCTTAGAGGGCAATAACAGCTCCTCCAAGTCCAATTTTGCGCTGTCACAGCCAACTGCATCCGCTCCATCAGCTTAACAAGTTCTGTCTTGGACCTAATCTGACTTTTCCTCTTCAAAACCCAGTTTCAATATCTCATCCTTTCAATAATTAGAAACCTTATTTTGAATTCTATCTAAATTTATCCATGATCAATGTAGATCTATTTGGCATAAGCCTTATTCTTTCTTTAGTAAGTAATGGTCCTGACGTCCCATTATATTTCCTCTTGGAGTTCACCACTATAATATTTTATATCAAAAGAAATTCTATGCCATTCTCTGCTTTCAAATTAAAGAAAATATATTGGCAGAAAACTATTTGACCACCAACTCTAAAAGGGTTGGAAGAACTGTATGTCTTAAAAGACCAGCACGTGAAAAATAAAGACTACTGATGGATGCCATATTGACCTCCAATCAGTCTGTGAAACATTCATTGTGGCCAGGAAAACATTTTCAAGAAGCCAACTTTGGCAGCAAGGGCAGGCTCCCAGCTGGCAGTGAAGTTGTTTCATATCTGTTAAGACACAGTACCCTGTTTCCTATTACTGGGAAATTGTTGGGAATTCTCCACAGTTTCTCCAGGTAGATTTCTTGGGGTTTTTTGTACTATTCATACTTATTAGTTATAAAAGAAGGACCATATTCCTAAAACATCTTGTCACAGTGTGTGTGTTTGTTTTTCAAGTAAATATAGTAGGTGGAATTAAAAAAAAAAAGGTTTAGGGCATTTTATTGAATAATAATATATCAGTAAGTCTAGTAGAGTTCCTATTCAGTGTTTCAATCAGATGCCTACAAAAGTTAACTGCACATGCACAAATATATATGTTATACTTCTGCATGAAGTAAAATGTAGTTTTGCTATATGAGTGTATGCCTATATCTTTACAACAGAATAACAAAACACGTCTGTGAAAACCTTCTCATATCCACCTAGACAATTCTATGATTCTAAGAAGTCTTTAATGAAATTCCTATGGCTTGTGACTAGATCCTTTTTCCATTCCCTTATTTCATATTGAAGCAGCTATTTTATAAATACATTTTATAGCAAACAAATATAAAAGTTTAAATATTATTCTAGTGCTTTTAAAATTACAGCCTAATTTAAATAAAAATAAAATTGTTGATTTAAAAGAAGTTGGCTATATATAAAACACAGGATTAATAAAACACCTTGAAAAGTAACGCTAAGAAGTGTGTAAAATAACCTCACTGCTTTTTTCCTCTCTTCTTCATAACAGGGAGAAGACCTTGTTATCAACAATATTATTGCTTATCACCATTAAAAGGCCATAAGAATAGCTTTGGAATTCACAAGATTAAAAACCAAAAATACCCTGCTTTTCAGGTTTTGTATCATACACATTTCCAAAGATTTATAATTGTGGGATTCCTAAACATATGAGTTAGGTTTCTTGCATGGATGCTTGTCTCCAGGAATTGTGCCATCAGGGAAAAAAGCACCAAATGAAGTCTGTTCATGAAATTACAGGAGCTGGCAAGTACTGCGGCTCTTGCTATTTTATTGTGAATCTTAAACTATAAAGTGCTTTTTTTAATCGCCTAGTTCTCAGAATCAAACAGTGCCTGCAAATGAAAATACTTTCAATATGCAAAAAGAAAGAACTAGCTGTTGGTCTACAGTGGTAGGTTGGCTAGCACTCAGAAGTGTTAGTTTAAATGCGCAGTAAAGAAATTCTTTACCATCATGTGAAATGAGATTTCTGGCCCACCCTGAACCCTTCATCTAATACCATCTGCTCTACCTCTCCTCTCTCATGAAGGCGGCTCGGCCACCACCTTCAACTTCTAGTGAGGCAGAAGCAATGCTGCTGAACATTGGGGCAAATGCCCTTTTTTTTCCTCCAACTCCTTCATTAATATCTCTCATTTTCCTAACAGTGTAGAAAAGGCAGAAAACCAGCCAAATTCAAGCCATTCATCATCTGGAGTCTGTGCACAGAAACAGTACTGGAAATTAAGAAGCAAAAAAGAATACCTGATTTTTTTAATAGAGGCAAACAGTAAAGTCATCAAAAAATGGAAAAAACACTGAGAATTATCACAGCTTCAGAATGTGAATAATTCAAAGCAAGAGAAGGGAAAAAAGGAAACAGCTTGGGGACTGTGTCTGCAGATTCATTACCCCTCGTTCAAGCAACTAAGCCAGCCTCAAGTGGGTTTAGAAAAGTGAAGTACACCTTGGGTGTAAAGACCATTCAGAGGAAAATGCAGTTCTGCATTAGGATTAGATTTCATGCAGCATTCACATCTCAGCGTAACCTCGAGGCTGACTGCGACAGGTGACAGAAACAAATGGGGGAAGGAAGCGCAGTAGAAGAGGAAGAGCTTTATCCCACATCGCTGGTGTGCTGCTGTCAGTCTCTGGCTGCCTTGTGGTTTATTTGGCAGATCTCAGCTAGGATCAGACTTTTCCACAATTCCAAGTATGTTTTACCTTTTCTAACAATTAAAAATTTAAAGCTAATACCAAAAATCAAAACATTTATATTGCAATATTTTAATTTTACTTTTCCCTACTTTGGAAGATTCTCAGCACTGAGGCTTTTAAAGTAATATCAAAGAGAATTATGATGATATAAGCAAAATCATGGGCTTCACTGTAGAAAAATGAAGTCAATTCAATTTTAAATACCACGATAAGGTACATTTGGAAAAGAAACAAATTAAAGCCATTTCTACTAACATCAATGACTTCAGTTCCAGAGGAATTACTCAGACAACTTGCTCATCCACGTTCCCCAAGACTAATCAGTGTATCTAATATATCTAGAGGACACCATGGAGAATGTCGATTAGAAGACAGAAGTGTAGGAAGGTAAAAGGGGCTGGGAATGGAGGAGGGGGAAGCCAGTGTTGGAGTCGCTGTTGCTGTGAGAGAAGGAGGGGCAGCAGGGCCAGGCAACAACAAAAAACATAGGGTGGTCACCACCCCCAGGAGATGAAGTCTGGAGCATCTGAATAATGTATTGTATTGATGCTGTGGGGGAAACACTAAAGCCCTTATCAAACAGAGTCTGACATCGAGCTTCCTTATCACTTCTGGTTGTACGGCAAGGTGTTAACAAGACCACACAGGGCTGTGTGGCCTGGGACCTGACCACTGTCCATTGCAAAAACTATTTTACTCAGAAGATTCTCCAAAAACGCTTGAAGCAGCTTGTTCACTTCAGCTCACCCCTTCCCCGTGTTCAGCAGCTCACCAAAGCTCTACTTTAACAACAGCAAAAGATGGTCCAGACCACTGTTCGTTTTGTACAATTTTTTTCAGTATTGTTGACAAAACAACTGATTCTAATACTGCTGACTGCAACCAAATGTAATGAATTCATTACAGACTTCATTTCATAAATAAACATTTTGCTCTTGCATTATTAGATGCTTTTAGAAGTAATAAATCAATTAATAAACACAGCAAGTGGCTTTTCTTTTTCAGTGCTGACAAGGTACAAATTCTGCTAATTTTAGTTGTCAAACTCTACCATTAAACTACTAGGCATTCTCTGCATAATTAATACCCAATCATCATCCTTAATTCCAGTTTAATGTGTGCGCTATGATATTGCATTTACATTTGAAAAAAAAAGGGGGGGAGGTTGAAATTATCCTTGCTGTGACTAGTTATCCTGAAAGAAATGAGAAAAAAAGCACAACTTGTTATCAGATTGGTTTTGTTTCATTCTTTATGTTTTAATAAGTATGCTTTCTTTTTCTGTATGAATCTTTTTGTTCCTCACTGGAAAGTTCTGATGGGAAATCACAGAACATATAAATTGGCCAAAAAATTGTAAGCAAGTTGTTAGAAAAATTGGTAAGAACAGCAATAAATATGCAATTTAATTACAATGTATGCCTAACTGTGAAACAACTGTGTGTTTTATTCTGTCTGGAAATGTTGATTTGCACACAGTGGAGTAAGTAACATGGTTCTAGAAGGACATTGGTATCCCACAGCAAAACGGATTGTCATGGATTGTCACAGAATTGTCGGAGTTGGAAGGGACCTCTGGAGATCATCTAGTCCAACTCCCCTGCTAAAGCAGGATTGCCTAGAGCACATTACTCAGGACTGCATCCAGGTGGGTCTTGGAAATCTCCAGAGAAGAGGACTCCATGCTCACATTCTAGCAACATGAAGTATTTTTGGGGGGGGGATCAGAGAAAGAAAACTGTAAGCCAAACACTCAAAACTGGAGGGAAAATAAGCAGAGTTTGCCTCTTTATAGGTATGTCCAGAAGACTTTAAATGGCACATGTTGGGAGGAAAGTGCTGCAAAATGGCATCAGCAGGTTATACCAACACATTTACATTTGAGCCCCTTGTTCTCTACATCAGCTTCCAGATTTATTTCAGACAAGTATTTTTGTATTCTCAAAGACCTGAGGTTGAACTTGGCTGTTAAACTTATTCCTCTGTACCAAAGAATATGTTTCTCTATCAAAGACTTATAAATATCACCTCAAAGAAGTTGACACGGATCTGCAGAATGCTTAGCTTCCCAGCACAAAGGGATATAAGCAGAAATCTCATCTGATGCTTTTGTTTCTGAAAATCTCAATGGCACAACTCAGATGCAACCAAGAGAAATACGGTAAATAAATTTGCCCATCATGAACATTTTATCATCATTTGAATTTTGCGCCATGTTACAGGTCATATATTTTTCAGAATTGGACAAATTAAATATGTCACATATGTTCAAAAATATTGTTAAAAAATTTACTTAGCCCAGGATTAATTTGGGGAAGTACGGAAATAACCTTTTTCATTTAGAAGACATAATAATGAGTATGTTTGGGGAAAAAAAAAACCCTGTAGCTTCAAATACTTTTGTAGTTTCAGAAGATGTTCCCCATTAGTAATTTCCTTCAAAACTTCTGCTCTGCTCCTTGTAAGATTTACAGTAGGGGTCTGGGTTGTTGTGTTTTTAGGACAAAAGGGAGAATAACTAATAGATGTAGCACTGCCATGCATATCTAAGTGCTAATCTTAGTATTAAGATTTATTTTTAAAAGTTCCTTTTCCAAACTGGTTAGGTCCTTAATTTTACTGATTGAAAAACAATTGAAACTGGGGAAAGGACAATTTTATTTTAATGTCCTTCCAAATTCTTTCTTTTTTCAGCATTTCTGTTTGGTTGTTTGTTTTCTGTTGCAAGGTAATTCTCATAAGGATGTTTTCAGCTAGAAATATTTATTTTCCTTTGAAAACTTGCAAGGAGATAAGTAAACTTTATGGTCATTTGCAGTATTGAATCTATGAAGAAAATGCTAGACTATAGCTGCAACTACTTTCACAGCTCAGACCAAGTCTGATTTCTGATATTTGCTCATAAAGTACTAACTTCCTAGGAGAGACCACAATTTAATATCACACTGTTCATCATCTCACAGATTCTGAAAGTACTGATTAACCTCACAGTTTAATGAACGGTTACCGTAAAGTAAAATATTTTTTCCAATTTAAAAAAAAAAAAGTAATAAATGAAAGGTTTGTGTTGAAGGAGATAGAATGTACACTTAAGTTCTGCATAATGTTGCCCTAAGCAAAATAATGTGGAATCATAAATGAAGGTCACTGCAATGGTGGCTGAGCCACCTCATCTCTCCATAAAGGAGATCCACTGCAAGGAGGAGAGGTGGTCGACTCAGGCCCTGCCAGTAAGAGGTCCACAGATAGCCTGATCCTGGGGAAGCATATGGTTTTCTATTGCTATCACCATGGATGAACCGCCAAAAGTGCACGTAGCTCCTATACAAGCAGTTAAGCATAGTGACATGGCTGCTAAGCATGATCACTATTGACCACACTTTTGTGTCAAACGCAAATGAAAGTGCTAAACTTGAAACACAGGTAAATGTATTCACCATAGATAAGGAATTGCTTAGCAGCAGCAAGGAAACATTGATCATGTCACATATTTTATCACCACGCCATGGAAACTGAAGTCCACATCTTCGATATAATTTTAGTTCTCTGCAAATACAATTCTGAATTGTATTGAGCTGTGATATTCCAACTTCAGTCTTCATATATACAAAATGAGTTACACTGGCTGCCATCACATTGTTAAAAACAGAAAAGGGAAAGAACTGCCTAACCATCTATTCCACTCCTAAGCCAAGAAAAGCTTTTTGTTTGTTGGGTTTGGGGGTTTTTTTTAACAGTATATAGTTCAATGGTCTGCCCAGAATAGATGGGCACTGTGATTTACATTTCTTTTGTGGTACTTTTTAAGGAACTAATTAATTCTACCAGTAATGACCTAGATAATGCTTGAAATTATTCTTGCTACAGGAAATAATTTGCATAAAATAATAAAACAAGAGAATTTTTTTCTGGTTGAACCTGTGCTGAAATATGGCACACAGAAAATCTTATCATCTAGCATGTTGCAGACTAACATCTGTCCATCTAGGAAATAATTCACATCCCACAAAGTAACAAGCAAAAGTGCTTGTCCCTTGCCGCTATTGCTATTTGTGAAAAAGCAAACTGGGAGAAACCCAATAGTTGAAATATGCTGGCTTTGAACTACCCACTCATTGCTATTCACACAATTACCAGCCAATATGTGCATTTCTATTTCTCATTTCTCCCTGGAACTCATCTCTGGGCTGAATCACAACCACGTGAAAGATGACTTTTCCAAGGCAGCAGCATTTCAAAATATAGTGTGTGCATCAAATATTGCTTGCTTAGTTTGATCCCATTGCTTTTACTGAACGCTCTGAATTATTACAAGCAACAGACCACCTTCTCTGCTGTCCCTATAGCCTGGGGATTCTCTGCAAACCACCTCATGATGAAAAAAGTAGAAAGGGTTTGGTTAAACTTTTCTGGAAGTTTGTCAGCCTTCTTCAGCTACAGCAAACAGATCTAATTCCATACATTTGCTTCATGGGCAAAACCAGCCACTCAGTCTCAACTATGTCGTGAAAAAGACACAGGTTAAGAAGGCTTCAAGGCAATAGTGAAAAAGCTTTCCAACTGGAAAAGCAATTCCAATATTTTAAAAGAAAAGGAATCCATATATTCCAGAGGGGGAGAAGGACTACAAGAAATTCTTCTGAAATATAAAGCAAGGTCTCTGCTTTGACATACCTACTTGCACATCCTACCCAGACACTTCATCCTTCTGTTGAGAGTTAGGAAAACAATGACTGAAGGACAGTCGGGCAGTGTAATCCAAAATCAGATTACGATATCCTTCTGTCTTTTCACCCTTTCAAAGATCCCAGGTGCTACTGTAAAGTATTATTAAGCCTACTGTTGTACTAGCTATGTTTTCGGTTTAAAATCAAGAAGTAAATTAATAAAAACATAAATCTGAAAACAACAGCAGGCTCCAAAATTATTCTCTGCTATCCCACAGAGACACACAGATTATTTGTTTTTAATTCTACCCAGTGAGCTGAAAGCAGTACGTGCTTCCAAAATTTCTTACACACACGTCCAGCTTTCATGCTGCTCATTCCTCTGAGCAACTCTGCATTACCATCTCTTGGTTTTCAAAATGCCTCTGCTGTGTGAAAAATAAATAGCTTCCCTCCTTTACAGCACTATTCACTTAACATTGTGGTGTTAAATAAATATTAATATAAGACTGGACTCAGGCTCTTTTATGACTACTAAGTGGTACCTTACTCTGCAAATATTTCCATTCTTTTTAACAGAGCAAGGTATTACTCTGCAGAAGTAAAGGAGGCAGAGCCTGGCTCAGCCCAGCAGCACCATTTATGTCTCTTCCCCCTCCAGCTCAACCCAGTCCACTCAGGCTCAAACACAGAAACTCTTTTGCTGCCTCAGGGGAGGAGAGCAGGAGACGGAGACCCCACACTCTGCTTCAGAGCACGCTGACATCCAAACATCGAGCACATCGAGCCCTCCCACCGCACCGTAACACCAGGCAGCCCCCTTCCGTCCTTTTCCTCTCGGAGAAGTGCACGTGAGTGAGGCCAGGGGACAGCAGGCTCCAAAATAGAGCCAGCATCTAAGCTGAAGCCCCTAAACACTCAGGCACAGGAACAGCCTGTCATGAACTTGCATGTCTTTGCACCCTTTTCTCCCTCTTGGGTTACAAGAACAGAAATTTAACTCCTTTGCTTTTTGAAAGGGGACAAAATACAAGGTGGAGTTATCGGGGCTTGTAGCCACTTACCCATCTAACCAATTTACCTTGCTGCATATTGTCAGTTCGTAAAATATTCCCCTCACTTCAGAGATTCATCTTAATCTCTTCAGTTTTACTTTGTGGTACTTAAAAAACCCACCAAACATTGTGCTGCTCTGTGCCACTTTCCACAGTAAAAAAAGTGACAAGCCGCTGCTTCTTTTGCTCTTGTTTTCTGCCGTTTGATTTTTTTTTTTCTTTCTTGACTCCTGTTTACTGGTTGTATTTTGCTGTATATTGGAATGAAAGACTTCATTTTTCAAAAGAAAATGTTTAAAGGTACTTAATCATATGCCACATTCCATGCAATTCATATACCGAATTTCTATTGAGCTTCCTTCAGTTTGTCTTCCTACATCTTTCCAATAACAAGATGCCAGCAACGAAAAACAATAGTTAAGTTCAGCCCATACACAACTTATATATAAAAAAACATATAATTTTCATCTCTGTATCCCCCATCTAGCACTATTTCCAGATTTTGCTCACCCTTTTTATTATACTAACTGCTCTAGAGTTTGCTGAGCGCATTTTGTTTTCTTAAATATGGGGGCTCTGGCTTACCACTTTAAGCTTTTTGACATGCCACATCACTGAAGAAACTGTAAAAGATAAAATGTAACTAGTCTTCATGGTACTTCTTAGAAGGTTTGTGCTAATCTTGTAGATGGCAGTTGGCTTGAGAGGTGCACTGGTGTACCTATAGAGCACAACCATTTCCCTAAATGTATGTAGAGTCCTTTTCCTCTCAATCAGGTTTCTCACACTTTTCTCCATTAGAAAGAAATTACTGAGCAATAATGGCTTAACAAATCACTCGTTATCAGTCCCCATATAATTTTCTTAAATGTTCAGCCTCCATGTACCTCCAGAAAGTTCTAAATGCATAAAGTCTGTTGAGAATCACTAACCAAAAATTTCTCACTATTCTCATTATATTTGTTATTGCTATCTAAAACATAATTAAGCATCATAACTGTTACTTTGCTGTGGAACAGATGGCATCATTTTCCTATTTCACCTGGTTGTAAACTGAGTAAGAGAAAGGTCACTCAACATTTCCAAGTGATCTCTGTTTTGATCAAGTCCATTTTAGACCTCTGGTTCAAGACAGGTATGGAGGGAGCTCCAGAAATGTCCCAGTTTCTCTGATAACCAGATGCAAAATGTCTCCAACCAGACAATCAAAGATTTGGTCACCCCAAAATCAGATGTATCTGGCCTTAAGTGTTCAGGTAACCTCTACGGACACAACTGCCATCATAGGCAGGAGCCAAATAATGTATTCAACTGCAGAGAATTTAACATTTATCAATAAAACTCATCTATCAGATTTAATTAATACCGCAGAGCCACAGAGAAGTTTTGATGATTCTGCAGGTTAGCTATAAAAAGAGATTAAAGCTAAGCGAAGAGCCTGATGACGTACTTGTGGTTTCTGAAGCTGACAGTTTGTACTTAAGAAGACTAAATTGCCTTGTGTCCATATTTGTCTGCAGTTCTCGGTAGCATTGTTATATTAAAAATAAAATAAAAAAGACAAGATTTAAACTGGGGGCTCTTTGTGCTTTATTTTTGACTTTCTAATAAGCAGACTGAAACTGAGTTAAACCAATGATTACCCTGAGCCGTTAGTTAGTTATTAAATCAGCAGAAAAGGTATGAATCCAAACCAGAAGCAGCAAAACCAAAAGCTCTTGTACTGAGATCTGCATAAAGGCTGCAGGCAGAACAATTTCTTTGTAGTGAAACCTGTTTTCATATAGATCCCGTGCATCCTGGACTTTGGTTAGAAGATGGTGTCCCACAGCTGGGGTGGAGCCAGCCAGCACTGCCAGTCTGACCTGGTTCCCTCTGTGGAACAGGTACGGGTCTGAGGACCAGGAGAACTGCTAGACAGAACAAGGACTGGGAGACAACATGCAATTCTCAAAAAAAAAAAAAAAAAAAAAAAGAGGAAAATCCCCTGTTATCTGTCTTGCACTGTACAAACTCAAAAAAATGCTGGTTTATCATGGAAATAAGCTCCCGAAAACACCCTCAAAAGATCTACTTCGAGTCAAGCAAAATACTTCATTTTATTCCCAAAGGTTTTCTTCTAGTTATATTGTTTTGTGGTTCCAAATTAAACCATTATGAAATGAAACACCTGACTTACGAAAATGTGAAAACAATTTTACATCATCATTTTTTCTCATCATGCTTTATTAGTCAAATTCAGCATGAAGCTGTGAATGACAAGTAGTCTCACATCTACCTTGGGGGAGGGGAAGAGGAAGAGAAGAGAGGGAAGGAACGGAATAAGGAAAGCACGAAGGGGTCTACAGGGAGCTATAAAATCATTAGTGTCACAGCAGAGGGCACGGAACAGTTGCTCACCCTCTCTTCTGATAAAAGAATTAAGGGCTATCAAATGACATTAGCGGGTTCAAAACAAGAAAGGCAGCTCTTCTCATGCAGCTGGTGACTAACCTTCAGATCTCCTTGTCATACATGGGCCTTATGAATTTTTTAATTTTAGCTTTAAGGAGATTCAAAAGGTAATAGGACAAAGTCACAAAAGAAAACCACACAGAGGCTTATGAAATACCAACAAACTGCTTCTGATCCTTTCCCCTAATTGGTTGGGTGCCAGGAGATTATTCCAAAACGTACTGTGACATTTTCATCCTGCACTTGTGCTGTCCCCTAGACAGTACTGCTGGACACTCTCCAATGCCAGACACACGGTTAGATGGACCTCTGAGAGGAGAAATCACTTTATGCTTGCACCTATGCTCTTAAGGAGGTTGAGTAAACATTCATTGTAAGATACCAAACCAGCTAGAGCCACATAACTATGGATTCCACAACTATTATCCCGGACCACGCTCATTTGACTTTCTGCTTTATATAACTGATAGAAAAGCAGAGATCTCACTTTTATCTTCACCAAGTAATTTCACTGGCTTTGCAAAACTGCATTCCCCCCAAATGAAGGTGGTTTAGAAACTGTGGCATTCAAATATATTCTCAAAAGATGTGCTGGTAAAACTGCAAGCCCAAGCACTCTCATTTATCAGGACAAACTGAATGATTGCATGCACAGATCTGGAGCACAACTGCACCAAAGCCCTGCATGCTAATGCTTGCAGGCAGATAGGAATGCAGAGTAACCCTGGAGCTGCCTCTGCTACCAAGTTTGAATTATAACATTGTAAGTCAGGTTTTCATCAGCTCTTAGTTTGTGTATCTTGAAATTTTTTAGGAAAAATAATTATTTGCACTTACCGGTATTCAGACACAATTAACTTTGCTTAACTTTTACATCAGAAATTCAGTAGACTGATAATATACTTTGGACTTATTAAGGAAGACTACGTATTTCCTAAGAACTTGATAAAAGCTTTTTAAAAAGGTAACTAACATAAAAAGCAGAGACTTCCGTTTCAGCCACAGTGTAAATTAAAAAATCCGAGTGTCAATAAGGAAAGAAAGAGAAAGTAACCCAAAGTCTAGGGATTTACACTTAACAGACTTTATCTTGACATGTGAAATGGCTCCTATCATGTTGTTCTGTAATCTTGAAATTCTAATACGATGATACAAACCCTAGACAAGAGCTGGAAGTAGGCAGCATATGTCCCTGCAAGCTCTCTGGAGTTTACTCCAGTCCTGCTTCTTCTGCACAGGAGCAGAAGCCAGAAAGAGATAAGATTTATTCATTTTTAACAGTTCATAGGTCTATTAATTCTTATTTAGAAAACATATGACCAAAAAGCTATGTACAATCTCCCAGACTTTCTTAAAATCCTTCCTTACTTCATTGCTTATAGGCAATGCACTGCCATCACACAAAGATCTGAGAGGAAAGCAGAAAGATGCTGCAACAGGCACAAAATTTAAACAAGAGATTGTTATTTGCAATACAAAAAAAAAGAGGCTCAACATAAGAGTAACAGATTGCAAGAGCATCCCATTGTGATTTTCGATATAATAAGCAATACTTGATATTCAATCAGATATCTTTACAGTAACGCAAAAGAAGAATGCAACACAAAGGCACAGAATCTCTTACTATTCAGGCTGACGCACAAGGTTAGAAAGAAAATCACAGTTCTATTTTTGGTGCCTCTGACGTTGAGTACATGGGGCGCATGTAAGCCTAACAACTGCCATTTACTGATTGCAAACATTTAGCAGGCGTGCTGACAAACTCTTCATTGGAGCTCTGCAGAGACCATGCCATGAAGGAGACTTAGTGTGAGAAGGAAAAGCTGCCTACCTCCTCACACTGTGAGCAGGAGGCATGTCCACTGAGCAGCCCCATCTCATCAGCACCCTGGGTCCCACAGCTCATTCTCAGGGCAGAGAGGGCTACACGTGCCATGGGGTCCCTGGAAAGTGGGAAGTTCCAATGGGCTGCAGCCAGCAAGGGACTCCTGTGCAGTCTGTTCCAAATTGCTCCCTTCTTGGATGTGACTTGAGAACTTGCTGTGGGCTCCTGGCTGTCACTGTCACTAAGGAATAACGAAAAGGTCCTGAGCAACCTGCTCTAGGTCACCCTCCTTGAGCACGGCGTGGCTGAAAAGCTGACCTCCAGAAGTCCCTTCCACCCCCAGCCAGTCTGTGATTCAGTGAACAAGTGAACTGAGAGAAGAGTCACCAAGGTATGAGGGACGCTAGCACATTCCTGCATGCTGTATCTGAGCCTGTAATTGTAAGTGAGGCTATAGGTACTTTCACACCCCAAAGAAAGATGGTGAACAGAAGCTCACTATGGAAAAGCTCAGCCAGCCCTTGCTCTGCTCCTGAAGGGCCCTCAGGAAACAGAGTACCACAGCTGGGTACGGCACCAACCAAACTGTCCTTGGAGATTCACAGATTGGACACCCCTACTCCAGGTAATTAATACTCAATCTCACAGCAAGAATTCAAAAGAAATAAAAAGTATTTTAATATAGTGGCTGCACTGGAGACAGCAGAACTGTGTTGCTTGGAGCTCCTTTAGGGTGACAGAGCTCTGCCTCACTGTCTGAGCTGTACCCAAACCTGGCAGCAGACTCTAGTTCCAGCCAGGGCATAGAGAAACCTCTAAAGGACACAGTGCCCCACTACATCTCGAGGCCAAAGTCAAACTGCCACAACAGCACGAAGCAACAGTGAAATTAAATTGCAGTCCCTCACTCTCTGAAACTTTACCATCAGACAAATGACATCACCACAAATTAGGCACTGTGGATATATATAAAGTCAAGGTCAATTTTCTCTGCATAAGGTTCTCCAGCAAAGCATAGGATTGCGACTAAAATGACTCAGAGATTTCTATCATTCAAGATTTCAAATGACAGTTTTTAGTGATGTATTACTAAAAGACACACTAATACTGTGCAAAAAATGGCTACAAAATGCAGGTTTACTTTGTAGGTTTCTAGTCTAAGAGGTATTATGGCTTGCTGGAAGTGCCACTTGACTGACAGGCTCTTTTTCAGGATCTAGCTTACAAAGAAGCCGCCCCAGAAATTGCCTGAAGACCTAGACTAGGAATCTGGCCAACTGGATTTAGGTCCTGTCAGTCACGGATTTCCTGTATGAACTTCGGCAAGTCATTTAATGTCAAGAGATCAAAAATAAGAAAGATGTAGATTAAAATTATTAATAAGGTTAAGCAACTTTTATGGGCAACTGTACCTTGACAGGCTTAGGAAATCCTACAAGGTACTGAACTCCTTTGTAACTTTCAGCTCTTCAGACAGAGAGATTAATTCCCCATCATTACAACAGGAATTGTGCATCATCTGCCTTAACCTGTTTTGCTTCAGACCAATATCTCTGACTGAGAGATATATAATATCTCTAATATTATATATATATATATAATATAATATATATAATATAATATATAACAATATACTGACTGCTCCTTGCAGGCAGCAACAGGCGAGTCCAAGGGTCTCAAATTGCTGAGGACATTTCACTGTTACTGAATTGATATAATGAAATATCATCATCACAGCCACTGCCCTCAACCCTCAGTGAGGACACAGGTAAGCAGGAACTTTTCAGCACCTTGCAGTAACATTGCTGCCCAAAACCAACTTTTAAAAATGAATTCTGGAGTCGGAATGGTGTCAGACAAGTAAATAGCCAGCCCTGGCGTATTTTGTGTTCTGAACCAGATCTCTTGAAGTTGAAAAACAAAATAAGCTTGTTCTGGATGGCACAGCAAAGTCAATTCTTTTGCTCAGGAGTAGCCTGTATCACGTGCAACACTTTGACCAACTCACCTGTCTCACAGAGATTCTATCCTTTTCTCTCCAACGCTGAGCTTATTTACTCATCTCATTTAATTCTTAATTAGACTATAGACTGATACACAATGCACAATTTCTAATTACTGTAGACCACCAATGCAAATCCTCAGCACCATAATCGTTTGTGATAATAGCATATATAACCTCAACTTTTCACTGAATTCCCAAGGAATGTAAAATCTTGCTTACTTTCCCATTTTCTCCTCAGCTCAATAACTTCCAGGGGTATGTTAAAACCTTTTAAGTTCTAGGGGAAGATCCTTGTAAAATCTGCTGTCCGTTGGTATGGAATTACTTCATACTGTAAAGGCAAAGCCTACTTGCATAAGACACGAAGGTCTCTCAAGGGTCAGAAATGCCAATAGAAAAAGTACCCTCGCAAACCTTTCAACCTTCAGTCTAAAGTTGATAGCTCCTTCCCTGGCCTTTTCTAACAAGAATAATGCCACATCTGAAAAAAAAAAAGTAAATATACAGTGAAAAGTGAGAATACCCAACTGTCCTCCAAAGGAGGAGAGAAAGAAGGTATGTTGGTTGCAAATGCCCTAGACAGGGAGCAAACCCTACACTGAAAATGTAACTCAAGAACCCGCCCAGAATCAGAGAAAACAGAAGAGAAGGAGGAATGGCAGCATGTCCCACAGCTCACAGCAAGACTCCAAAGAGCCAGCAGACCAGGGAAGGGGAAAAAGTCAGCAAGAGATGACAATTTTTTTTTTTTGTAGGGAAAATTACATGCAACAGTTGAATCTATCAGCTTGTTGCTGCCAAAAAGGGGAAGACCTCACTAACCTGCTTTCCGCTCCAGCTCCTTCCTCAATCTTGCTTCCCAGTGACCTCTTGTCCCTGGCTGATACCCAATGGTGCTCATCAGACTGGAATTCCCGTAACTGATGCTCTCTCTTTTTGCCAGGTTAGTGAACTGAATGGGCCTGCAGTGGGGTCTGACCAGTATCAGAGTTGCCAGACACAAAATAAGTGTGCAGCCAGAAACAGGGAAAAGGAGACAGCAGGAATTCCTCCCCTCTCAGCCACTGAGGACTACTAGATCAGGTCAAGTCACCTCATGCAATTTTAAGTTACTTGAAGCTACTCGAGCTTCTAGACTATAAATTGTCTTTCAAAGGAAGTGCCTCAAAGGAAGAACAACCTGAGAAGCCCTCTGTAACTTTTGGGATTAATGGTATGTTCCGGAATGACACACAGGAGAATGCATTTTTAGAAGATTGCAGCACTACTTGAGTGCAGAAAAACTACCCCTCTGAAAAAGCATACAGAAAATTTTCCTACAGTTATGAAATTTTATCCATTCTTCATTGTTCAATGGAGATGCAAAGCTGGATTTTTATTGTGAATTACTAACATCTTTATTTCTATATATACAGAAAAGCTCCATTTTTCTCAATACTCACAAAACCTTCTTAGGTATGAGATCTCATGGAAGGAGTTGCATGAATGGCTTTCCCAGAAGAGTGGAATGCCTAACAGGGCAATAAGACTGATAATAGGTCTCCAGCACTAAGAAATGATCACAGATAATGCAGATAGAACAGTTCTAGGGAAGGAAGGCAATTCAGAGAAGACTTCAAAGTGATTTCCTTGCAGTTCCCAATACTATTAGGGGGTCATAAAAAAGAAACTTGAATAAAGATAAGACAGATAAAACAAAGAGGGTGAAGATTAAAGAGCTACTAGGAATGGAAAGGACAGAAGTTAAAAGCAAAAAGAAAAGTGGTTATCTAAATTTTTTAATGCACCGAGTACCAAGACATTGATTGAAAGATGTCTCAGTTGTTCCAAGAGACACCATCCCTGCTGTGTTTGCCCCAAGAGCCAAAGTCATTACCTGGAATTATCATTAGGAAGAGGAAAGAGCCAGTACCCATGGGCTTTCCCTTGTTCAGCTCAGCTCGACCAGTAGGTGTCACAGCACTCAACATTATCGTTGTACAGCAATTTCAGTCCACATAGGTATCTAGTTTGAAGAAAGCTAAATTACTGTAGTTAAAATAAAAGGGGTTTAATAAAAAAAAAAAATACAAAAAGAAATCGTCATTAGTCTTTTATACGACTTTCTATCAGACATTTCAAGTATCCTTAAAGAGCTTGGAAAAAATGCAAACCAAACAGATTGCCAAACATGTCGGCAAATACCACCACTCTTACACCTGCACTTAGGGCTTTAGTGAGGCATTAAATGCTCTGTGCTGGCACAGGTAAAAAGAACAGAGATGCTTACTACCCCTTCCCCAATTGTATTAGCCGGCCTATCTGGCACACAGGGCTGAGGTTTGTTCCCAGACCTGCCTGGTCCGCGAACTACTGCTAGCAAACGCCAGGCTGTCATAATATGAACGTAAAGCCAGAGCAGCATGAGTGCAGAAGAAAGAGAATCTCAAGGCAATTTTTAAAATTCTGTACTTCAAAAGAAATGGAAAACAAACACATCTGAGAGAGCTCCTTGCATTTAGCTTCCTTTTTCCTGGTGTGTATGCTTCAGCAGCAAAACTTTGGGCTGAATGTTTTCCTACCCTTCCCCAGCACTAAGGGAAGCAGATGGGCTCTAATCATGCTCCAATATAGCAAAGAAGAAGAAAAGCATATGATGGCATCCCCCATCATGAGTCTGCCTTTATGCTTGCCAGTCAGCTGTGCACATATAAAGCGATCATGACTTTGTTTGGCATTTCCTCTGGAACATATGGTGATTTACTATGCAGTTTCCAGCATGTATTGACACTATTTTGAATTGCACTTAAATCCTTCCCTACTACATGCACAAACATAAATACATGTGTTTTATGTTTAGGGTCAAGTCTACCTGATAGCAGGAGAGTCCTGCCGATAGCTATACAGCAGCTGCTGAAAGCCCTTCTGTCCCCAGTGCCTAGGGGTTTAAGTGGGAGGAAATGGCTTTGTATTTTGGGGGAGACCATGGCAACTTGCTACAAAGCAAGACAGCTTTAAACAGACCACCTGTGCCCAGAGGACCCCCACTGCTTGGCTGAGCACACGAAATGGTTTATATTTATCAGTATCCAATACTGCTCTATCCCTTTCTGCCTAGTCCCACTGAGTAGTGGGTTGTATAATGATCCAAAAATAGATCACTAAAATATGAAAATTATTAGACATACTTAATAATAATCCCTGCAGCTACAACATTTTTCATAGCAGGCAACTGGCTGGCAGGTTACACAATTTAACATCCAAGATGTGAGTCAGAACAAAAAAGAGGGAAGCTATAAGCACATCAGTTAAAAAGCCCCACAGATTTTGGCAGTGCTCAGTTCATTACCAAGATACAGCAACTGATACAACTGGATCTTCAAAAACTGTGCAACTTTGGAAGTAACAGTTTTCTTTTCTCACTAGTAACTGAATAGACCATCCAACAATTAATCTTCTCATGCCAGAAAGTACATTTTTTTCTTTTTTTTGTCTTAAGCCACATTAATACGAAGAACATAAGGTAGATTTAGCAGTCTGGGATTTCACTCAAATTTTGCAAAATCAAGAGAAATATCAAATACTATGTCCTGTGAAACACCAAGATTGGAATATTCTTTTATTGAATGTTTCTCTTAAAATAAAACAAAAAAACTCATTGGATTGCCACTGTGTTATCTGCTGATCTTTACATAGTTATATTTGTAACACTCTTGAAACATAGAGAGCAAACATAGTTTGTCTTTTAAAAGACAGAAGTAATTCCAGACCTTTTAGCCCTTCACTCCTAGGGAAAATAACCATACTGTCCGCAAGATGCATCTCATCAAGAAAATGTAATTATGTATAATATTAGACGGGGCTTTACCTCACCTTGCTTTTAAGAAGCTATTACAATTTGCTGTTCTTGGTGCGTAGACTCCACTTTCTTTAACTCAGACAAACTAACAAACTCTACCAAAATAAATCAGAATACTGAACATACATTTACTTCTCCAAGGAAAAGAGATAAGAAAGAATAAACTATATATGGCGGATGTTGAGATGTTAATGTTTTTGCTTTATGTCTCACCAGAAGACACTGGGATAACATGGTGACAAAGGCAGAATGAGAGCCTGTATAAACCTGAGTAGAACTAAAGTTAAAGAAAAAAAATAAAGGTAAATATGCTATTGCTATTTTAGTGGTACAAGAGCTAAAACTAATTCGGTGAAAACAGGTTATTAATAGCAGTTTTAGAGCCTGAAAAAGTGTCATGCAAGCAAGAAGTCTGCCTTTAAATGTTAGAGTGCGTTAAGCAAGTCAGATAAGAAGCACTCATGATTACTCAAGGTACTCAGGTTAGTGGTTCACTTACCTGAAGCTCCCACACTTCTGTGAAAAGCTGCTGACTACTGGCCTGGAGATCTGAGAAAACTTACTAAGGACCAAGAACGACATGAACAAGAGTGCTTCAAAGTTATCACATTCAGTCATTAAAACACTGATTTCAACAATGGCCTTATTAAAACAGTTAGATTTATAAGTTAGAATTAGACTATTGTTGTCTTCCAAAGACCCTGCTCCAATCTCGCCTAATGCTGCATGCAGAGAGATCCCCCCTTAAAGGGGGTAAGAAAAAGCTTCAGTGCTTTGTATTAAATAGCTTTCTGGAGACAAGTCGTAGCCTTGTAACTTGGGCTCTCACAATGTAACTCACTCCAGGTTGCAGGGGGGGAGATGTTCTCTGGAAAGCACCGGTTTCAAGGGAAATCAAAGCGGGAGCTCCTGCCTGGGCAGCAGCACTAGAATCATAATCAAGGAAATAAAAGGAGCTTGATGGAACCCTAACAAGCGTGAGTCAATGTATTCCAGGCTTGTCTGCCATCAGGAAAGGCAGAGACACTTTACCAGTCCCAGTAAAAAGAGCCATTTAATTTCCAAGGTCTAGCAAGCAGCTTGTTCCAAATCTGTTGTTTGCTTCGTTAGAGTATAAAACAAAATCAAAATTAAATCATTTGTCTGTTTCTCTAAATCACTTAGGATGTCTAAAGGCAATTGAAGCTTTTTAATAGTAAACAAAGAATATTTGTATTGCAAAACAATCTTTACCAATTAACATTATGCTATTTAAGAAAGTCTTTCTGAAATATTTTCTTGTTCACTCTCTTTCTGCATTAAATGCAGGTTACAATATCTATACCCTGAAGGAAAAATAGAATGGAAAGCTTTCTAAAGCATTGATGATTAGAATGGCTTAAGATAAGCATATGGGAACAAAAGTGCCACTGATCCAGCAATAGCCCAGTAGCAACTAACATTAGCTACCTTTACACTGCATCCATTACAAAAGTAATTTGTTAAGCTTATTATTATTATTATTATTAAAAGACATCTTTCCATCCGACTCCTATCTGCTCACCCTTGCCTTACTGACTATGCAAAGAGTTGCTTCAACACGTACAAAAATAAGAGGACGAGAAGGATAAGGAAGTTCTTCAATAGAAGTGTTCTCTACTGATTTCAGATCCATTTTAGGAGGCTCCCAACCTTAAGAATTATTCCTAGTTGTCTGTTGTACAACTCCATGAACCACAAAATACCCTGCACTGAACTGTGCAGGATTTCAAAGTAACAGTTCATGTTTTGAACAGTTTGTGCTAGCAACCTCCAAATAGCTCAGAAGAACAGTAGCCCTTTTAAAAAAGCTTATTTTCTTCCAGATCAATTAATGTTGACACTCCTACAGTAAAATTAACAATATTCAGTGTCACACTGCCCTTTCAGAACACTCCTGAGTACTGCATATAGAAGATGGCCTCAGGCTGGAGCATGAATGTTGTCTTCTCTGCTGCTGCCAACCTGGTGTCTCTAGCAGGCTCCAGCAGGTCTTCAGTGCATTTCTGAGAGGGCGCCTACTGCCACAGATACCACCATCCTTTGCAGATAAGCCAATTTAGTCCACACCATGCACACTCCCATAACACAACGCAGTCATATGGCAGGGGTCCTGCCTAGCTCTGCTACCTGCCAGCATCTCTTTGGGAAAGGTGAAGGGAATGGAGAAAGAAATCAGAACTAGGAGAGATTCAGATCTCTGAGAGAGAGTTCAGCCTTCCTCATCTGCCTCCCAAAGGCCCATCAGGGGCTGCAGCTGAAAAGTCAACCACCACTGACATCTAGGTGCTTGTCCCAGCAGACCTGTCTGCTCACATGGGGGCAGAACACCCCTTCCTCGAGCTCTAGGCTCTAGCACTGGAGCTCTCTTCTCCTGATAAGATGCTCTCACAACTCAGCAATATGACAGGGCTCACAGAGCATGAGACGTACCATCTGTCTGAATGGACACAGCCGGCCCAGGTCACCTTCAAAGGCTACTCAAAAGGTGCGGGGCTCACCTGCTGGTTGGTAGAACAGAGCAAAACACACAAGCAGAGTAAATCTCAAGGGAAAACGTGACCTGGCGACGTACCCAGGCAGGGGTAGGCAGCGTGGTGTGCTGAGACTGGCTCAGCACATCCCGCGCACACACATGGTTGCTAAGGGAGTCTGGGTAGTCTGACAAACACATACTCGGCACTCATCCAGCAACTGTGGAGCAGCAGCCTCCAGCGTGATCACGTGTTGTTTCTCTAAGGTGGGAGGGCTGCAGGATGCGAGTGTTACATATCTCTTCTAGTCCTTAAAGCAGCTTTGTCACTCATGTTCACATGGGAGGAGCAGGAGCAGCAGGATCAATCATGCACCATTTGGAAATACCAATTAAGACTTAATTAAGATTGCTTTTGGTGTTCACCATGGCACAGGCCAAGCAGCACAACCTGCCCAGTGGAAGAGGTGGGTTCCTTATCCATTCGCACAGCTTTTGAAGAAGCGTGTGGGGTATCCCTGGTTCTAGGATACTTCATAGTAGTAGTGAGACATGATACAGCCTGCACCGCTGTGGTCTCACATCAGGCTTTCTTGAAGGCAGTGTGTTGATAGGTTTAGACTGGGGTACTAGAGCAACCTTGGATACTAGGTAATCCAGATAGCCGAGAAAGCACCTCAAGTGCAGTAATGTCAGTAGAAGGTGCTCTTGACTTCTTCATCTCCTTCTGTTAGCTGCTTTAATAATATTCCTCGGGGATTATGAGAGCATAGATGTTGCTGTATTGCAACTTCTGTTGGCAGGAAGGAGTGGCAGATTGCGCCATTTGACAGCCTATCAGAAGGGTTTCCTTGGTGGCCAGCTAGGGGAAAAGTTGATGAATAAGACAATTTAAGGTTGCCCTTTATTGCTTTTACTGTGTCCACCTGGTCTAGGAAAACACTGGAAGAGAATGAGCTGACTCTGTTCCCGATCACCTACTGCTGTCCTCCAGATTTGGGGATCACACACCACCAGCTGCTCCATTCATCCATTTTTTTCCACCCTTCTCCATGGAGAGATACCAGATGCTCCACTCTTTTTCTCTCCTGCCTCTTTCTCTGTTTAACTTGCTTATCTACTGAGAGGCTCTCTTTGTACATGCAGAATTCAACAGGGGAAGAAGGACAAGCTTATGTTCCAAGTACCATTTTTCTAGTCTCTTTTGGCCACCTGTTTTTGCTCACTCATTTGCTTCCTTTAGCACACTTTGTATGTACTATTAAATACTTATTATTCATAGGGTGGCTTGTCTTTCAGACAGAGAGCAGGCCTAAAGGCCTTTTACAAGACTGCAGCACAAAATTTGAGTCTACTCTTCCACTACGTGTGGCATAATTCAACATGTTACAGTACACGCTGCAGACCTTCAAAGTTCTTCTATGCTGTGTACAGCATATGGCTAGAAAATCCTGGTTCTGGTCCTCACCATCACTGACAGACACTGTACAATTCATCAAGTCACTTAATCCTCCACATTTGATCTTCCCCTCACATAAGGACAAGAAATTATCCAACATCTTATAAAAAATAAAGAAATAAAACTCCACATGAGATCTTTGGATGAAGGGCTCCATTTGTATACCTTAAAATGTTCAGTAAGGAAATTCCAACATGCAAGAAAATGACAATATTATTGAAGGTAATCTGGCAGGGGACTAATTCTACAAAGTACGCCTTTTTGAAGCGCTCTGTGGTGACAATGATGGGGTTTGGAAAATCTTGCTGATTGGAAAATGTGGTGAACCAAGCAATATGCAATATTGAATGACAGATTTTCAGAGAGCACAATAAGAAACACCTTGTCAGTATTTTTGAAGTTATGCATTCATATCACTAACAAATATGCAAGACATCATAAAACTAACAGAGCAACAACAAATTTAGAAAAACTGTCCTAAATTTCTAGAATATATTACAAACCAGAAGCCACAAGTTTTTCAAATTCCCTTCATGGCTGCATCTGTTACAGGATGGTTTGGGTATGAATGATGAAGGTCATTTATTAACTGTCTTGATTGTCAAAACAAAATTACAGTTTTGAATGTAATTGACAAAGAACATCATAATGCTTTTCTGTTAAAGGATAGAACTGTTCCCAAATGACATCCCAAATAAAAACTTTTCATTATTACTTCTTCCACTTACTCCAACGCATTTGTCATTGGAGTCAAAGCAAATCCCCTCTTTCGGAAAGGGCAGGATAATCACTGAAGCACGTAAGACGCTGGACTACCTGATACAACTTTTACTCCTACAAGACTTGTTGCTTGAGCAATTTGAAAAATGCAGGCAAGGGAAATCAAAGACTAATAATATGTTTCTAGACTACACCAAAGTTCTAATGCCAAAGCCATTAGCCATTTGTTACAACTAACGCTATTTTCTTCCTCTGCTATTGCTTTGTATCTTAATATGAGGAAAGGTTACAGCATCCTCATATTTTATCTCTAGCCTAAACCATCTGATCGTGTATGTGATGGAAGTCAACAGCAATTTTGTTTTTGTTAATCAAGATAATAACTGGCCATAGAAGTGTGAAGTAACTGTGAAGTTACTGTGAAGTAACAGTGAAACCTTAGAAAAAAATTAAAAATTGCCCACCCTCTTACTTAGAGGAAGACTGTAACATGCCTCACCTTGGCAACCATGCAAAGAATGCTAGAGTTTACATGATTTATTTAAATTTTTTATAAAAAAAAACAGGCATCAACCTCAAAGACCAGAGACACAGATTTATCTATTTGGGTCAACCTGGGTACAAGGCATGTGTTGAGCATTTTCCTTTCTGTATTTGGAAAAGACCCCAGCAGATGATGATAAAAAGAAGAAACATCTAAGTATATGGTAATAAAAGTACATAGTATTAAGTCTCAAATATTAATTTAATTGGGGGTCAGATTTCCACATTCATAAAGCTGTACTAATTAAAAATGGATTTAGCAGCCTTAGCTCCTGATAAAAATCTGGTGAAAACATTATGCAGTCTCACAGCTGCACAGAGGGGCAATGAATTTGGACCCGTGGTTAATTAAGATCACTTCATGTCCAGCTGCACAGTTGTTTGTGGATAGTGCTATTCCAAGTCCAATATGGACAGCATTTTGGGACACTGAGTATACTCAGAGTAGCCTACCACTGTATGATCCTGTTTCAGCTGAAGGAGTTACTACTGAACTCCATCTGTATATAAGTGCCCTTACACAAGATACCGAAGTTTACATCCCGTTTTGGAACGTAACAGGTAGAAAGAGAAAATGAATGGGAACCTAAAAAAAGTGATAGCAAGAGGGAGAACACTGACAGTGTTTTAAAGTGGTGGAGCTGAGTGTAAGTCCCCTCTGCAGCTCGCTAATTTAGAAAAATTACTCTAAAAACACTTAATACATTCATTTGCATAGGGCTTTAATATTTTATGTCAGTGTCAGGTTCCACATTTCTGTTTGAAAAGCTGAATCCAAACAGGTGTTTCACATGATAATGCACATCCTTTTGAGGAAGGAATCATTCACAGCTTAAGGAAAAACCCAGTTGTCTGCTACAAAAATAATACCAAATAACGAAGGGCTGACTCATGATCCTACTCCCAAAGTATTTCAGTAAGTTCTCACACACTGAGCCACACCCCAACACAATGGCCTCCTTAGCACTTGACTTGTGGCAACAGTCGGTAGCTACGGTCATAGCAGATGATTGGCAAGGTGCCCTATCAAGTTTTGTTTGCAATTGGTTCATTCCCATGATGGTAAAGCTTACTGGATTTCAGACTCAAAAACTTTCACAAGGCCACACCTAGTAGTTACTCCACTTCACGTTCAGCAGTCAAACACTCCAATGTCACACTGGAATGGGCAGCAGCCTGTAAAGCAGGTTGACATCAGACACCACATTACCTCTGTGACACTCTTGCAGAAGGCTTGAGACTAAGGAATGTGGCACACTCCTGGCTTATCCCCCCCTCAGGAAGATACTTGTTCAAAGGCAACTAGAAGGCTGATTTTCAAGGATGGATACAGGAAAAACATCAGTTGTATAAACATGTAGGATAGTTTGAGACAAATACAGTAGGCACCTCCCATTTTTTATAACTCAAGTTGGGAAATTGCTGTGTTTCACACACAATCTTAACAGCATTTCTCTCTTATGGTGAACTACTTGTTTTATGCCCATCATGGTGCATATCAAAGACACTTCTTGGAGGAGCTGTGGAGACCCGGCTCAGGTACGCAAAAAGGAAAAGGACCTCCTTTGTCTTGCTGTCCAAGAGTTCACAGTTACAAATGAAGCAAGAAAACAGAGGACCTGTAGGTAGGATTTGGTCTGCAGCAGGGATCGTAAAGTCTCTATGCAACATTAGCAGTAACGTCCAGAATTTTATTCTTTTTTTTGTAGGGGGCTCTTTTTTCAGCTTTCATTGAAGAGCTGAGGAAAGGAACAATCTCAGAACTTAAAATATAAAGTTTGATTGCTCAAGGATGTAGGTTTGCCACTGTAACTCAGCTTTCATATTGCACAGCTATCTACATTCTCTCTTCGTCACGGAGTGCCTTGGACCGGTTGAGTTTTTGAATTTGCAGTCCTATGAGTTTGGCTTTTAGTTACCTTAGAGAAGACCAGAAGAAAGCTGTTATGCCAGGAAATCACACCCTTTTAGTAAGGGTTTGTCCTAGAGTCAGCTGCTTCCCAGACCACAGGCACAAGAAAAAAATTAATTTTTGTAAAAAAATTATACAGGAGGGTATTAGGTCACTGTTCTGCCTTTTGCTTGGTCAGTAAAGCTCCACTGTGTGTGAAGCACCAGGGTTTATCAGAAATTACAATCAGCAGGGCACAGAGGTAGCCAAGCCATTGACATAAATTAGTTCAGTTATAATATATGATAGAACATGGTGCATACAGGCAAAAAAGCCTGGGCAACAGTATCCATATATTAGAAAAAGTGCATAATATTAGAATTACTTGAGAGAGTCAGCAACATGTCAGTCATTATACATGTATATACGCATGTACACACAGAGGTATGACAGGTACCAATAACAAATATATTTTTTTTTTTTATAAATTAGAAATACAGAGAGATTTCAAAACTCTGGCCACTCAGTCATGGCAACCAGTAGAAGACAGACTTCTATCTTTGGAGAAAGGGTAGGAGCTCTTTGAATTCCCATGGAACACCCCCTTCCTCTTTACCAGCATGGTCCAAAAGCGGACTAAGGCACCTCAGTATACCACCTGCTCACAGCTAAGTGGTGTGCCATGCACATAGTGAAAATGAGAACACGCTACACAGACAGACTGCTGTTCAGCCTCCCTTGTGCATCTGTATTACACTTCTATTCATCTAAGTCAACACAATAGTAAGAAAAACATGAGCTTAAACTAAGGACTGATCCTTCTTACTGTAAAAATGCTAGTGAACATTTCACTGTTTTCACAATGAAGACCAGATTCCCAGACTGTGGAAGAGCAATTACACTGTCTTTCGGATTATCATCTTCTGTCCCTGGTGGTGGGCCAACATTTAGAATTTCCCCAGTTCCTAGGAAATTCATTTCCTATTTTGAAAAGGCTTAGGGGAGCTATTCTGGGAAATCCTCATACACGCTGAGTAACCTTTATCTATATTAAAATTATTTTTATGCTTTAGTCTATGTGGGTTGAGGAGGGTAAAAATCAAAGTAATCCATTTTCTTCTGTTGGGATAAACAAGCTGGTGTAGGTGGTTGTGCATGATAGAAAACCCTTTTTAAAATGCTAACTTTCTATTACTCGTGTGAAAATATCTTCACAAAAGCCAAATGTGCCTTTCCTTTCCTTTTCTTTTTTTTTTTTTTTTTAGGATTAAAATAGTCTGAAAACAAATTTTATTTTAATTCACCATCAACCTTGTTAACTGTATTTTTCATCTACTCGGAATAGCTTTACCATATATGGGAAGAGTTTATGAATACTACAGATTTTGAAAAGGTCAGAATTTTTTTCCTGTATATTTAAGGCTGAGTACTTTACGGGTCATTGAGAAAAAAACCCTTTCAAAACCAATTCAAGTGCATCTACTCAAAGTGTGATAAAACAAACAAAATATCAAATCCTGTTTCTGGATTAATGAATGAAGTGCTTAACCTCAATTTCAAGTCGACCAGAACTTGTTGCATTTACCACATCTTTTTTCAAAGTACTGACATATAATTGGAATGTCTTTCATTGATACAACATTGACATAGTTTTCCATACTTAGAAAACACATTGGGAAACAGCTAAAATTCTAATTTTATAAATTCAGTTTGTACAAATTTAATTTCTAATTCAGTAATCAGAAAGCAAATGATCGTTAAGTATTTAGTGACTTTAGTGCTCATTGTGGGAAAACCTATAAATCTACAATAGGAGAGAACAGGAAATATTGAAGATACTTCAAAGCAATTATGTTTTTAGTATCAGCTTTGTAAAAGAATCATATTCATCTATTTTAAGTTGAATTGTAATTCAAAATTCCCTCTTACCAGCTCTTCCATCAACTTATTTTATTGATGGTTATTAATATCTATGGATCCCTAGGTTACTTTTAATGGGATTTACTAGTGAATGACCTGTCAGAATTTCAACAACTTCATACTCCTTTGGGGACATACACATCTTTTTTTGTATGGTATAGTAAGTTATTTCTTTATAACAATTGTACAAACATTATACTATAGCATCTAAATGTATGCCAAATTGCTCATTATTCATAGTAGAAGGCATCTCAAACAAGTGACGAATTAATCAAATCAGTTTAGAAGGCATGAGTCATTTAAAAGTATTTTAAAGAAGCATTTTACTACTTACCCGCATAGATTAATCTAAGTTACAGCTAAAATCTACATGAAAATGTAAATGTACATGAAGTTTACATGAAAATGTACTAATACAAGCAATAGTTTTGTTGTCTGTATTGGGTTTAGGTGGCAAGGATTTGGTAGCAGAGGGACTGCAGGGGTGGCTTCTGTGAGAAGGCACCAGAAGCTGTCCCCATGTTGGATAGAGCTTGTTCTAGTCGGCTCCAAGACGGACCCGCCACTGGCCAAAGTTGAGTCAATCATCAATGTTAGTAGAGCCTCTGTGATAACATATTTAAGAAAGTGTAAAAAACACTACACAACAGCAGCACAGAGAGAGAAGTGAGGATATGTGAGAGAAACAACTATGCATACACCAAGATCAGTGAAGAAGGAGTGGGAAGAGGTGCTCCAAGTGCTGAAGCAGAGATTCCCCTGCAGCCCATGGTGATGAACATGGTGAAGACCATGTGATGCAGGTTGTCCCCCTACTGCCCTTCTTATTTGTCATTATCCTACTCTGATTACTTGGTAATAAATTAAATTAATTTACCAATTACTGTCACGGGCAAAATAAACTTGACTTAGGGTAGTGATCTCCTTGTCCTTATCTTGACCCATGAGCTTTTCATCTTATTTTTCTCTCCCTGTCCTGTTGAGAAGGGGAAACGATAGGGTGGCTTGGTGGGCACCTGGCAACAAGCCAAGGTCAACCCACCACATTGTCTTAGAACTTCCTAGTTAATTCTGTCTTCTATTGTACATATTCAGCCCCACTATGTAAACTACTTGTCTCTAGCCAGATCTTCCTCTGTGTAAGTACAGGACCCTAAGGATCAAGGTCGTATAGACTGAAATAGAACAGAAATAACTTTAAAGTTTTGGAAACTAAACTTTAAGAGGATGTCTCTGAAAGGTAACAGAGTTACTCTCAGCTGAATGCTTAGAATCACTGTAGAAATAGGAATGTTAAATGCTTGCAGCTGGTCAAATCCTTTCCAAGTCTGGGTATTAAGGCTTTACCTGAAGGGGTCCAACAAGCTGCAGAAGTGGAGAAGGAAGAAATCCAAGGCCGCATCCTCCTCAGAGCTTGGGGTTTCAACTCATTGACAATCATATCACTTAAATTATCCATAGCAGACACGCAAACCTAACAACATGCAACATGCCTCAGAGCACTTTCAGTCCAGGGTGTAAAGACGATTTGCACAAAAAAATCTGTGAGCTAGATAAACAGTTAACTGCTAGAGACAGATAAAGGTTAATTAAATTGTCCAAGGCCAGAAAGAAGATGCAAAAATGCGATATGGAATCTACCAATGAGGAAACTGAATAAAATACATTTTGCTTAGATTGGCACAGAGAAACAGAGAATATAATAACGTTCAACTACCTGAACAGCTTTTAAAAGGCAGCATTGGAAAGAACAGATTTGAGTACTTAAGTGTTTATTTACATTTGGAAGGTTTTTTGGAAAATAACCACTTTGCCTCCTGGCCAGCAAATGCGGTGTAACTCCCAAATCACAGACCCACCCAGATGCCTCAGTCATATTCAATGTCCTGGGTCTTCAGTGCTGTAGGACACATGCCAGTCAACCATCAAACTCCTCTTCCCACAGGACTTGTGGGATTGTTTTGGTGAGTACAAATGCAAGAGAAAGCAGCAGGCTGTCGGTTTGACCATTATGAAATCCATCATCAAATGGGTCAATTAAAATTTAAACCTTTCACTCTTCTAATTTTAAGAAAGCTTTGTTAAAATATTCCAGCAATTCAGCCTTCCGTATCAGAAAGAATTCTGGCATACCATTTTGAACCTATATCACAAAAAAGAATTGGAAAACTTGTCATGTGGAAAGGCAGAATACAAGGCCATGGATTGCCTCTCTGAAAACAACCTGCTGCTAACTCCCGTGAGACTTAAAATCAAGGCTCGAAGCACTCCTAGCTGAAATGTTTGATCTGAGAGAGGTTATGTCTCTCTAGTTACAGTATAAAAAGAAGAAAGGTGAAGCTAATGCTGAAGAGGAAAGCACAATTATATTTTTAAATTGCTTTTAGAAAGAGGTGGTGGGAGCTTTGTCCACTGGCACAGTTGGAATGGCATAGAATAATCACACCACTACGTGTACAAAGGCAAGCAATCTTATACAGGCAGAGAGACAAACTACTCTGTTGCAATCACTGCTCTCTCAAGAAATATGTTCTGACTAGGAGATTTGACTTTAAATCACTAAATCATGCTTGCTTTGTAAAAATGCGGGGTGTTCTTTGCCATTTCTTTCAGTCTTACAAAATCCCAAATAAAACATCTACATCTTACTGCATTCCTTCTTTTATTCCAGGACACAAATTTCAGTTTCTGGAAAAGCTACTTGCACTTTCTATCATGATACTCCAAAGCATTCAGAATTAGTCATTTAATCTCTATCCAGGCTAAAATGGCTTACTAGAGAAATCTCAGCTTAATAAATTATGTATAAGAATTCTCTCTTTTATGTAGCGTGTGCGATCATTTGAGCTGTAATATCATTTATGGCTGCAGCAGAATGAACTGCACGAATACACTGTGGTACAACCCAGTGTAAGTTAATATTGGTCACAAAGCTCATACACGGGGAAAGAAACATCTGCCAAAACCAGAGCACTTGCAAGCACTGCCAAAGGCCCTTCACGTTCCTAAAGAAGGTGCCAGAAAACTTGCACCTTATCACAAGCAAAAGACAACGACAAGTAGCTGTCACGCAAGCTTCTCTCTTCTTACGCTTCTACTATCCAGGAGCTATGAAGCCCAGGCTGGAAACTCAGAATGTCTAAATATTTGTTGGGGAAAAATAGACCTCCATACAGCCTGTGAATCTTGCTGCCCTCCAAACCTGCAATATTTCTCTTTCGTCTAGCACAGCCTCCATAAGGGAGAGTTTGTCACTTGACCATCCCACATACTCTCAGTGTCTACACTCTGGTTCCTCTCTGGGATTCCAAAAATGGAGAGAAACACCAAGTTCACGTGTTTTAATTTTACAACAGTGTTAGAGAAGGAAGTGCTCTGAGAAATCCTCTGTCAGCTTCCTTTTAGCTGCAAAGCCCTTGAGCCTGCCATGCAGCCACCTGCAGCCACACACTGCAGTTCCAGTTTCTTCAGATGTTGGGGAGAGAGATGCAGCAGCTGATTCCCCCCCTGCTTCCAGTTAGATGAAAATTTCAATGACCAGTAGCAGAAAGAGTTAATTATAAGGTCTCCTTTCTCTTCCCCTTTAGGAAAAAATTAGGTTTTTAAAATTTTCTAGAAAACTAGATTTCTTAGTTTTCTAAGTCTGAGCTCCAGCCAGAGGTAACTAGACAGCTAATACCTTCAGGAGGGATTTTAGTCACTTGAGGAAACTGCTCAGGGAGTTACCTGACAGTAAGCTGACAGTTTTAGAAAGAAGGATATTTCACCCACGTTTGTCGAGAAAGTGAGTGAAAGGAAACTGTTTTCACAGCACAGACTCGGACAGACACAGCGTGCCAGGGAGAGAGCACTGGAAGCGTCTCCCTTGGTCACGAAGTCCTCAGACGTCACAGGCAGCAACATTTCCTAACTGCAGCCCTGATCTAGGGAGGGCATAAGGGGGACAGAGACAGACGCATCCTGCCCTCCCAGCTCTGCTCAAAGCACATTCAAGACCAGCAGGAAGAGCAGCACAAGGAATGGAGTGAAGATGCTTTTCACTTTGCCTAAATCCAGCTCTAGAATTAGCTAATGACAAGACCAATTGGTTTTAGTATCTTGCAGTGCTTCTGCGTGTCTGCTTATTTTTGTCACAGTTGTTAGCAAGTGGACCCAGACCCCAGTAAGTGTGGGGGACGTCCAGAAGGTCAGAACTGCTCACTGGCACCGAAGGGTTTGGGACAGGGAGTCCCATCTCCACGAGGGAAGGGGTCACTGGAGGAGACCCAGCGGCCAAGGAATATGTGAACATGGTGAAAGTGGGGACCAATGCCAAAGCTCGCTGAAGCTGGGTGAAACTTGGCCAGAAAGCACCCTGCACTATGCAGTAAGACTCTGCATGTGGCCAAGTGAAGGCATATGCACCCTGGAGATGGGGACACCTCAGAGGAATAACCAAGTCTAAAAATATACCCATGAGATCCTTCAGGCATAAATAAATCCCCAAAGCTGCTTTTTCATGTGTTTGGAATCTGTATGGATATATTTGGGATGAATACACAGTATCTACACTTCAACTAGTTGAGTACTTTTGGAGCCAGAGATGAAACTGTTTATTGAAATGAAAAGTGTAATTCTGGTATTTATATTCTGAAGGATATGCAATACATCACAAACGTAACTCACAGAAGGTACCATTTCATCTGAATTCTACAAAATTCCATTTGCAGAAATAAACCAGGAGAAGTGTCAGAAGCGACAGGCTGGGGAGCTATTTCTAGAAAAGATTCACAGATATTTATACCAGATTAAATTCCAAACTCTAAAAAGTTGGTTTTTAATGTGCAGCATCTCCAGTCTCTAAAGTGTCGTACCTTTTATGCATTTCGAAAAGCATATATTATTTACATTATTTAACATTTGCATTCTGATTGCAATCAGCCTTCTTTCAATAAAATAAATAAAATTACAGTCTGTTAACCTAGATCCATCAACCTCACACTTCCATTATCAATCAATGTCACTTTTCTGCTGACTTTAACTCAATTAAATTCCAATTATTTGAATAACTGGATGGAAATTGCTATCACAAAACATACCTTTTAGTAGGAACATTTTGTATAGAAAATTGACACCCAGGAATTATGATAGTGTGGTTAAAAAGTGTTTTGTAACCTGGGCTGGGAAAAGCAACACCGATGAACATGGAGGAAAAGACAATCACTTCTAGAGTAGGCATTTAATTCTAAAATTGGGACTTTTGGCTCAGAGCAGATCCAAAATGATGCAACTCTGCTAGCATTACTGTGAGCTTTAAGAGAGTTGGTCCTTCTATGCCTTGAAGTTTGTTATTTCTACTAATGTTAAAAAAAAAAGTAGTTATATATTCTTAGACCATTTTACCGCACTACCCACTGTGTTATTTTAAATATGCCAGTCAGTGATACCGATACATTAGGTGATCTCAATATCAAATTCTTTCATTCCTTTTATTTCTTACATTAATTAACACCTGTTTTTTAAATTAGTGTTTAACAGGACATTGCTCTTAACCTTCTTGCAGCTGTGTATCGTCTCCTTGTCCTACAGGAACTCAATGTCACTTGAAAAAAAGAGTCTTATGAGGAAATCCTCAAGTATAAATTTCCTTCTTAGTTTTTAATTACACCAATTTTCTACCAGAGCTTCAATTAATTTCACCAAACTGTGGATAGATTTTCAGTATAGGGCAAAGAAGAATGGGTTGAAGTCTTTGATATTGATAACATATGCAGAAAGAAAACATCATACGGCTTTAGTTTCAGTATGCCAACCCCAGGTACAAAATAAATAAATAAATAAATAAATCAATACACTAGTCTTAAAGTCTGATTTTACAAAACAGACTTCAAAGATGAAAAGGTTTCTAGTTTTTCAGGTGTAATTATCTAGGACTTACTTGGCACCTGGAAGTTACCAGGGAGAACTACAGTGGTTCACTGAAGATTACATGGAGAATTTAAAATGGGATATTAGTTTATGATGATTCACATTTGACAGGATAACTTGAACTGGCACACAGGAAGAAATGAAAAGAGCCAAAAAATCAAGGGTGAGAAAATGGAAACATTATAGATACGCAAAGTAATTCCAAAATGTGACTGATACTAAAAGAAACAACTCTTGGTAGAATGAGTCATGTTCATATTACTTTTCCATTGTGATTACTGTTGTTGACTTTTGTTCCATATATTAGATTTCATACCTTTCCTTCTATTTTCCTTGTAACTTTAGGCAACACCCCTAGCATCTTTTTAGCTGCTTTGCAAACAAAAGTTGCAGGAAGTAGCAGACATTGTTTGTCACAAGTGCATGACAGTTTGCAAATATGTTGAAATCTGTCCACTTCATAGAAATGTAAAATACTTTCACATATACACAGTCCAGCTCCCCATGAAACTACCACTGGAATAAATACTTATGGCCTTTTGACTCTACATGCTAACAGTGTCTCTTAGGCAAGCTCTGAAAATCCTTCTTATAAAAGAGGCTATGAAGAATGCCAGAATTCAAGCAATTCAGTTTTTTTCACACAGAGAGTCCTTAAAAGTGATCATTTATATGGTGTATATTAAAATCAAAGCTACTCACCCTTTTTCTCAGGTTGTAGGTCAAAATGAGATTTCTGGAGAAGGAGTGTGAAAAGGCTGTATAGAACTCCAGCACTTTCTGCAAGGCATCTCTCTTAATCACATGAAGATCACAGTAAGTCAAAGCCCTTACATTAGCACAGGACTGGGCGAGGGTAGACTCTTTCCAGAACACATCACCAAAAACGTCTCCTTTGCCTAGAGAAAAGCAGCAGCATTGCTTTCAGTAACAGTACTATTTCCATCAAAAATAAAAAAGAACATACATCTCATTTATGCAGTCAAAGTTCTTTTATTTTACGCGGTCAGAAAAAAATTCTGCCTGGAAAAAAAAAACTTTCAAATATTTCATTGATAACCTTTTCCACTGTCTTTTTGTTAATTACAACAACCCAGCAAAATTGTATAATAAACCATGATCAAAGAATGTTTCATGTGAGAAGTCTCCTTTAAATATCAGTAAAGGTTTTCCTCTAAAAATCAAGAAAAACAGTTCATTCTTGGTTCCTGTTCTCTTCTGATCCCTTTCAAAGAGATTAATTAAAAGGAAATGCTTTTTCCCTTTCTTCTTTTAATTACCACGCAAACGATTTGTTTCTTAGATCAATGTTGTTGAGTTTTTTTAATCTGGCTAACAATTACCCGCTATTGTGTCAATAAAACCATCTTGTATAATACGTCAGTGCAGTTACAGGCTGTAACGAAACACTACTATACATCAGTATTAAAGTAAGTTTGCCCTAGTTCGCTAGGTCATCACCAGAAAAGTCTGTCTTTACAACAGTATAAAAGAGTAGATTTCAATCCCGGTGACTCTAACGCTTTTCAGCTAGTAAGAGTCTCAACAAAATCAGTAGTTGTGCATGTGTGCCCCTATATAATACAGCGGAGGTTTAAGGTAACCATGTAATCCAAAACAAGAAGAGTACAGCTTAGTTATCACCAAGATAATCCTGACAAGGCAAGAATATTTAGCTGTCACACCTTGGAAGAAAGAAAACATGGCGATTTGCTTACAACCTTCCCATGCCTGTCTCTACAAGCTTGGGGCAGCCAGTGAAATCCCTACTGAGGAATACTGAAACGATGGAATTTGCACCAGTCTGGGCACTACAACGCAAGGAAAGTACACCAAAATCTGCCTGAGGAGGTGCCCCCCAGTCAGGATTTCACTGGTTATACTCCAGCTCAGGCTGGACACAAAAAGGAGTGTTTAAAAGAAAGTTACAAGCTCCTTTACAGAGTAATAGTTTTTTTTTTCCAGTTTTCCAACATATAATGCTAACAAGAATATTCAGTTCTTGTCTTGATAATGAATAACTACACTATTCTTGTTTTGAATGGTATTTTTTTTCTAAACCTCTGCTGTGGTGAAATACCACCCCTGCATATCACTTTTAGGACAAACAACAAAGAAATACATTCACAATGTTTATCAAGTTGTGGGAGGGATGGACCAGATGGTCCCTTGTCTTACACATAATACTTTGCCTGTAGCAATTCTTAATGCCAAAGCATCAAAATACACATTAGTTTATTGACTTCACATTGTCCCTTTTAAATTTCTTCCCCAAAAAAATGGTCATGTATGAAAGCCTATATGAAAGTCAAGAGAACTATCAAGAGTGAAGAGGCCAAGAAAACTTCCAAATTAAACCCAGAACTCCCATCACAGCCTTTGAGCTGTACTTCCACCATTACATAATCTCTTCCGCTAGATGATAAGCATTCTCTCTTTGAGGAGAAGCTGTCAGCCTGATGGTAAGCTACGCGGTAGCGCAATAAGCTGTGGTTCACACTGATGTGCTCCCAGTCTTTCACAACAGCCCTATGCAGTCCACCTGCCAGGACGAGTTTTGTCTCCGAACACTTTGGAGGAGCATAGACTATATTTCCATTTTAAATGTGTATATACACTGAAAACAGCTGTTCCATAAGGACATTTTTCCCCCACAAAGTTAGGCAAAGGCACCATAATGATACCCTTTCTTCCTTGTCTAGTCTCTTTACATAGGACAGTGCCAACACCCAGAAATACTACAAAGGCTGCATATCAGTAAGCATGGTGGTAGTCCAATCGCCCGGTACAGTAAGCAACTTTTCATTTTAATGGCAATGACTTTTCCATTTTCAATTATTTAAACATACGCTCTTTCAGTAGCTACATTAAAAATGGCCAAAGAAAAAAGCTTCCAGGCACTTAAAATAGATCATAATCTACAAGGCTTTTAGACAGACAAACACACAATATATTCAAAATTGAAGTGAAACAATTTTTCTGCACCATAAAAACTGATACGCTTCACTGGGTAAAAATGGATTGTTTGCCTTTGGAATAAATATGCTTTTACTCACAATCTTCCAGGCAATTAGCTAAACAACTGTTTTAATTAACGCTCCGGAATCTATCAAGTATTGAAATGTGCCATCACTGATGAGCAACAGTTAAAGCTGGTAGTCCAAGCATAAGGGAGAAGAATTCTAGTTTATTTCTAAGCCTATTTCTTAACATTTCCAGACAACTTTTCCAGCCTTAAAATGACAGTAATTATTTTACTGTCCTACAGTTGGATGAAGAATTATTAGTACAAGTGCAAACAGGATGGAGCTGCTTTGCCTACATATGAAATGACATGCAGCAGAAGTTAGTTACATCTTACCCTTAAAAATTTAATTCTGCTTTTCACATAACACAGACACAACTGTGTCCTTCACCTGTGGCAGCAACCCTGATTTCCCACTGCTATTTGTGACTCCTGAAAAACTCCCCCACCTGCCGTTTCCTGCCACCCCAGTGAGCCACTTCCCATTCATGGCAAGAGCAGCACACGGAGGAGCTACGTCTGCTGGGTGCCCACAGAGCCAAACCAAACAGAGAAAAGCAACACATGAATCACAAGCTGAGTCAGATCACAGAAGCTTCAGTTTTTAAGATACAAACCAGGCTAAACCAAGAAGTTGTACTGTTTTCTATCATTAACAATTTCCTTTAATTTAATCGAGTTAACAGCCAGTGATCTAGTCGACAAATCAATCCTACATTACAGTTCAATTTCCAAAGTGAGGCACACATGCAAGCATCACACTGCTTTGTCTCTGTCAAGTGCATTTTCTAAATGATGCATACCAAAAGTATCAATCTAGATTGTCAGATTCTACGAAACCCTTGTGTTTGAAATTCATAGAAAAATGAGGGGAAAAAGGAGGAGTAGGGAGTCTTTATAGTAAGCAGGAATTAAAATTCCACTCAGGAGTATCTGCACTGGATTAAAACAATTGTCCTCGTATACATGATAAGGAACTGCATACCATGTCCCTTCGTTTATATGTTCTCCATAAAGTAAGATCAATCACTCAGGAAAAAGGAAGAAAAAAAGAAAGAGGGCAGATTAAATGGCTGTTTTATCAAAAATATCTGTAATTGGAAAGCAAGAAGAGTAAGGTGAGACTTCTAAGTGTGTCAGAAGGTGGTTGGCAAAGTCTAGTGGCTGCATTAGAGAACCCAAGTCAAAAGCCTCTTTTTACATATAACTCCAGGCTTTATATATTTCACCTTATCTCTGAAGAAAGATTAAAAAGCTAGAGAAATGCAGATGGCCATTTGTTTGTCAGTACTTTGCATTTCTCATTCCCAGCTTACTGAATTCCAGACATTTGCCAGGAACACTATCTGTCAATCACACTTAAAGTGGATGATCTAAGCTTTTACCATCAATCATTTATATTCCCTGCTGGATTTGTGGGCTGAGGACCTTTTCCACTCTCAGCTCAGTATGCACTAAAAAGTCAAGTAGTTTTCTGCCTTTTATGTTTGCTTGTTTGTTTTAATTATAATAACAAGTCCCTAAACCCTGAGATATTTAAACACTGAAGAATTATTTTATAAAACCAGCACCTTCTGTTTCCATATTTATTCTTTCCCTATCTTTTCTCATATAAAATTTCATATTTATCTTAGAAGTGAAAAGAGAATTTTGCTGTTACTACTGCAAATTCAGACTGAGTCAGGCAAAAGGTCAAGCCACATCCACTCTGTCTCCTGAAAGCAGGACCAGTAATGAAGATCTGATTATTGCAACTTAGCCAAGTGTTTTGCTGATTCTGTTCGAGAAAAAAAAAAAACCACGCTTGCACATTACAGCCATATTGCCTTGGTGTTCCTAGCAGAATAGCCCTTAGTTTTTTCACTCCTATAAACAAAGGAGTATTGAAGAGCTCTCTGAGAGAAGATATTCCACCCTACTCAGAAAAAACATGACTCTATGTGGAATATTTTGACTGATAACCTACTTAGTTCACCTTTGGGTTCTGGGTGTCTGGGAGTCATGGTGCGGTTTTGGTGTGATAGCAGCTGGGTGAGAAGATAAGGCCATGGATTCATGTGCTGAAGGTCTTCCGAGTTCAGTACGGACTTTGATGGGATTCATACATATCCATTGATTTTCAATAATCAGACAAAATTCTCATGTTAGAATTATTCTCAAATCAATAGTAGTAGTTGTTACAGCTTCTAACACCAGAATCTATCTCAGGTCCCTTCCAGATCTGCTTTCATCTGCATGTTTGAACCTTACAAGAACTGTGATCTGACAGTCTCAGCAGACCCAAAGGTAAGCTAGAACGACCAAACACTGCTTGATGGTACCTCAGCAGCAACGCAGCACTAGGCATATCTTGGAAATCAGGTGTTAGCAAATACTGTTATCTGTGATGCTGATCCACAGCAGCTGCTGCACCTGCACAATGACCTTCTCAGCACGGCCCCCTGAAGCACCCACACTGGTCTGAGCCCTCAGGATTTGGTCTCCACCTCTGAGCAGTGGGAGACACCAACTGCTGTAAAGGCAAACACAGATTCTCTGTGTGTTGGTCTCTATTCTAATGGCTGCTCATTAAAACGCTGCTGAAATTTAAAAATAAACAAAAAACTTGGCCTGATTTTTCTTTTTTTTTTTAAGCCCCATCCTGAACAGATTTGAACAGAACCAGAGAATCTGAGGTACATGCCACAGACTCCTTCCAATTGCATTCAAGCATAATTCCATTAAGGACGGTGTATTTATCCCTAGTATTCAAAGCTAGTGATATGAGGGGGTCAAACCCCCTCTACTATCACAGAATCACAGAATGATCACGCAGAATGATATGGGGTTGGAAGGGACCTCTGGAGATCATCCAGTGCAACCCTGCTGCCAGAGCAGATCCACCCAGAGCAGGTTGCACAGGAACGTGTCCAGGCGGGTTTTGAATGTCTCCAGAGAAGGAGACTCCACCACCTCCCTGGGCAGCCTGTTCCAGTGCTCTGCCACCCTCAAAGTAAAGAAGTTCCTCCTCATGTTTAGATGGAACTTCCTATGTTCAAGTCTGTGCCTGTTACCTCTTGTCCTATCCCTGGGCACCACTGAAAAAAGACTGGCCTCATCCTCTTGACACCCACCCTTTAAGTATTTATAAACATTTATAAGATCCGCCCCTCCCCAGCCTTCTCTTTCTCAAAGAATCACCACGTGTCTACTTGGCTTCAATTGAAAATCTTTCCCTCATCTCCTCCATATTCAAATATGGCATGCAATTTAAATTTTCCCATTTTACAGAGAGAAAACAAATTCAAGGAAAGTAGAGGCACTAGAGCAAAAAAAATTTTTCCTCCTGGTGCATTGTTTTAAGGCAACCAATATCTGCCAGCCACTAAAAAAAAAAAAAAAAAAAAAAAAAGAGCTGACGTTTTGGACGTTTTGTATCAAGGCAGAGTATTCAGTATCTGTCCCACAGATAAATTGCACAACTTGCCAGCCACTGAATAGCTGTAGTTCGGTCCTCCAACACAGTACAGCTGGCAGGAGATAATGCATTGAAGTGATTTGCTGCTTTGGATTTTCTTCAGATTTCTTCAGTGCAAACTGAGACACGTAATGAGAAGTGAATGACCAACTGCACTGCAGGGAATACGCTATTTTTCATTAACCAGAGGTTTTAATCACTCTTTTCCTCTAAAATAAGACCTTAAGGAAAAAAAGCCAGAGCATCAGTGCCACAGAAACCAAAAGAAGTGTTGCAGCGACAATAAACTGAAGTTGCGCTGGCGGTGATATGTCTGGTGCACAAGTGAAAACACAGTGTATCCGTTGGTGTTTTAAACACAGCTTGGCAACATTTTGCAGACAGTTTACTATACAACTGCATCAATTTTCTCTGTTGAAGCACATTACTGTACAGACAAAATAAAAACATTTATTTCAGAGCACAGGATGAGTAGCAACAACATGAATTAGTTACAGCTAAGATTTCTATTATTATCATAATTAATGTGTTTATTTGCCTCTCTGAATAGAGCGTGGATTATGCTTCACTACTTGACTTACTGTGATGAGAAGAAGAGTTTTAAAATGACAACTGGGCCCTACCAGGCTTATTCACAAAAAGCTAGGAGGCTTCACCAGAATCCGAATCATTTATCCTTATTTGTTTTTTAATGGTTACTGTAAAAAAAAAAAATGTTATAAATATGTGGTCAGTTTCTACAAACTCAGAAGACATGGAAGTTGCCAGCTCAAATAACTAGAGTCACAAATGTATTTGAATTTATTGGTATTGGTTAAGTAAAAGGAAAAACACAGCTCAGTCTGTATTGTCATTGCATGGACAATGCTAGTTCTCTGATCAAAAACTCTATAGGAGAGGCTCAAATTGCAATATCCTCAGAGTTACTCCCCAGTGACTTAGAAACTGGCTTCATGTTATATCTATTGCTTGAAGCTTACATTAAAGCCCCAAAATTTGATTTATTTTTTTTTAAATTTCAGATAAAAGCATTCAAAGGGTTTAAAATAGTAGGTTTTGCCTTCTGAAATACATCAAGTAAATATTTTTAAAACCTCACAAAGTTCATAGCTATAGAATACTGCATTTTATTTAATATTTCTAGGAACTCCTGAGAACATATTTAATAATGTTTCAGAAACATACCTCTGAAAACAGTTTTAATTTGAAACTTCGAGAAAACAAAGAAAATAAGGGTTCCATGAAGATTTATTTCTTGGATTTTTTTTAATGTGGCTTTTCAGTGAAATCAAATAATTTTCTTCCTCCAAAATTCTGAGACAGAAACAAAACCCTACCCAAAACAGAAAGAAAATTAATTCAGTGGTTCACCTGCCAAGAATCAGGGCCTTTCTATAAGCCCAGTTTTGATTTCTTTGTTAAATTATAATTCCTACCTCTTTCCATCTCTTTTTGGAGTATGAAGACAGTGTGATGGGCAAGCCTTCCTAACACAGGGATACCAAGGAACATGCTGGAACAGAGAGACTCATGTCTACCACATCTCAATATCAGCTGTCAGTGCATCATGGATCACTGCTGCCAGCAACCTGCCAGACGTTACCATCTTCCAAAGGGGACTTCTTCCACATGTGGTGGCATCTGACTACTTAAGAGCACATTATGCAAAGTTGCATAAATTTGCAACAATAGAACATGAAACCGTAGCAAAAAATGTCAACTAATTGGAAGTGCCAAGAAGTTCATACCTTTCCTGTGTGTTCACATAACAGCTTCTCTTGCTAAAAGTCAGCAGTAATTGGTTCTTTTCAATTTTTTTGGTTGGTTGTCACTGTTTGAAGAAACATCACTACTGTCATCTCTGCCCTGTCAGTTTACTGACTTGCTGTGCAGTGCATGGAGATGTGCTTACAGCAAAGGAAAAGGAAATATCAAAGGAGAAAAGTAAATAGTTGGATATCAAAGGAAATAGAGATGAGAAAGATGCCCTTGCTTAGAAAGAAAATGTATTGATCCACTTGCTCTAGGTGGACCTGCTCTGGCAGAGGGGTTGGACTAGATGATCTTCAGAGGTCCCTTCCAACCCCAAATCATTCTGTGATTCTGTGATACCTCTATTCACAGGAAATTCCCCTCTTTCCCAGTTATTCCAGCAAGTAATTAATCAAGTGTTTTAAAGTCTTGTTTCTCCAATATCCTGCACAGTCTTAGACTGTCTACAGATATCAGTGGACAGGAACTCTGGTGATTCCTACTTTTCATGCTCCACCAGAAGATAGACATAGAACAAGTAATGTCTGGCTGAAGTCTCAAAATAAGCAACTCCTGATGTCACCTCACACTACATTTTCTAGATGTCTGGAGCATGGAATAAGAAATAGTCTCTGTCCAAAAACACCACTTGGAACAAACCTGTATTTCTCAATAAAAGTTTTAGTGCTGCTCCTACATCCCCCATGAAATTAAAATTTTGCATTAAACTGCTTTATGCCAATGTCTTTTTAAATGTTTAGCCTGAACTCCACTTCTAATTCTTTTGCTAATAGTTTGCTTGAACACACATTGAGTAAATCAGACTTTTGAAATCGTTCTTCAGTTGATGTTCACTGAATCACTTCACAAAAACGTACAACTCATCCGATCTGCCTATATATGTCAATCTGAAAAAAAAAAAAGCTTTAAACTATAAATAGAAAAAGCACAATAGAACTATTGAAGATAAAGCTGGATTTTAATTTCAATCACTGTTTTTTCAAAGCACCACTGGTCACGTTACACTCTTATTCAATAGCACAAACAATGCTGTGACGTTAGATACTGTGTTTGAAAATAATAAGAAAACTCTAATGCCATCCATAATCCTGCAACCACTTCTTAAGCCTAAGAGCACAGCTTGGCATTTTTAACACAGCGAGGCGTACCTAAATTTAAAAGTCAGGTGAAAAATGAAGTAGAGAAGTAAGGGACTTTTTGAAAAACTTGGCATTAAATAACAATAGGCCCCCAAACACACAATTAAATTCTGAAAATGGAGTTGTACACAAAGCATTTCACTTTAGGGAAACCGGAGTTAGCTCAGCTACTGGGGACAGTCTAAAGATAGCAGCCTGGGCTCAGCAGAGTTAACTTACCTGACATCTTCAAGTCTGCTGAGAAGCAATCTTCACATGATTGTGTGGAAGATGCAATGTTTTTCAAACAATACTTCTGCAACTGCTATTTTCCCTCCTCTAAAATAAACCATCCCTGTGGTGCAGTTGCCCTCCCAGGTTGCACTGTCCTGTCTGGATGCAAATCTGTCCCACCAAAATCTGAATCAAACCTCTTGTGTCTACATTTGAATGGAATGCTTATGGCTAAATGAATGAGCTAAAGCAATTGTAAAGAAAACAAACAATTATTCTTCTAACATTCCTTTAAGATTGCAATTAGATCAAATTAAATCAGCAGGAATTTCTCCACACAAAGCAAATGGAGCATTTAATATCCTGCTGAAACAAAACATGGCACACCAAGCTCTCCTACAATATCATGTTAAAATCACAGTCTCCAATCTCGTCAATGTTATAGCTTTGTAAATAATGGTTAAAGAACTGCATTTCAGGGACATCCAATCTTCAGTTCCTCAGCTGACAGGTGATCTTAAAAGTAAATCTATGTGCATTAAGCCCCCACCCACCCCCCCCAAAAAAAAAAAAGTGATATATCCCACTTTCCCCTGATGGTGAAGGCAGCCAGGTCTAGACTATAAATTCCCATTCTTGACACTCTGTTACTGCACACTTTCATACTTATATAATGTCTACATTCTGCTATTTCCCTTCAGCTTTTGATAGCAGCAAAAGGAATAGCAACAGCAAACTATCCTTGCGGAGGGCAATGATTTTTCCTTGCTCACAATAAATTACTGCCTTGATTTCCCTTCCTGTCTCGTTCCCTTTCCCTGCCTTTTGCAGAGTCAGAAGTTGGACTCAACAATTCTCGTGGGACCCTTCCAACTCAGGATATTCTATGATTCTATGATTAATACTCTTTGCTAAACCAAGAGTCAATAAAAAAGTTTATTCTTTTAAAGTTTTTAGCTCAAATAAGGATGGCAAGAACATAATAAATGCACAACAGCTGGGATGCAACACCGGATAAACTGCTTTACTCTTGGGATAAACTGTTGGGGGGGGGTGGGATGTGTTTTATTCTTTTTAACTAAACCTTCTAGTAAATGTTATTTTTCTCATCCATTGCTCAGGTCTGAAGATCGCAGTGGTTTTCAAGGCTTTGTTTTTTAATTGCTAAAAAAAGGCTTAAAGGCTCACTGCAAACTCAAATGCAAACTCACTGAGACAAACTCAAATCTGCAAGAAAAATCTCCAGTCTTACCATCCATACACAGAGGGCCCCCTTGCAGGGATCATCACATTCACCAACTCTGAACAATTCACTTCAGTGAAGATCTGCTGTTCAGTCAGGCCCTTGGGGAGTCATTAATTGACAAATTTTGCAGCAGTCTGAAAATTTAAGGACAAGACACTGCTTTCCCCACTGCTATCTAGACAAAAAAGCCTGCCACCCTAATTTCAAGGGTCTTTTCCTTCCTCTCTAGAGTCTTTTACTGGGATGTTTTCCTACATTTCAAAGATTACCCCAATTTTAAGCAGAAAGGTTTGGAACCCACCTGGGTCCAAGAATCACTTGCTTCCTTCAGATTTCCTAGAGAAGAGGGATTTTCTGTTCAATCTTGGAATACAACTACATCAGTCATATCTAACTTAGAATTATTGTCTAGTAAGATCAAAAATGGTTTTCTCAGTCATTCAGATATCTCTACATACACATTAACACAATATAAATCTCTTTTTTAACAAGGCCTCTTATCCAGTCCTTATACGTATTTCCAGAAAATACTAACAAAAAGTTAATGTTGCTACTATGCCATTATTTTCTATAATTCTCAATTAATTATCTATGCACACATGCAATTGCAGACACAACACAAGAACTAGGACTTCCTCTAGCAATGGTGAGGAAGGATTAAAAAGGTCCAGACTAAAAGGCTGGAGGAGTAGAGAAGTACCCTGTTAGACCCAGCAATGGCATGTCATCTGCTCAGCTGCACTTCTAACATTAGCTTCTTGACTACTGCAGTTCCAAACAATGTACATTCTCACTCTGCACTAAGGAAATGTGTACCTTCATAGTGTAAAAAAAACAACTATAAAAAGTCAATTGAAAGACAGTTTAGGTCTCCAGGCTTCCCTAAATTAAGAAACAACAACGAGGTATGCAGGCTTACTTCATGCTTGTGCTATAATCCCTTTTCCCCTGCATATTTCAAAGAAAGCTGCAGCCAGACCTTGTGGTCCCTGCCTGGAATATATTTAATTCAGGAGGAATCTTTTAAGAAGATATTCGTTAAATTAAAATGTAGCAAATCTCTCCTGAGCATGAGTAAATGTTAACTTCTCAAAGACCCACAATAAGGTCAGATTTTCAGATGGGCAGTGGCTCAGCCTGAAAGGTCTGCTCCAAAGCAGAGGAACTAGAGCTGCCAAATGAAGTGAATGTAAATGGCTGATTGTTTTTAACAGTGACAAACCAACCCATGTTCTCTAACCATATTTGGATAAATGGGTAAGTTTTTAAGCAAGAGTAGTTCAAAGAGATATGTCACTCTCAGATGGATAAAGCAGCATCAGCCCAAATGGGTAGGCTTAGAAAAGTTAAAAGCAAAGACAAGTTGAAAACAGCCTCTTAATGGAAGTCGTGCCCAACCCGTGCTTTGCTCAATTCTCTCAGGGCAGGGACTGTGTGATTTGTCTCTGTCTTCCAGAGGGTGCTGAGCGATCGTCAGCACTTCACCCTACGCAATAACAATGGTGCAAATTGACGAAGAGTGAACTACAGAAAACAGAACTGTATTTCACCCAAGCAGCTTCCCACCAGCTAGTCTTCACTTCTACATAATCCCACTCATATACTTACACATTAACATAGGAAACCATAGTAATACGGTAGCTTTTCTTGCTGTCTTCCTTTTCTGACCCATTTGTATGGGAACGAATCACAAATAAATAAATCACCTGGCTTAATTTTCTACATTTTTAGTTTTGTTACTTTGACATATGAAATCCAAAGACTGTGTTGCATAAAGATCAGTAATTTCTTTATTTTAGCAGCAGTTTTGGATAGAATTCAAAAATATGTCTTTCATCCCAACAAATCAAACGTCATACAAAATGCACCAATTTCTTTAAATTTTTACTGTAAACATTGCAAAGAATGTTTCTTTAAAATTTATGGATTTATGTGTTTGTCTCTAAGTCAAATTAATGGGGAAGGCAATCTTAGGAGACACAAAAAAATTGTACTGTTTTTCACTGATGGCCTGTGTGCAATTTCTTCCAACTCAGTCCTCATGTTAATACAAGTAAATCAAAGTCAGTGCTTTGTGATAAGAACAGAAGCCTGAACTGAGAATATACCTCTCTCCTGGCTATTACAGAACTGATCTGGAAGGATATTATGCAAGTGTACACAATACACTCCAAATTCCAGGGCTACACAATACACTTTTATATGCTAGTCTGCAAGGCTAAATGATTTCAGAACTTGAAAACCTTTCATATGAACTGGATCCTTTAAGGATTAAGCTTAGTTTGCTTTTGGTTTATGTAATGCTGTACAGCAGTCACACAGACTAATTTAGAGATGCAATTTATTTCTCCATTGTAAAAAAGATACTGGCTACACTGCAAATGGCAGAGGCTGCTTTATTAAGTGACAGCCAAAGCTGAGCAAATAATTCACCTTGAATAATTTATGCAGTTATTTTTTATTTTTATTTAAAGAATATCTGAGATAAGATCACAGTCTCTCAAACTTACCTGGTAACTTAAATTACCCAACAGAATTCCTCACATGGTATGCTGTTGCATGCCTGATGTTCACAGCTATGCTTCGTTGTCATTGGTAAACAAAACTTACGGCACAGGCTCTTCTGGCTGAATGATCAGCAACAATCACATTTCTTGTACAATATAGACTTTTTTTTTTCCCTTTGCAGTGCCTCGCTTCATCTGCTGTACTTTTATCTATAATTTGACAAGTTTGGCTGAACGTGAAATTAAATTAAAAAAAAAATTCATTGCTATTCTACAGGTAAGAAAACTGAGAGTACAAAGAATTTAGGGAGGAAATCCTGGCCCATCTCCTGCAGCAGCCTTCAGTAATGTGGTGGTTACATTATGCAATACTGAAGGAGAAGAAAGTCCGACTGATTTAGTATAGTCAAAAACTTAGTTAAGCACATAATTTCTTATGAGGAAAAAGAAACCTTCAACAGAAGGCTTCACAGCCTGGGGGAGGAAGGTACCCCAGGAAGGTAAGGAAGGAATGTGGAAGGAAAGGAATTCCTTAATTCAGAAACTGAAACACACAAATTGATACACGTTTATCCAAAACGAAATCTCACAGAATCACAAACAGATCCCACTTCATTTGACTTTCCTCTCTGATTACAATATTCACAAAGAAAATGACAGAGCTCATCAACTTCAGTGGAAGCCAGAGAACTGGTCCCAAATTCCAAAAAAAAATGAAGGTGTAGAGGGAAGAGGTTCAATAATTACTGTCCCAGGTGAACAGCAATAACATAATATTTCTATTCATTCAGATACCAAGGGATCAGTCTCATTTATCTGTAGCTATCACTCTCAAGGAGCAGAGATTAGGGGTTTCGGTTTCCTTAACGCTGACTTCTCAAGGAATCTAGGCTAAGTATTTTCTAAAGCGACTATTATGATAAAACACATAAGTTACTGGTAAAGATGAGGAGAAAATCGGTATCTTTAAAGGACATTTTAAAAAATTCTATTTCAGTGCTTTTTACCTAAACTGATTAAATAGATATTTTGAGGCTTTCTTCTTGTGATGGACAGAGAAGGACACATTATGGGATAAAAGGTAACACAAACTGAGAGGCTTTAGTTTGTTCTATATTTTTCATGTTAATTCATGAGAGCACAACATGGCTAAAGGTAGTAAGTTCTTGATGTGCAACTTAGAAAAGCAGAAGTTGATAGTATCATGTAGCACTGAAGAGCACAGGTGATTCCAGAACAAAAGAGAATCATTTATTCCCCAACTTTCCACCTTTTTAGTTTCTTGTGTGGCACAAAATACTATGAACTTGATTCCTCAGGACACTAAATTCACCCTATGCTATATATGAAATCCTGTGCAGAAGTAGAGAAAAACTAAACTCAGCATATTTATTAGCCCTTTCATTCTCCAGTAGACACTCCTTGTTGGACAGTTGGGTGTATGTGTTCAGAAAGAGTAAGATTTCCAAGCTGTTTTCTTCTCTTTTTCCAGGCTTCTGAGTGACAGGTACTGGATTAAGCCACCGTGAGAATTTACCTTATCACATAAAGGTCTGACAAAATCAAACTATAAGTATCACCTCCTCAATGCTTTAGCCACCCCATGATTCATCTACATCTATTGGATTACCACACTTTCTTCTCTTAGCTTTGCTTCAGAATGTTGTTCACACCACTATCAGCTTCTTTTTAATGCCTCCAACCTAAAGCTGTCATTCCAAGTTAACACAAATTGGCTCTAGATTCTTATATTACTTTGACTGTAAAAGAGATAAATAATACTTCAACATAAGATCTTAAATAAAGCTATTTGGAAAATTTTCAGCAGAAGTGGATTATTATTGGGGGGTGGGAGGGAGGCAGGGAAGCCAAGTACTTTAAAAATAAGTTTTCTGAAGTCCTCAGTGGAATTTCTAATGAAAAGAGATGTGGAGAGACAGGGAAAACCCCAAGAATGACCAGGATCCCAATGCTCAAGTACAGATTCCATTGACCAGAAGAAATACAGTTGAAGCAATCTGGAGATGAGATGATTGCCCTTCTTATTTACCTATGTGGAACAGGAAGGACAAGTCAATGACTCTATGCAATGCTCCTACATGACATTAAGCAAGTTGGGTTTTTTTTTTTTCTCTCTCTTTCGATTTTTCCATTCAATAAACATCTAACACCACACAGCTGACAGGTTCATTAAAATATACCTCACCAGGCTGTGGCAAGCCTAACTTCACTGAAGCTTTTTAAAGAATGCATTAAGTGCTTGAGTAGGAGAGGCTATAAAAATGCTCTATGCATCTGTATAGAGCACAATGCATATTATTAGCTGTGAAACTCACCCAATATAGCAACAACTTCATCGTCCTGGATTACTTCCAAAGACCCCGAAACCACAAAGCAAAGGCTGTCAACACTCTCGCCGGCGTGGTAGATCAGGTCTCCCGGGGCACAGTGCACTGTCTGAAATTCCATGGCAAGCGCTCGAAGGCACCCGTCGCTCGCCAGCCTGAAGGCTGGGTGCTCCTTGAAAACTTTGCGGTTCAGATGCACGCAGATATCTGCTCTCATGTCCTTAGGGCATATCTGCAAAACCTGAGGAGGAAATTAGGCAATCAACTCCTATGCATGGCTTATATGTGCCTATTATGCTTAATTTACTACACAGAGTTTAAGAACTACTTTCCTCCTCCTTATAAAATTTCTAATCTCAGTCTGTACATTTATTTTTATATTACTTATACACATAGGCCACAATACAAACTTAGTCAACTTTACAATACCTGAAGGAAAATAATGTTTTCATCTCAGCAACATGCTCTGCTGGATATTGAATTACCAGAATAAGGCCTCAGGTTTTTAAGACAATAAAACTGAGAGCACAGCAGAACAGAACGTGGTGGAGAAAAGCTTCCTGAAGCATTGTTTCTAGAGGGTAGGTCACACTTATGATAGGCAGATTCCACAAAAAGCCTGCAGAAATTACATGTTCCATGTGAGAGAATATTGTATAGAGGAGAAGTGTAATCTCATATCCCTTCAGAAAAGGAAAAAGTTATTAGAAGTTTCATTAACTCATAATATTGAGATTTGAAGGTATTCAAATTCACCCCTCAGTGGCAGTAACAAGTTTTGTCTTCACACAAGAAAAGGACTTTAAGGTATGTTACTGTGTTGGGAAACTTTTGATCTTCCAAATGCAGTGTTCCTCACAGCAATTCATGATGTGTGCTCCTATGGGTACAGAAACTGATGCTTAGCACAGCAGGTACCAGTCAGGGCCATTTCTGAAGGTTTTAAACATAATACAGACAGCCAAGTGGAAAAAATATAGAATTACTACTCCATGTACAGACTAAAAGTTCCTGGCAAAAACACTGGAAATACATAACACAAACAGGGTTTGGGGATGACAAAATCCTTGGAGAATAGTCTGTGATGAAGTACATCTCAGGGCATGTTATTTGAAAAAAACCCCAAAAAAACAGAGTCGTACAGGTCCCATTTTTTTTCTTAGCAGTAACTATTCCATCCAATTAAGGAGCACTCTCAGTGAGCTTCACAGTCACTCCCACACATTTTTCTGGATGGAAAGAGATGGCTGCTTCAATGCAAACACTCCTGGAAAACATAAAGGTAATGTAGGAAGCACTATGGATATGCCTACACCGTGCAATGGGGCTCTGTGCAAGATCTGAGCAGAGAACCAAGCTCCTAACTCTGTGCACAGCACTGCCTCCAGACACTACACTTGCTACTCCAAAGGCAAATGGCTTTTCCACCGACACCATCATCTTTGGCTGAGCTTCAAGCAGATCTGCCATTACAGATATTACTTCTGAAAAAGATAAATTTCTATAGTGCTTAAACGTAGGGCACTCGTGGATGATCTCTCGGCTGCCCCACAGGGAGCAGCAGCTGAACCCACCAGTTCTCAGTTTTCCAGGCTCACAGGAACGGGTTGGGGCAGCAAGACCAGCATTTAACATGGAACACAGGCAGCGGCAGTAGCTGCCTCTGCAATTATTTCATTTACTCTGGCAACAAAAACATTCTGCATTTGCAGATGCTTGCCAAAGTTTGCTATTGGAATTACACACACACACACACACTTCACCGTTACTTGAATATCATGCACAAAAAGGGTTGTTGTAACAGAAATATTAGTAAGAAAACCTGAATATACAAGAGAATATTTAAAATGAGGCTCTCATCCAAAAAACCCTTGGTTTTCCAGTGTAAGAGGAAGTTAACTTATTTTCCATTCTCCATTTACAGAAGTTGCCTCCAGACTTCACAATTAAAGGAATTACAGACATTTGAGAGTTACAGACAAATGGCAGAAGACTTTCATTTGTATGGGAAGTAAGAAACATATCTTCATGAATTAATTTTAGAATCTTTCAGCAGCTCTTGGTTAAATTTTGTTATACTGGCATTTTCTAGAGTTACAGACTCTGCTTTTAGCTGATTATTCACTCCTTGGCATGCCTGCAGTTAACACTGAATTGACAAATTTGTGGCCTACAAAATAGTGAGAAGATTGATTTGGCATTAAGTTCATCCTTAAATATCCGCCTCATCTGTAGAAAGCTGCACTGCATTACACAGCAGCACAACTACCACTGTTCTGTCACAGGAGCAATACATGTTTTATTCATTGCATGACATCCTAGAAGTTATATACAGGCGTCGAACCAATGGAGCTCAGACCTGAGAGTTTATGGATTGGCACAGCCATTAGTCAGTCTTACATCTGCTAGATTTTGCTATGCAGATGAAAGTTGATTTCTTGGTTTTACAATCATCACTACTGGCAATTCAGCTATGAACACACCAGTTATTGAAATCAACACTATATTAAGCTCTTTGATGTCCTGGCAATTGGAGAGGTTTTTTTTTCCTGTTTATTAAGATAATTCTCAAAGATAATTCTCCAGTGAGCTGTGCTTGGTTTGGTTATCCTGCTGTCTCCAAAGACACCCTTAAAGCATTTCTTTCCTTATCAGAGTAAGCCAAGAATGAACTTTGAAGATAAGCTAAAACAAACATGTTTTACATAGCAATGTTTTCTTGTTGCTTTGTTAAAATGATGAAAGCAGCTTGTACTGGGGGGTGAATGAAAGCACCAGCATTCATTACACTATACATCCTCAGATGTTGTCTCTCCACCTTCCCCAAATGTACCTACCTCAAACCCATAGCCCTGTGCAAAGATATTTTTGTGAGAAAACAGGCAGAGCAGCTTCTAATCAGCACTGTTCTGTTCTAAAATACCATTTCTTTCTGAAAGCTTGTATGACGGACAGCACTTCCCAGAATCATGGTCTGGGATCTAAATGGCAGATATACTGAAGACCATTTAGGAAAGCAAACAGTGCCCTGTGTACCCACTGGTCTCCAGACAGCCCAGTGCAAGGCCACATCTGTTCTACTCTTTCATAACGATGCTTTAACAGCTAGACAGAAATGAGATTGTTTGCTCTTTAACTGCATCATCTACCGTTTAGAATACTAAATTAAGCTGCCAACCAGAAGGCTGGTGACCAGAGCATTGGTATGATTTCCTGAATGAACCACCACACATCTCTTTACAAGCAGAAGAAAAGCAGTATCTATCTCCATAAAAGCTGGCAACTAATATGAAAGTGGCAAGTTGCTTTTGTACATTTGTTCTGGTGAAAGGCCATTTATTATTTTTAAAGACCAAATGGGAACTTACTTGTAAATTCAATGAATTAGGATGATAACATTTGCTTCACATAAGGCAGATTTCAAACAATACATTATTATTACATTAATGACTTCCAGCTTTCATTAATATCTTTAACCTACACACAGAATATTACGTTCAATTTCTACAAAGACAAAACAAATTTTACTTTGTATTCAGGCCCACAGAGCTGCAAACAACCTCACACAACAGAAATACTGCAAACAATCTGATCTGAAGAAATTCTGAGGTTGTGTTAGAACTTGGGGGTTTTTTAATTTAATCATTTTCTTTGTTTACTGAAAAACAAGCTCTTTCTGTCTTCATTGTTATACTATTTCATGACATGTCACCAGCAACACATACATACTTTTACCACCAACATATGCCAGTATGACAGAATAGGTGAAATACTGTATTTGAAAGTTTAAAATTAAGGGAAGTTACTACTTGGAACTATTTAAAGAATATTTGTCGTCTTTACTAAGAAAGTACCTCCTGTTTATTTTAATTAAATACTTTCAGGATGTGACTTGTTTCCTTGCAGTTTAATTTACTTACCTTTTCAGTATCTATTCCTCTGGACATTGACCAGGTGGAAACGATGTAATCCATCACACGTTCACTCAGTCCTTTAGGGACCTGGTAGAGCTTTAGAAAGTCCCGGACACTGTTCAGCATTTCATGATATCTGTTTGTATTAGCATACATTTGCTGAAATATGGTTGTCACGTTACCAAAAATGGTTGCATACAGAAGGGCTGTAAAAAAGAAGAAAAACAATAGATATAATACATAATAAGTTGTGAAGATCAGCCTGTGTTCCACTGTGCTTTAAGACTGGAAATGCCAGGCCTAGAGAAACGCATGTAATATCAGTGCTTCGTTAGGAAGGCCTGATGAGCACAAGAAATTTATAGGTCACCTTCTGCACTACAAGTTAAGGACCACCACCTACCTTTGTGATGGCAAGTCGTGCAACACACAGTTCCTGAAATACAACTATTGGTCTTTGTCCATCAAACAACTCAGTAGTATACAAACCCTTACGAAACCACAATAGAAGACACAGGAATTTTAAGACAAATAGCTTGACAGCAAATACGTTAAAATTTCATCTCTGGTTTATAGTGCCTGTGTTGAAATGCCATCAGTGACAGATTTCCAAGCTTTAAGTGCATTACCACAGTAGTAAGCCGAGTCATCATTACCCACCTCAGTGTGACAACAACAATGCATCAAAGCAGAAGATGGAATATGTAATAAACAGCTACCATGGGTCAGTGATTTATAGATGTAAGTTTAATAATACATGAAAACTCACACTACGTTTTATACTCTTCAGGCAGAAGAACAGCAAGGCCTGAGGCAAGAGCTAGAGCCCTCAAACGCAGACCAAATGCTGCACAGCCGTTCTGACTTCATTCAGCCTAGTTATGAAGCCAGCTGGTTCATCAAGATGGGTTTAAGAATAAACATGAGAAAGAAAAAAAGTCAATGTTTCCAGGTGTGGAGAGAAGCAGATGAAAACACACAGCATTTGAGAAGATCCGCCTGCTGAAGCCCAAGGCAGAACAGCAGGCTGGTGGAAATCTCAATGGTCATGTTTTGATGGCTTGCAGAGGCTGGGGCTGAGACTCTTCCAGCCAATCCAGCCCGGAATGAAAGGGAATGACAGGAAGCCTCAAAAGGAGCTTTCCTATGTTGTGAATCAGGTCAGTGATAAGTGAAAGGCTGGCTGCAGAGGGAGAGGAACAGTCAGATGGCAGATAAGCTGATAGCCACCAGTAAATGCTCTGGCGTGCTGAGGAAGTTCTTCCTCTTTATCATTTCCTGTCCCCCAAAACAGGCACCAAATTGTCAGTATCTCTTTAGCACGAGATAAAAATAAATATTTGATAAATCATATTTATAAAAAATAAGATAATATTTTGCCTTACCTAAATACCCCTTTTTGCTCTTTATTTCCTCCCTCGCCCCCTCTTTAAAAAAAAATAAAATAAAAAAATTCCTCATCCCATTCATTCCTTTGAGAATGCAGCTATTTATTCAGGTCAGTGTTACAGGCAGATACCCTTAAGCCAAATAAGATGTTTTAGGGTTTTATGACCCACAAAACACTTTTGATAATGTGCAAAAGAAACTTACAGGACTGTCTTTTCCCTCATCATCAAGAGATGCAATTTAAATTTAGACTTGCTCGAGGCCTTTACACAGCTGATTCTCTACAGAATTCCTCCTTGACACTACATGACTTCTTTTCTTTTTATGAGTTCCTGTAGAGAACCGTTTTTTTTTTTTCCTCCTTTTCCAACTACCCCTCTGTACAGATGAGTATAAAATATATATATATAAATGTGTAAATCCAGTTTTTAAAAAACTGGACAGTATGACTAGGGATACAGTGACCAGAAATGTATAGATTATTTCTCTGTTTAACCTTAACTTGTGCCTGGGCTAAACCATACCAGAAAGCCCGAAGCAATGAATACTAAAGAAATGCTTTTAAAACAGATTTACTATAAATACTCCTTGATCCGTGAGTATTTTGTATTTGAACAGCATTACCTTTCCCCAACTACATCTGTTTGCTCTCTGTTATGCAGATGCAAACACAACCCTACAATAATGCTACCTTAGGCCCTACTTATATGGACTTTTGCCAGGTTCCCTAAGAGAAACCGAACCCAGGCCCTCCAAAACTGCCAAGTCCCACTGGCAGGACACTGCAGCAGCACGAGGTGCCCACAAACATCATTATTCTGCCAGCCAGTATAATGCTGAAAATAGGTGACACATTAAGAAGAGGGTCACAAGCAAATTCTTATCTGTAGATTTCTGAGCAACCATACTTGTGCACATACATCTATCTTTTGCTCCCTGGTGGAGAGTGAGACCTGCTGGTTCAGTATCTTGGGATGTATAACTCTATGCCAGCAAAGGTAAAATGGAGTCCCCGCCCTGTCCCATTACTGTCCAGCTAAATGAAGCCTAAAAAAACCCCAGAAATTTGGTTCTTCATTTTGATTATTATGAGGTGAGCAGTCCTAGAGCACTTTCTACTGCAAAATACAGCTACTATGCTCTAGTATGAAAATTATCTTGGCAAGAAAAATTATTCCTGCCTACATTAATTTTTTATTTTTAAAAAAATCCCCAAACTTACAAACCTTAATTTATCATTAGCTAACCACTTTATTACTATTAAAGACACATTAAAGCCAAGGATTTTTGCAGCTGAATATTGAGTAGATACATTAGCATATTAAACATTGACCTCTTCTGCATAGAAATAGCTAGCTCTGTGCCTTTCCTTCTTTTCAAAGGAATAATGAAATGAACTCACTGCAGTACACTGCAGCCCCAGAAAGATTTCAAAAACACATACTCTACTACAGGAAGGAAGTTGGGCAATTTATGACAGAGCAAAATCTCCAAATCCTTGTTTCAAGACTGATTGAACCCTGACATTAGACCACTGCCTTGTAACAGCAACAGTGCAGGTCAGATGCCGACATCGAAAAGTCCCTGGAGCCCTTGGCAAGAGTGTGTAGTAGTAGTGTAGTCCTACAGACTCTATAGAATCTATCAAGTCCTTAGCAGTCCTATGTACAGGGGATCGCAGGAATTAAGGAGAATTATTTTAAGGGGTGTAAAAGGGTGGGAGGGGGAAATGTCCCTGTATGAGATGGATTCGACTCAAGGCAGGCCACAAGTTCACCATGCAAAAAAGTCACAAATTAATCTGACCCCCACAGCATCCTTGGATGCATCAGCTGGATGAAGGCTGTGCAGTGGTTTTTGAGGAACTATGCCTGTAACAACCATGGAGAAAATTTTTTCTGCAAAACAAGCAATAGCCTGGTCTAACACTGCACACAAAGCTGCAGCACATCAAGCGGACAGCAAACACCTCCTCTCCATGAATGTCATGATCCCTCAGAAAAGATAGAGCCCCCTCCCCAACATTAATATTCTTTTCTGACAACAGATAAAGAAAAACACATTGTCCCCAACAATGTGGCTACCTATTTACAATACAGTCTGTGTCACCCCATTTAAACCAGTGTTTAAATAACGTCAAAGATAAAAGCATAGTAATTTCAATAGCCAATTACCCGCACAAGTGAATCATGAAGGTCAGATACAGGTTGGAAAGGTCACCAAATCATCTGCTACTTTTAATGATGTAACAAATAAGAATAGAGAAATAAATACAAGTCAGTGTAGGTCTCAGCTATCACAGTAAAAGATCTGGGATCTGATTTTAGATTATAAGAGGAAGAATTTCTATCTGTAAGAATGAGAGGTTTGCAATTACCCCAATTACAGATGTAAGTGCTGCATGCGGTTCCTGAGATGAATCATCAGATTGATGATGATTTGTTCAAAATGCACTCATCCAAAGCCCTTGCATACAAAATGTGTGCATAAGAACTATGCAGCAACAAGTGAGAACAACATCAACTAGTGAACGACCTCTTACATCTTGCCCCCAAGACTTGCACTAGATTCTAAAACCGAACTGCCTTCTTTTTCACTTTCTGGAAAGCTGATCCAGAAAGTCAGTCTGTCCGTCTGTATGGAAGTTCCACTTAACAATTCAAAAAAAACCAAAACAAACCCCTTTTACATACTTAGGTAGCAGCTTGTGCTAACCTAAATACTATTAAAGAGTAAACACCTGGATTTACAAACAGTAGGCGATTTAAACGTATAACTGCAGTTTTGTTTCACTAACAAGTTCCCAGTTTATAACAAATTATCGAGTTCATAGATGGCTGAGAGAATGCGCAGCCTTGAAAACCTGTTGCACTGCATCACCTCTCGCTGAATATGAAACTTAACCATAAATTAACCACAAAAATTGCATGCCTCAAAGGTATTTTTCAGATAACACGTTGTGAGGTCACACAAAATTAACATTGATCAGATAAAAAGAAAAGTAGAAATTAAAAATTGTATGAATTATAACATAATTATATGAGAAAACCACATTGGTTTTAAATGTGAAATTAGAACAATGTAAGATCTTATAATTGCTTGAGATTAGGGGTCTTGATTAGTGGTAATTATGCCTACTTATGGGGAGAGAGCATGCAGTTAAAAGAAAAACACTGAAGTGTTAATTTCTGTCGGCAAGCAAATACCAAACTGAACAGGTATCTATCAATGAACTGTTTACAGCACTAGTTTTGATAGAATTATTTGCAACTTGAAACCAAAGCATCTAAAGTTAGATTTACTTACTGAGTACCTATACAACCTTCTAGAATAGTACAGAATTTAAATAGATTGCCCCATTTTCTATCAGGAAAGATGCAGAACTGCTTAATTTGCTACTTCTTGGAAAGCTTTGTATATTATAGTTTCCTATTTGTAATCTTTTATCTACCTTTTATTTTTTATTAATGCAATGTATAGAGATATCATTTAATTTAGCTAGTAAAGAATAAATGTAAACAACTTGGCCATGATCTAATAGGGCAATTAACATTATGCACTTTATGAATTTTCACAATATATTTACATAATATTTTCACAGGGTATAAAGCAAATTAGCATGTACGTCAATTCCTGAATTCCACAACTTGGGGAAAAAGACATTTTTTGAAGTGAAAGTAAATTCCCAGAGGAGCTCTCCCCCTTGCTGCTCCAGTGACTGTTAGATCCTGCTCTTCCCACAGCTCTCTATTCTCCCAGACTGAACCGATACACTGCTCCACCGCCCTCCTCTTTCACTCCACCAGCTTGTAATTTGCACCTCAGCTTAGGTACCCCACAAGTAAAAGGAAGTCAGTAGCAACAGAAAAATCAAAGAACTGGCACACTACTATCAATTGAGCAAGTCTGAAAATCAATTCAATGGCAAAGAGCAAAGCAGAAAGCCTGAATAGGCCATGAGGGACATGAGCATCAAGCTATGTGGCAGAACCACTTGACTTCTAAGATGAAAGATGAGAGACCACAGGCAAATTTTATTAAACCCTTAGTCAAATCCTACTGCAAATCTTCTCACAGTTATCATCACATTTGCTGAAATCACCCTGCTGACGACAGATGGGACATAGAAGAACCACACTGGGCTCCAGCTACAATAGAAGGAGCCCCAGAGAAGGATAGGCCACCAGAGAGGACACAGTTGATAAGGGCTAAACAACAGAGCATCAGAGACATGATTTTTATTCCTCTTCCCATCACCCAAAAAAACAAGAGCTGCAATGAAATGAAAGTCAGAGACATAAACAAGGGAACAGCTGCTCTAAGAAGCCACTTAAGCAACTACCAAGGACTAGAGTAGTAGAAACATCTGTGCATCTTAAAATAGGCTGTCTGCAGTGTGTAAGGGCAGAAAGGGAAGAGTTAAGAAAGCTATGGAACAAATATCACAAACAGCTCCCACTGCTTTTCTCCTCACACCCTTTCCTAACTGTACCAAAAAAAAGCAGACTGCTGCAACAGCAGCACAGACCCAGAGGCGAATAACCTCCTGCTATCTCAGGGACTTGAAGCCACTTACATTTTGCCAGTTTAAGACTTAATATGGAAGAAGAGAGGTAAGTGTTGGTAAAAAAACAGCCTTCCAAAGATGCTGAGCTCCAGCATCCCTAAGGATGCTTTAAAACTGCAAGGGTTTTTATTTTGATTTGATCTGGTAGCACCCACACAGCTGGTAGCAGCAATCACAGGTGTTTTGGCTCACAAGAATTTCACAAGCCTGGGCATTGTGGGCAGCACAAATCTCTAACAGGTTTTGCTTTTGCCTTCAGCATGTTTGGGCGGAGATAAGCAGCATGGGAAAGCGAACAGACCAAAACCGATCAGAGCCAAAGTGAATACAAGCCAATAAAACAAACTTCAGCATCAGCCCTGCAAGAAAGCTCTCCAACACAAACAGCACTCTCTACAGTCACAGTGAAGGGCCAACACCAGTTTGCACTCTATGAAAGGCTGCATCTTGGATCCAAGAGCCTAATTATAAAAAGAGGGGATGAAGGGCCCCCTGGCAATCCATACAAAGGAAGGGTGGCTGTTACCTTCAGGGCCAAGGCTTCTACCTCTGTACAGCACCTGAATAAATTAACACAATCCCACTAACTAACACTGCAAAGTCTGGATTTTGGCAAATTAGGAAGTACCCAAACAAGTAAAATGGCAAGATTTCTGGTTCCCAAAACTCATCATTCATTTGTTTTGACAGTTACAGTTTAGTATTATATTTACACTGAAAGGCACTAACAGTCATCCAGAGGGGGATTTAATGACAGCCACGGACTCCATTGCAGCCAATATGCTTGCAGAAAAGCAGATTAATAAGTAATCAGATGCACAACAAGTCAGAATTAGCCTGTAAGGACTTGGCTATGTTCTTGGTTGCAAAATTAAGGAGTAAGACTCTGGTCATACATTACATTTGTGCTGTAAAGGGAAGCCAACAGAAGACAACATGAGCATGACACTGAAGGGAACTGAAGAGAAGAGCATCATGGATACAGAGAAACTTCAAACTGCTAGACTTTGAAATCCCTAATCATGAGCTTCTCTCACTTTCAGGAAAACAGGGCTACATGTTCTTAATCTATAAACAAACAGGACCTGCAGACCAACTAGTTCACCTGACTATTCTCACTTAAATTACCTGAAGGCATCAATGTTTCTGCAAGGCCGTGTACTTCCACTGACTGGTTAGTCCCGTTGGGGTAATATCATTTTACATCCAAAGGTGCATCATAAACCAGATATGAACATATATGTTCTGCCTCAACTTACAGGCAAATTCTTAAACCTGCCAGATAGCCATGACTAAATGCAAACACAGTAATGCCTAGTACTTAATTGAAATTAGGGCCTTAGCCCTTGATACAATAAAGACTTTCAGAGAACTGTTACAGTTTAATCAATGAGTCCACAGAAAGCTCCTGCAGAATCAAATTTTATTCCAGTCAAAATACAACAATATGGGAGACCAAGAGCAACAGGCAAGAAGATTTGCAAGGGGAAGTCAGCATGATTACTCAAAAGTAAGACTAGAGAAAAAAAGATAATTCCACAGAAACGATACTTCCCAGTTACCTCTCCATGTTTTATCCCCCACAAGGTAGGTTCATCTCTGATAAGATAAGAGGAAATGTACTGATTTTCACAACTAGTTAAAACAACTACAATTTCTGTAAAGAACAAGATTTTTATCAGAGCATCTTCAGGAGGGTCATAAAATGTTTTAAATGTGGAGTGGGATCTTGATGATGCTCTATATTTTAAGCATGTGCACTTCAGTGAATGCTAAGCCTTGCTTTAGACTAAGTCAATGTGATTATCAAGAGGAAACTAACTGTACAAACAGATTACAGCTGCAAAAACCATCTGTATTTCAAACATACAAGGCCAGACTCACCAGTGGGACACTTTTATCAACAAGGGATGACTTCAGCTCAATGTATTCACTAGCAGGTTTTACCATGATGACAATTATTAAAATGGCAAAATCTGATTAAGTCCTCTACAATTTGCAAGAAAGGACACTATTTTACTGTTTTGTAGAATTTTATGGACAATAAAATTTAAATTGTCTGGAAAATTGAAATGGATTTCCATTTCATTTCCCAGCACTAATGAACAGATCACCATTTAAATGACGACTGAGCCATTTAAAGGCATCATTTTTCTTCTACAATTTATACAGGGTAATGCATGGCCATTTTCAATTACTTGGTTAAAATTAAATCTCCAGATACTGCTTCTAGGTTTTTACTGACTTGCACCAATGTGAAGGCTTTTGCTTTGAAAGCTGTTTTTTGTCTACCTTGAACTTATCTGAAATGGTTATCCCCAATTAGAAGCAAACTCCCCTTTTTTTTTTTCTTAAATCTATTACCGAAATAAAGCTACACATGAAAAAAAAAAAACAGTTAGGAAAAGATTAAAGAAAGGAGTGAATAAAAATTAAAAGTTGTTCTCTTTTCATGTGAAACTGCTTACATTCGTAGCTTTTGTTGTTCCTCCATTTACCCTATTTCCTCTAAGATTTGTGTGATGCCTTCCACAAAGCCTTGCAGGAGGGAACTCTAGAGAGGCTCAGGGAGATCATCTTTTATCCAAACTTTCTGGCCCTTTCCCTACAATGCTGCACGTTCTGCTGGGCTTTGTACTGCTGGCTCAGGCCCATTCCTGTTGGTAATTCCTCAGCCTGATTTTGCAATAACCTACCTGTGGCCTTTGAGAGTTCAGCACTGGGTCTGAATTCTACACACCAAAGCGATCATCCAGCACTTACACATATGGAATTCTGGGCTGCGCTTCCCCCCATCATTGATGCAGCACAAGTGTTTGATGGGTAAAGCCACTTGCTGACAACCACCCAAGAGGCATTCTCCAGTGTGATTCCCTTTGGTCATTGCTCCAGAACTCATTTAATTAAGGTATCTTACATTTTAGTGAGATATTTAGAGTAATCCTTTGTTCCCAATAAAAAATGGATTCAAGTAGATTCCCTCTACTCCCACTAGAGCATCCATGTGGGAAGTTGGTACCTGGCTGCATTTCTTGCTGAGTATGTTCAGATCTGAATCCACCAGTAAGATGACAAGGAGGAAGGACCCAAGGCCTCCACAAGGCTCATTAGGCTTAAAACCTCAACTCATCTATGCACTTAAACACTACTCCACAGGTGTGAGCATGTAGGCCTGTAATTAAAGTTGACAGATTTAGGAGAAATACTGAGACAAAGCAGCTCTCTTCGACCACTAACTCTCATCCATTGACTTACAAAGCTTTTGTTGTCTATGTAGCAAGTACATCACGGTCTTTTTTTAAACTGTCTTCTCTGAGAACAAAAGAATAGGTAAAATTTTAATATCTATAAATTATCCTAATATAAAAGCAGAGTGGGATGAAAGTACTATGGTCTTATTGTAAAGTGAACGAGAGGTGGGTGGTAAAGTGCTGGCCTCACCCAGCCAGCTGATGTAAAAATTGCACATCCCTTGTCCCACAGATTCCAGAGAGAACTAACTTTTCCAGATTAACCGCATTGTCCCCAACCTAAAAACTAGTTAAACAAAACCCTCAAAGCAGCAGCAAGTGTGTAATTGAGACAAAGCACAGGTCTTCTGTAGCTTACTTGGCTTACACTTATGAGCACCCTTCAAGCTGACTTTGCTCCAAGCAGTCACACTGCAAAACAACCAGTGATCTATACACTGGCTGCACAGGAAGGTGGTGTTAATGACCAAGGAGCTGTCAAGCCTGTTCAGTTGAGAGGCCAGCCAGCTGGAGTTAAGAGCACCCCTGCACCTGACAGGATGACTGGATACCTGAGTGAAGGACAACAACTAATTCTCAGTACAGAACTTCGCTGTGAAATTAAGCCCCTAAAGCTGTACCCGTACAGGAAGGACTGTGCTGTACCTGACCGCTCCGCTTCCCTGCAGCTCGGGCTCTGAGGCTTCTGATGTAATAACCTTGGTCAGCCAGGCTCCCGGAGTGCTACTACTTCAATAACCAAAGGAAGACTGCAAGATGCTCTTCAGCCGACACTGAGTGACCTGCCAATCCCATCTAGCACATAAGCATCTTTTATTTCTGGGTGCAACAAGTACAAACAAGTTATGTGACTGCATTCCATACAGGGTTTTCAAACACTTCCCTAACAAACCTAAAGACAAACTGGTCCAGAAGCTTCCCTCTTCTGGTGTCATTAAACAGTTACAAATATTTAATGGTGTTTATAACACAAATAAGAATACTGAAGTTTTTAATTACGTTGAGTAAGTCAATAAGGTCTGAGATAAAGATGCCATTCACAGATGAAGACTAATTTGAGGTGGTTAAAGAGTAATTGTCACTGGAATGACTAGGCCTGAGTCATGCTCCTCCCACACACTAATCATAGATGTGCTTGCAGACCAAAATCAAAAGGTGCATACAGTATGTACAGGAATGTGAAATGGGAAAAGCTCATAGACAGTTGCTTCTCTAGGGATCTGCTTTACTAGTGAGGGAAGTGACAGGTTAGTGAAGACACATATGGCTTATCAAAAATATCTGAAGCAACTGTTTGGTTTTTTAATGAGAAACCACAGATGACTGCATGTGAGAAGAATACTTTTCTGTGGAGTAGTGAAGAGAGTTATAGCCTAACTTTCAGAAATGGGTAATCATTACTGTTCCTTTGGCTCCATTCTTGAAGATGCTTTGTGTCCCAGGCTGACTCTGCTGTTTTATTAGAACTCAGCAGCACTAAAAGCAGCAGTAAAGGTAAGCGTGCATACAGCTGGGAGCTCCATATCTAACTTCTAAAAAAGATGCATCATTATATTCAGGGGTAGATGTTACTGCTTAAGAGATACTGCCTAATTTCTTTTTAAAGTAAACATTACATAGAAATCATCTGAGATCAAAAAATATCAGGTAGCTGAGTTTTATGGTTTGGTGAGTTTGCTAGCAAGCCAGCACAACATGCAAATATATTTGCACATATACAAGCTTATACAGTCAGAAGTAATGATGTAGTAGTATCCCATTGGGACCTTTTTAGAGAACTATACTGCTTGTGCAGTGCCTGAACCAGTGGGACACACAAGAATGGCATTTGCAGATGCTAATAAGGTGAAGCTGGCCAACAGAAAGTACAGAGGACTCTCAAAGGTAATGAAATACCTTTGTCAATAATTTGCAGCTACAAACCTCATCCAGTAGTTAGGCACACAAAGTTTTTCCTTGCTTGGGGGAGACCAACTGTACTCCCTGCAACCAGTGTACATCTGGGATACAACAGGCCTGTGTTTCAAATCTCCGCAGGAACAGAGACCTGAACTCAGGTCTCCCATTTTCCTAGACAGTTCGTTCACCTTTAGGTAACTGGGTATTTTGAGAGAAAGAGAAAGGAGAAGAAAAGAGTTTTTACTGTTAGATGTGTTCCAGCCTCCATAAATACAGCAGGGGTATGAACCAAACATTTCCCTATCCCTGGAGCCTTTGAACCGTGAAGTAATTGATTAGAAAGGGAGATGCAGATATCTCTGGGCATAAACACAGAGACCTCTCTGCTCTTACCTCTCCACAGAGTAATGCATTTTCTGGCAGGTGTGCTCAGGGAAGCTTTACTTGGCCAGCCCCAGGAGGTGAAGAACACCTACTATCCTAGCACTCCCAAAAGACCCTAGGAAAAAAAGTAATTTCTAAGACTGGTTGAAGTGATTTCACATGTGTGTATCAACAAAATCTTAGGGACCACAGCAATACAAGGTAGCTGCAATAGTTGGCAGAAGTAGCCAGAATCTCGGTTAAAGTTAGCCGTAATACACCATCAGGCATCAAACCTCAGAGTAAACTGTTCATCACTGTGATACAGAGCACATAATATGAGAACAATGGCTTCTCCTGAACTTAAATCCTGATCTTTAGATTCCAAAACAAAAAGTCCTGACAGTTCAGATACCTACTCTCTGCTGACACAATACTGGATCTAGCCTAAACATGCAGCAGTCCCAAGGCATTCATACTAAGGAAGCATTGCCTGATAATTCTTGTGGATCAAGGGTAACTTTCATAATATCAGAGGGCTTCCAGAAGAGGAGATTTTGCAGTTATCACAAGTCTGTCCCTTGCTCAAGCACTGAAATAATTCTCTGCCACATACAGTATCACCTAAGTAGCATCTACCAGATCTTCCCACTGATGGAGGCAACAAGAAGATCTTACAGCTCATACAGTAATTGGAGACTAACAGTAGGAGTTAGGCAAACAATTGTGGTAAATATATTCCATGTCATTTACAGGCATTGAAGTTATCAAATTATAAAGAAGTAAAAATGCAGGAACTCATTTTAGCACTTAACAAATTGTGGTAATAACCTGCATGCTTATCTTTTAAAAAGCTACGTGAACTGAAGAACTGTTCGTTAAGCTGTGTATGTTACCATGAATATTCATTTACTGGTCTTAGGAACAAGGCAAGGATAGAATGCTTTTCAACAGCTCAAATTTTTTATATAATATAGCTACTACTGGCTGACAGATATTAATGATTCTTGACAGAATACTTATCTGTGATCTGTTGCTGTAATCAATCAGCACATGAGCACCAGGCTATTAAAATATTTTTCTGTCAAGCTCACTTGACATGCTTTGAATGGCATGCAGCCTCAGTGTAGGGTTGTTTTTTTTTTTAAGTTTTTGGTTTGTTGCTTTGTTATTTGGTGGTGGATTTTGGTTTTTTTTTTTTTACGTAAAAGAGCCTGTCAACGACACAGCTAGATTTTCTGGATAAGCGTCTCTTGAAGCTGTCCCTAAATATCCCTTCTGATGTTGAGCATTCAGGATGCCGTCACTACAGTCTCAGCTCCCTCTGACAAATGTCCCTCTGATGGATAACCACCTATCCTGCCTTTCTCCATCTACCCTCACTCTTCTTTGAACCATTCTTCTACCCCCCCCCCCCCACTCTTCTTTAAACCATTTCCCACTGTCAAATTCTTGTCATCTACCTGGCCCAATATTACTCTTCATACTTCCTTCCAGAAGTTCTGCCCTCCTGTTTTCTCTCACCTCTTCCAATTTTCTGTTCAATACTCTGTCTTCCTCCAGCCTTCAGAAACCTGTCATGGGAGCAGTGATTTAGCAGTCTCTCTGCATCACAGAGCCTGCAAAATTTAAATCAACAGCTTAGCAGACCCATCAAAGAGGCTGCCAGACCTTCCTGGCCTCAATAGAGAAGTCTAATGACTAGGAGGGTATCAAAGCTAAACTAGATGGTCAAAAGAACAGGGAGTCTTCATGGGCTGGAGGAGGGGAGGAAGAAGTACAGGGATGTGAGCCTAAGTAAGAGAGGGGGTAAAGAAGCAGAGAAGGAACTTAGGTGAGGTTAGGAATGTGGAACACAAAGCACCAGACGATAGCTGAACTGGTAAAAAATACAGAGAGAATTTAAACATCCAGTTTTCCGGACAGGCTTGCCTTTACTGATACCAATATCCTCGACGTCAAAAAGACTTCAGCAGCACTTCAGAGGGAGGGAATAGCTACACACTGCTATGGTATGTACAGAGCATAGTAAAAGACATTCTGTACGAGTAAGATGTGAAGAGTTAGAGAGGCAAGGGTAGCAAAGCAGAGACATGGAGCAGTTTGGATAAGGTCACACAGGAGAGTGTGTGACAGAGCTGGGAACTCAGCTCAAACCTGCCAGCTCAGGTCATCTCCCCTATGCACTAGCCCCTGCTGGCTCCCGCACTGTGCTTGCAATATCTTTCAGCATTGATGAGATAAGCAGCATGTTTGAGGTTTTTTTTTTTTCACCTTTTGCTTTGCCCTTTGCCTATCATCTTAGTTCCTTTGCAGGCCATAACATCCATTTTCTGTGTCCAGAACCTTCTGCAGCTTCCAGATGCTAACAAGCACCAACTCTCTCTGAACATTTGGTAACCAGCTCCCAGGAGAAAAGAGAAACACTGTCTCTAGGTGAATCTCCATTTCTCCAGGAAAAAAAAAAATTGTACTAAAAGGCTGCTTAGTCAAGAAACTGTTTGAGTTAGGAAACCATTCACTAAGATCAATAAGTGAAATGCAGCAGTAGTAGGCTGAGCTGTGGCTAACAAGCATCCCCAAAAGCTTTGTTTGAAGAGTGTGTCAGCATTGTGACTGCAATGCAAGACACTTTAGACTGTTCAAGTCAGACCAGAGAAACACAATGCCTGTAATAACAAATAGTACGGTGAGAATGTTGTCTTTGCTGGAGGCTAATGAAAATAAATTGTTCATTTTTCTTATACCTTAAAGCAAATACTCTATGATTTTTATTTACTTTCCTCCATTTTTTTCAACGCTGAAAGCTTAGGCAATAAGTCAGAAGGATGAAAGAATAAACACTTTAGAACAAGCCAAGGGGACTAGACAACAAATCCAGAGAGATTATTGCAGAGGGCACTAAAGAGAACAAAAATGTTGGGTCCTAACAGCATCCTTCATACAAAACCTAAGTAAACAGGTTGTCACAAGCAGGGCATGAAAGGGAGGGGTAAAGTCCTTTGTGCTACTCTGCAGACTGGCAGAAAAGAACTTCAAGAGCTTCTGCACAGCCACAAGTCTCTTAACAGCATTTTCACTTGCCCAAGTTATCCTCATCACTGTGCCTGTCCCTGTGCCATCAGGAACAGCATCCATCCACCTAGAGATCACTGCTCCACAGTTAGAAGAAGAGATACTGGTTCTTCTGAGCGTACTGCCAACATCTTTTCCTCTCCAGCTGTGTGGATCTACCTTGCTAGAAGCCTTTCCTATTTGACATTATTTTTCCACCATTGACAAGGCAGAGATGTGAAATCCCAAACAATTCTAAACGCTACCCCATTCCATGCTTCATATTAGCATGGTCTGAGAAGGGCATGGGAAAGAGGGAAAATGCTCAGTAAACCATTTTTGGCTGGAATGTGTTTTCATTTTCCTAACCTAAGTGCAGGAGGGAGAAAAAACATCAGTGTATCACACAGAAGGCAGAAGATTCTTAAAGGAAGTCTTTTTATACTTCACCCCACACATCAAGAATATGTTTCCCCTTCCAGGTGATGACCACTACAATCTGAAAATCTCCAGCAGTTAATGCCCAGTCCTGACTCCCTCTGCTGGTACTTGCATACAGTTTCCATTTCCTCAGCCTTAGAAGATGAGCAATGCCCTTTAGTGTTTCCAACAGCAGTATGACAGAGGGAATGTGTTGTCCCAGCAGTTTCATGAACAGTTATAAATATTTTGTGAAGCGTTTGAAAAAATACTTTGGAATGTTTGAGTGGTCATTGTCAGGGTTTTTTACTTCCTGTATTATACTACCCTTGTACTCTCTGATAGACTCATACTTCCAGCTAGACTGAAGTTAGAGAGGAATTAAGTTGCAATGAATATAAAACCTTTACTTGCCTTAATCTGTGGTTTCATACTCCACACAAGAAGAAAAACTGCTAATAAAAGTCTTTTTTCAAAAAAACCACACCTCATCAACACTAAAATAAAAGCGAAAGCACAGAGAAAGCTTTGAATACCAGAAGTTGCAAGCTGGAAGTGTGGGAGCTCATTAAAAAAGCACTGCACAAGAATGCTCAAGGCAAATGCCATTCAAACTTTTTCTACTCTGAAGTTATTTAATCGTCACAGCAATCACAAGGGATAAGGCAATGTATAAAGGAATTGGCTTCTGTAGGCTTGCTGCTGTTCAGTCTTCTGGAAAGGTATTCACTGTAAAAGTGCCATCAATTTAAAATGCTTCTTCAGTTCTGAAAAGCAATCTTTCTAACCTGAGGCTTGATAATTCAAGCTGCAGAGCACCCTCAGCTGAAACAAGCCAAATGACATAGCACTTCTGAGTGCCCCAAAAGACCAGAACCCCAAAATAGGGGAAAACCGAAGTCATCAGCAAGAAGAAATACTTGGTCTACACACACATAAGCTAAATTCCTCCTTTTTGTGTGTGTGTCACCAATTCCAACAATACACCATTAAGACAACATAGTTCCTGCATTAGTTCTTTCTGCTCATTCCCTGACCGTTAAAAGCTAAGCTAGTGGTGCAGCGTCAGGGAAGTCTACATTTCCATATAATATACATTCCTATTCCTTTTTCGCTTCATTTGCAGTGACTTACACTGTTCTGCACAGACTGGATGAAAACATGCTTACAAAATCAGCATGGAAATTTTTATAAGCATATAAATTATTACAATTGCTACAAGGGTCTGGACACACCAGTCCTAGGCATGTGTTAAGTACTCAAACCTAAAAGATCTGAGGTATCCTAAAAAAGGTGTAGTGGCATCAATGTTGCCACAGGACTTGCTACACCAGAGTTACAACAGTCTTTTCTTTCTAAAGTAACCATTTTTTCCTTGCTTTCTGTCTGCTAACATAGTCCATACAGAAGACCTACATTTCTCCTTGCTTTCAGGGAAGCCACAATCTGACCCAGCCTTCCGAGCTGTGTGTTCAGTGAATTGCTGTGAGGGGACACAAGTGTGGTTGGATTACAGGTGCTCGGCTGAGCTGAACCTAGCTACCATCTCTGATGTTCAGCTTCAAGGCACAAACCTTTAGTATTGGCTTTATGTGCAATACATCTAATTTCTAAAACTAGTACCATCTCCACACATCCACACCTCCTTATCCCTCTAAGGTACTGTCAAAGTGCTCCTGATGAAGGCTACTCAGTTCAAGAAGAACTAACACAAACCACCATGTCATTAAATGATAGTCTATCACCACGCTCCCATTCAACAGCCCAACACTTGCACTGTGCTTGAATTGCTGTTATCTGGTCTAAAAAGTCAGTCCAAAGGCTGGAGCTTTCACACAGAGAAACAGCTAGACAACACAATGAGTTAGGAAGGTAAGGAATTTCTTCACTGACCGAGTCCTTCCCTCCCTCATAGGTACTCCAAGAAGAGCATCAGCCTGGCACCCTTCAGCTGACAAACACTGAACCACTACACTGACTCTTCTGCAATGAGAATTAACGGCCACTGCAATATCTCCATGCAGAAGACAAAGAAGAAGCAACCAAAACTGAAGAGTCCAAGACTTAATCAGCGAGTCTCTGCCATTATCCACTTCCAAGAAGTCAAAGATGCTGCATTTCTTTTCTACCTTGAAATAAATTCTAAAAGTGATTTCCACTGAGAATCCACATCCTTACTGATTTGCACCAGACCTCTGCAGACTTTCTAAACAGCAGAAATGCCAAAATTCACTTCTTATTTCAATATGGCTGCTGAAGATGGGAGTATCTCATAAAGCCCCAAATCAGTACCTTCACTTTCCTACCATGCTATGGCACTGCTGGTTCCACCAAAGCTGACTATGGAGTTCATTATAGCTCAGCTCCCAGATCCTGCCCCTTTACAAGTCAACAGCTCTCCAAAACAAGCTGTGATGCAAACCAGCTAATTGTACTGAAAAAAAAAAATTGCTACAGCAGCAAAGCAAGACTTAGTTTTTCTCTCAGGGTCTGTGCATGCAGCACAGCATCCATAAGCCCTAACACAAAGTGCACCAACAGGCAAATTTTTGTAAACTGGTGCAAGAGGTGCTCTCCCACCACAGTGGAAAAGAGTCACACTTTCAAGAGCTTCCAAAGAACAGCAGTATAGAAGTTGATCAATGACATTTGAAGTTTTACAATAGGGTTTTAGTAAGAGAAAGTTTAAGATTAAGGGGAAAAAAGGCAGGGTACCACTGGTGCCAACACACTTGTGTCACTATCGCACGCTCACTACTCAACTCTGCCAACCCAAAACAGCAGGTTTCAGAGTGACCCCAACTGAGGGGGAGCCTGAAGGCAATGATTAAACAGCTGCTATCCAGGACAAGGGTTTAATTAATGTAACCAAACCCATAATTAGGTTAATTGCAGCATACAGACCTCACCAATTAACTCACAAATTGCCAGTCCCACATCTAAAACTCAGTGCCTGAAATGAAGTGCACACAGCACTCTCTGGTCGCACAGTGGGCTAGAGAGGAACCCAGCAGAAGGAAAATCAATCCCCAATAGAAGACACAAAGGAGGATGCTTTTAAGGATGTCAGCAAACAAAATAGAGCAAAGGGCTCCAACTTTAGACAATACAAAATACACCAACAAGTCACACTTGGCTGCCAAGCAGACATGCTAAGGAACACCTGTGCATAGCAACACTGCTTGGGTGAGGTCTAGTACAGAACTGACTGTGCAGAAAACCATGTCTGTGCTCTTTGAGGCAAGCTTACAGAGATACAGGTACAAAAGATCAGCTTAACTAACCCAGTAGGTACATACTGTCCAAAATTTAAAAGTTCGCTCTGTCCATCACCTACCACCTTGTCCCAGATGCTCCTAAGTTTCACATGTGCCCTGGGCTCCAGCAGCACCACTCCTTCTCCAGATGTTACCACTACTGCAGCCGGGTGCCCAGCCCATGCTGCTTCTCCCAGAGTGGGTGCCTCCCACCTGGAGTACTGTGTCCAGCTCTGGAGTCCTAAGCACCGTAAGGACATGGACCGGTTCGAACGGGTCCAGTGGAGGGCCACGAGGATGATCAGAGGGCTGGAGAACCTCTCCTATGAAGACAGGCTGAGAGAGTTGGGGTTATTCAGCCAGGAGAAAAGGTGGCTCTGGGGACACCTTATAGCAGACTTCCAATACCTAAAGGAGGCCTACAGGAGAGATGGGGCGGGACTCTTTATCAGGGAATGTAGTTATAGGACGAGGGGTGATGGTTTTAAACTGAAAGAAGGGAGACTTGGATTAAATATGAGGAAGATATTCTTTACTCTGAGGATGGTGAGACACTGGAAGAGGTTGCCCAAAGAAGTCGTGGATGCCCCTTCCCCGGAAGTGGGAGCTGGATGGGGCTTTGAGCAACCTGGTCTAGTGGGAGGTGTCCCTGCCCATAGCAGGGGGGTTGGAACTCGATGATCTTTAAGGTCCCTTCCAACTCTAACCATTCTATGATTCTATGATTCCTGTGGCATGCAGATGTGGTCAGCCTGCCAAGCTCGGCTACAGGCACTGGCAGCTAAAGGGTGCCTATATGTCTTAGCTTCTTCTCAGGGCAGTGGCTTTAAGGAGCTAAACATGCCCATCTTCTGAATCACACTAAAGTCAGGTATCTCCCTGTCACTTCCATGATTCATTCTCTTGTGATTCATCCAGCAAGGACAACACATACACTTTTATGTTTATTCAGCACTTCCACTGAAATTAAACTATGTATATGGCTAGCTCAGTAATTGCATAATCTTGTGTCTTTCAAGGTCAGCATTTTCCCATGGGTTACTATTAAAGGTCCTTACATTGTAGTATCTTTCTTAAAAGAATGCTCAGATTTTTTCAAGAATTCTCTATGAATATTCTCTTGCTTCCAAATTTCGATTTCCAGCCCTGCTGTTCTCATATATGTTATTAATATCAAAATCTTGCTTTGTTAAATGGACAAACCAAACCCTTGCTCTCAGAAATGGCTGACCTTGATTATCTCAACTTGGAAATTGAAAGATTTAGAAAGTTAGGAACATGAGTCAAATGGAAAACAGAAAGAAAATGTGTAGACAACCCTAATTATAGATGTCGCTACACTCTGTTTCTAATACTATCATGATGGCAGCAGACAGATAATAGCAGTAAAATCAGAAACGGTAGGGAGGACTCAGAACACAAGCAACAACATAAAACACATCATCAGTCTGTGGAAGGCACAAAGCCATCAGTAAAAAAGCTCATTGTTTCAGGGCTGAGATTTTTTTTCCCTTTCTAATGGGAAAACACTGGTCCAATCAAGCTGTTTTGAATTGATGATCATAGTCGTTATGCTCTGTTTACTTGTCTGATTGTAATTTTTAAAGTCCACAGTCTGAATTACAGCATACCCAGTGTATTCACTACACAATGATAAAACACAGAAACAGCATAGAGATCACGCAAGGAATACAGAAGCACAGTACGGTTTTGTTGTTGCACAGACACCAGCGCCGAGCTTATCAGCTGATACTGGGAAGGTGCAGTCATCTCTCTCACTAGAGAGACTGCGTATCTGCAAGTTGCAGCTCCTTCCTGACAGGACCAGAAAAATTAATACCAGCATTGAAAGCACAGTGGTTTCCACAAATAACTAGGAGGCTTAAGCTGGCAGAATTAGCCTATGCTCCTAGGCTTCTCTATTAATGTTTTTCAGTCACATTTTAACTTTTACAGTCCCATCTAGATTTTCTCTGCTAAACATCCTGCATAGGTGCCATTGACATCTAGCATGTACATTGTTAACTTGAAAAATCATATACTCTTATGCCCGTCTTATCTTCTGTCATTCAAAGTCAGAGTTTTCCAGTGGGTCACCAGTATAGATAGTTATAATTCTTAAGGCCATTCAAGGTTCATTGTTTTTTATAGGTACTAAGTACTCATAGCTCTATTTTGCTTCAAAGGCTTAGCAACAAAATCAGGTTTGCTATGTACCAAGTGGAGAAAATCAGAATTAAAACAAAAATTGCCAGGCACCCATGAAAATATTGGTCAAAATTTGCCAAGGGTAACAGAAAAATGATGTGACAGCACACGAAATAGCCTCCACTTCTGTCAAAAGGAAATTTTTGGTTTGAACATTCAAAAGTGGCATAAGTTGAAAATCTGCCCCAATAACGTTATATGAGGAAGAGAAAACATATTTACAAGCAGAGATTCTGAGTCAACCTCAGAAGAAATCCAACCCCTCAATGAAAGATGTTTTGCCTGCCTTTACTGCAAAAGCTCTCAAAACACTGGCAGCTCCTGTGGGGCCAGAGCCTTTGAAACTCCTCCCAGAACACTTCAAGAACAGCACCACTGGAGTCAGTGGAGGAGAAATATGTGCAAAAGTAAAATCTGCTCCTTAGGGAAAAAGGTTTTGTGGATTGTGTGTTGATTATTTCCTTCAGTTGGCACATTTATATGCTGCCCTCTCTCTTATAGAGGAACTGATCATTGAGAACTGGGGCACAGAAGGGCATCTTGCTTTCCCTACCCACCCTAGATGTGGCTCAGCAGAGACTCTGGAGGAAACTTCCTGTTTTTCAGCTGTAATTACAGCAAGTGCTCTTTTTGCACTTTAGATGAATCTACAGCCTGGTGAACTGTGAGAAGTAATCAATTCTGTAGTATCTAAAATGACCTGCAATTAATGGGCATTTAACAGAATCACAGAATGGTTCAAGTTGAAAGGGACCCTAAAGATAATCTAGTTCCAACCCCCCTGCCATGGGCAGGGACACCTCTCACTAGACCAATCACCTCCTTATTTTCCATGTGCCTTCACATAGTTTCCAGGAGGATCTGCTCCGTGATATTGCTCGGCACAGAGCAATCAAGACTGACTGGCCTGTAGTTCCCTAGGACTTCCTTTATTCCTTTTTTAAAAATGGCACTTATGTTTCCCCTTTTCCAGTCAGTGGGAACTTCACTGGACTGCCATGACTTCTCAAATGTAATGGATAGTGGCTTAGGAGCTTCACCTGCCAGTTTCCTCAGGACCCACAGGTGCATCTCATCAGGTCCCATGGACTTGTCCACCTTCGAGTTCCTTAGATGGTCTCAAACCTGATCTTCTCCTACAGTGGGCAGTACCTTGTTCTCCCAGTCCCTGCGTTTGCCTTCTGCAACTTGGAACAGTGTGGCTAGAGCACTTGCCAGTGAAAACTGAGGCAAAAAAAGTCATTGAGTGCTTCAGCTTTCTCCATATCCTAGGTGACCAGATCTCCTACTTCCTTATGGAGAGGGCCCACATTTTCTCTAGTCTTCCTTTTATCAGTGATGTATCTGTAGAAGCTTTTATTGTTGCCCTTGATGTCCCTGGACAGATTTAACTTTATCTAGGCTTTAGCTTTCCTAACCTGATTCCTGGCTGCTCAGACAATTTCTTTGTATTCATCCCAGACAACCTGTCCTTGCTTCCACCCTCTGCAGGCTTCCTTTTTGTGTTTGAGTTTGTCTTGTTCAAACAGCAGGTCGTTTGGGAAAGTAGCCTTGCTTTACAGGAATGCAATTGGTCCACCAGCAACAGGTGACTAATGGCAAGCTCCTCCAAAGCTGTTAAAACAGAAGTACTACTGTGTAGCTATTGAAGGACAAAACCTTCCTGTTAGCAAGCAGTGGGGAATTTGCCTGCGCGGCCTCAGGCAGACATTACTGCATATCAACCTTTTTTTGCATCACTGCATAGAAAATGGTACAAAACCAGATAGTTTCCTCTGGAAAGTATAAAGCACTACTCTCTGGCAGTATAAGGTTAGAGACAGCAATTACAGGAGGAAAGCAATGCTAGCAGCTCACATATATCTGAGACCACTATGTTTGTGCATGTAAGTTCTTTATTTTTCTCCACCCAGAGAATACTGGCGCCTTCTGGGAAGCAGCTTCTTTCACTGCCCATTTACCCAAGACTAATTGAACTCTTCACTTATCTGCAGTATCACCTTGAAGCCTGGGCCTGCCCCAACCCCTCCCAAGCCCTACCCAGTTGGTACACTAGGGCTGCATATTGTACGGGATATCTGGCAACACCCAACGTCAAAAGCTTACAGGAAACAGCATTTCTCATTCATGCGCAGCTGCCAAATGCTTTCCCAGATTCCTTCCCCACTGCTCTCCACTTCTGATACTATCTCAAATTGAATCTCTGCTGAAGAGAGATCAGAGTCATGACGCGTCTCACAAAACAGCTGTAGGAAGAAAAATGCATTACTACTACTACGAGGACAGTACTTATGTCATCAACACTGATTTATGCATGCCTGTGCAGAGTGTGCAAGGCTAGAAAGTTACTTCTGTTCCTGATCAGTTCTACCACAGCTACTCCCCCAATGCATCAGGATAAGACAAGCTTCATAGCAGACGGCTGTCCTTCCCAACTGAAAGAGAACAGCTTGAGAAGTGTGGTTGCCCTCAAGCTCTCTTATCTTCCCTGCTTTTCTGAATGTCTTATCTGGTCAAGTATTTCACTGGCCACTGAACTACCAGATTGCCCATTTCACTGCGCTGTGGACCCTTGCAATCATAGCAGTACTCCAGGTACTGAACCATTCATACTGCTCATCTGTTGGACTACAGTTCTGTAACCAGAATGAGGAAACAACCATCTTAAACATGCACCCTGTAAGATTCTGTTTATTTTGGCAAGCAGTCAAAAAAGAAGTTTATGAGTTTGGAAAGGAAAAAGAAGAAACCTTAGTTTTAACTTCAGTTTCTATTTCTCTCAGTGCCTGCTCCCCCTTTTGTCCACCCACACACATCCCAGCATGTAAGCAAAAGAAGCAAAGCAAACTCAGTAGGTACATTCTTCCATCTCACACCTGTCAGTGCTTTTACTAACAGACCAGCAAGAGCCCAAAAAGCAGATGGTCAGCTGTACTGCCCTGAAAGGACAACCTTCTGATGCCATCGCTGGAAAATAAGAACATCCATTCACTTGGCAGCTTCAAGTCATACCCCAGGAGATGCTTGGCAGTGTCATACAGATCTCTGCCTTGCAGGTACTGTTGTTCCCATACTTCTAAACACAAGCAGAGAAGCTTTGATTCATTTCTCTATCGAAGTTTTCACAAGGAGTGCGCTGTCTTCTCTTATACCAGTGAGGGGAAAAAAAAAAAAATCTGACCCAACTGCCTCTCCCTTTTTTCTTTTTTTTTTTTTTTTTCCAGAAAGCTCCCATCATGGTCAGACATCATATTCCAGTGCAATTCTCAGCCTGTACTGGGGAATCAGCATTCTTAGGAAATACTCTTTTCTCTCAGAAACATTTATGCCACTGCAGGCAGCATGGGGAAAAAATAGGAGGAGCTAGAAGACTACATGCAGTTACAGGGCAATGACTTCACTGGGGTTCTGGAGACATGGTGAGGTGGTTCACGCAATTGAAATCCTGCAACAGATGGATATAGGCTCTTCAGAAAGGGCAGGCTGGGAGAGCAAGGAAGGGGACTTCCCCTTTACTTGAGGGAGCTGCTGAACGCATGGAGCTCTGCCTGGGGATCGTTCAGGTGCCAGCTGAGAACTTATGGGTCATGATTAGTGGGTAAACCAACACAGGTGCCATTGTAGTGGGTATCTCTAGTAACACCTATTTGCATTTTAGCAGAACTTCAAGCTCAAGTCAAGACTGATGCTCTTTTGAGAGGCAGGTCTCTCCCTGCCTCTCTGCAAAAAGTCTAAAGACATAAGAAGGACAAAGAAGAGAAAATAAGTTATGGAAGGTAACACCACAGGTTAACACCTCAGCTGGGTACAGGACTCAGCTCCTCTGTGTCACACTACAGGGCACAAGTAACTGGATCCCAGTGCCTCTTCCAGACAGCTTCTCACACAGCTTCCTGTTACTTAAGTTTGTTATACACATGAAGGTTCAAAGCAGCATTAGATACTATTCTCTTTGAATGAGCAGGTCAGAATAGCATAATAAGCCAAACGTGGCACATAGCTAGGTCTTCTCCTTTCAGCTGCCCACAGTTAGTGTGGCACCTACATGATGCAGTGGTTTGCTCAAAGTAATTTGCCTATCTGGTAATTCCTCTACAATTTACACAGGAGGTTGCTAACTTTATGTGGAATAAGGCTTCCTTCCAGAAAAATGCTCATTTTCCCCTCACAAATTCTGTTCTGTTACCTCACTATTGACCCGCAGTCAACTTATTTGCAAAGAGTGTGAGAAAGCCAGTTCCTGGAAATTTTAGTTTTGGCATACTTAATTCCTGATAAAATGGATTTTATAGTTTTTCCAGTCATGTGAAGAAAGGCTTTTATAAAGAAAGAATAAGTAGAATCAAAAATATTTAAAACCAAAAAGCAATTAAAAGTGAATCAAGAAATCAAAGCCAATTTGCAATACAGGAAATCACCTTCCTTTCTCCTCCCTCTGCATTTAAATGCACCAAACTGAATGAGAAGCTTAAAAGTCAAACAAATGCTTACAGTTCAAGGAATTACAGATAATAACTTCCCTCTCTGAAAGCAAAGGGGAAGAACAAGGCAAGCTGAATATCTTTTCCAGTTCTTGTTTCTTATGAAATTCTCTGTCAGAAAAAAAACAGGATGAAGCTGCTAGTGTGGGATGGCAAACCTCAGAGCAGTGACAGGCCCAGAAATGAAGGTTTATGCAGGGAAGTGAGAGAAAAGTAGGAGGAAGGAACTGGTGGTCCATTATAGGAAAGAGAACTGGAAATAGGTGAATGGCCACATCAGAGCTAAGATGCACTTCTGCAAACTGTTCTCAGTGGATACTGTGTTATTTCCAACACAACAACACAAAATCATTGCCAAACCTCAGAGTTTGATGCAAAAGGATGCACTCTGTCCAGGACCATAAACACAAAGTGTCACAGTAGACCTGACCATTAGGAGGTAGAATTCCACTCATTTGGCCTCTGCATATGAAAGGTGTGACAGATTTTGAAAAAGGAAAATTAAAATAGGGTTGGTTCAAAATGGGAGAAAGTGTGCTACTTTATATTTCACAAAAATTGTACTAAAAGTACAAACTGTCAATAAGTGATACAACTATAATAAATAAGTTTAGGGTTTTCCGAATTCACTTAATGAACTGCCTAGAAGCTCTGAGACTGTTTAAGATCCTCATGGAAAACACTGGCATTATTTTCCATATTTTTGTAGTAAATCTTAATTTTACCAGAAAATAACTCTCAAAAAAACCTCATTCAAGTTCAAAGACAGAATTTAATTCTTTGTCTTAAGTCCCATTTTCTCTCCTTCAATTTGGCCTCTGAACACTTAGAAGATGTTACCAATTTCCAGCTCCCTCTTATTTTGTAGTGAAAATCCCTCAGGATCTTTCCATTAACATTGAAGAACTACCAAACCATGACCATGAATCACCCCACTCACCTATGTTTATTAAGCAACCCATTTTTGCTTTTGAGATGGTGGCAAGGGAGGGCAAGATTTGCCTATTATCTGACCAGAAGAATTTACTTCCATGCCACCTGGTACACTTACTGATTTGATTTCAAAGGTGTAATAAAAAGTACTCCTAATTTGTGTTGATGTGAGTAAGAACAGGCAGGCTTTAATATCTCAACTAGTTCATTCTTTACCATAAGGCAAAGGGTCATTTAGACCCTACTGGCTGTCAAAACCCTTTGGTTGGAAGAATAAATTTTCTACTTTCCTTCCAGGCAAGGGGTCCTATTAATAAGTTACATGTCTCCTTCCACATTTTTCACACCAGTTGCAGCAAGAGTTGCTGTACTGTGGATAAAAGATACTGACATTTTCACAAATATTCCATATTTTCTCTGGGGATCAGAATTTCTTTCATCAGGCTGCTGCTGTTTATAATATGATATGTCTTCAGACAGTAACTCAAGTTCAGATCTAGACTATTTCAGACCTCTCAGCTCCAAGAAATAAACCACATATGATCCAAATCGATATCATCTAGACCACTGCTTACTACTCTTTTTATAAACTGACAAATCATTCTTTAAAATATAAAAACAGCTAAATGTATTAAAACTCAGTGATCTGGCAAGCATAATTAATCCTTATTCATTCTCAAGATGTCATGAGATAGCTCATCTGCGTGGTTAGGGACATCTCATGATCCATAAAACGCTTACATACTACAGCTAGGTAAGCTCCTCCTCCCAAAACATTTTGTAACCTACAGCAGGTCTGTCTGAGTCCAGTAGCAATTAGACAGTAAAATAACTATAACCTTTTTGAGGCTGATGCAGAAGTGAAAGGTGTTTAGAAGATGCTTCAGATCTTCTGTCATATTGCACGTATTAGATGATAAGTGGTACAATGTGTCATATGAGTGGATGTGTTGTTTTGCTATTTTTTCCCATGGCTATCTAGCTGGATTTTTCTTAGAGAGAAATTGACTTTGAAATACAGATTTTTCTCATGTAAAGCCAAATCTTTGCCCAAGATTTCTATCTTTCACATAGAGTTGCTGCCTAGGAAAAGGGCTCCCAGGACTGCAAAGGGAAAGAAAAATCTGTCACACCTTCTGTGCACTATAGCTATCTAGGCAATTTCACAGGTGAGAATCCAGAATAGAATTCCAACAAGACAAATCATGCTCTTTGAGATTGTATGTGTGTGCCTCAGTAATTTAAGAATAAAATTACAAACTGAACTGCATATCAAAACACAATGTCTCCTGCAGATTCTGAAGGTTTTTTTCATAGGGAACAAAACTCTTGTATATTATCCCGATTCACCTGCCTGGAATATTCTTTTTTCCTTTTATGTTCCTCTGCCCTTTCAGGCCATGTTCTGGAGGCATCGGGCATTTCCCTTTCAAACATTAACTTGAGTTAATGATGTTCCTTCAGAATTCAGAACAAGCTGGTTGCATGTGCTGATGAGAGTTTGAAAGAGCTAGCACTTTTCCGTGTTTTAAACCTATTTATAGGAAGAAATGTTAGAAATGGCCTAAAGAAAGCCAAATACTACACATGTGATATGAAACAGCATGTGATATGAAATACATCAGGTGAGAAACACCCACTGCTGGGATGCCTATTTTTTTTCCTTATCCTCCTCATTACTATTAAATAATTCAAGGTAAAAATTTAGAAACATTGTGCAACAAAGAAAAAAGGCAATTATCTATAACATTACTGTAGTGTGAGGTCTCCCCCACATGCCCAAAAAAACTAAACCATTAGCACTTTACAGCTTTCATCTTCTCTCCTGTCAAACAGAACTATTTTTTCTCCATTTGCATTTACAGCCCTTTCAAAAGTTGTCCAGTGTCTTGGAGACCAAGGTTAAGCTCTGCAGGAGACAACAGATTTTAAGAACCTTGAGAATTAAAAATATTCATAAAAGTCTCACTTTAAAAATTATTCTGATTGGATTTGCGTGATACTGACAGTGATTTGGAGTAAAATTTCCTGGCACTGTTGTAGCAATTAAGTTCTAGTATGTTCTGAGGTAGGGTCATTCCCTAGATCCATTAGGCTGAAGTACAGCCTGAAATTTTTAAAGTCATTAAGGCAAGATGACACATCATGGAGTGATTCATCAGGCATATATATGTGATATAGCTCTGGAATTTTTATCTTCTTTTTTCCCCCCACAACCAAAAGTACATGGGCAACTTACCCTTGCCATTTGCAAATTGCATTTTGTGGGAAATTTAATAGCAATAATTTCATCTAGCTTTAATCTGGTGATATACACTTAAAATAACAAGAAAAATAATATTGCTTACTCACTTTTGCATAGCAAGAAATAACATCTCACAGAGAGTTAGTTTATGTTTTCCCAAAGCAGGCCAGGAAACAAATTACTACCACATTAATATACTTAAAAAACCATTTTATTTCTTCTATAAATATTGCTTTGAAGTGTGTTGTGGTAAGGAGATGGATAACCCCATATGAATGGGGCACTCCTCATATAGCCATGGTTCTTAGCTCAGACATTTATTACAGCATTAACACTGGTGTTGTGAACCTGAAAAAACTTTCCAGCCCATCTTGGCCTGGAGAAAACGATTTTTGTAGGAGTTCGCTATTTACATACATGTCACCTAAAGCCTGCCCTTTTGCTGGCCTTGACACCAGAGTTTTATCTTTCAATAGAAGCAATCCTTAAAAAACCTGCAGGCCTCAGACATCCTTATCTGAAGAGGAGGCAACTTTTAAGAGCTACAGGTCAGAGTTTGGAGCTTGCGATGTTGTGAAGTCTGCCAGCAGTGACGGCATCTCTCCAGCTTGCCCTGTCTGTACTGAATATCAATGATGTAACTCTGCACAGGCCAGACACTTCAGCTCATCCATGGGTCCGAAAATGCCATCATGACCTGGTGCAGTTCCATGCTTACTAATGAGAGATAGCGATGTGCTTTACTGAAAAACGCATCCCTCAGGACTCAACCGCCTGAAGGATTGTTTATACAGCCAAAAAGCCTGAAATCGTGTTGTCTACCCATTTTTTTTTATCACAATGACTTGGGGATTTCGTTACAGGCTTTTTGTTGTTGGTTTTTGGGGGGTTGGGATTCTTTTGCCTGAGTTTTTGGGGTATTTTTTTGCTTTTGCTTTGGTTTAGTTATTTCACTGCTTTACTCATTCTTTACTCTTAACAAGAAAAACTTGAGTATTCTCATATTTAGAGATAACCAGGACAAATCCTACCCTAATATCCAAATCCTCCTTCTAACCTTCATCAAAATTCTATCCAGATTTTCTGCTGCCCCTTCCTCTTTGTTGAAACCTGGTGTAACTGAAAAACATATCCATGACACTTCTGGTGGTTCATTCAGACAGAGAAAGCATCCAAGCAAAATAACATTCAGAAATCCCAAACAGTTGCTTAACAATTATAGCAGTAACACACCAGCTCTACAAATATCATGACTAGCTTCAAACAACAAGAAATAAAGCACAGCAGAGAGAGGTGAGGGAATAGATCTCAAAAGACTGTTCCTACTTATTAAAAAGAAAAAAAAAATATTAAAAAACAGGCCTTTAAATTAGGAATTACTAGCTCAGGTAGTGTTACTGATGACTAAGACAGATGAGAATGAAAAGCAATGCAAAACTACCAGCCATATGGAAAGCATGCCAACCTCAGCGGCTAGCAAGAAGTTGAAGTCTGTAGCATTTAAGAGATTTTTATCATCTTGCCAGGGTTACTGAAAAGACCAGGTATCCAAGATACCTGCCACTTTCACAAGGCAAGGTTTCTTTTTCCTGCCCCAGCACGTCCACAATTCAAAACATCACATTTGCAATAACCACAAATACAGAAAAAGCTGCTTTGGGTTTGAGGTCTCATAAGCCTTTGTGCTCAGCCTCTGAATGATCTCCTCAGCAACCTAGTCCACAAACCTCAATTTCAGGCCACCAACCTCCAGCAAAACCAATTTCAATGTACCGCTGTCCCCTATCCCCTAAAAGGGGTACTAGGGATACACACGCTTCTCTTATGATTAGATGCGTGTTTGGTAAGTACCCACACAGCATGGCCACATCCATTTGCTCTAACAACTGATAAACTGCATTACAAGGGGAAAATCATGCCTCAGGAACACCATCAAACATGATGCTGCAATGCATCTGTATTTTGTTCACGTATTTTGATAACAACAGTCTAGTTTTCATCAGCTCCTGGCTATCCTTGTTCACAAGAGCCTCTGAACATTTTCTACCCTGCCGGGGGTCACCAAAGCACTCTACTCCTCTGTGGGGCTGCGAAGGAGCAACACTGGCTGACCTATGTGTCATGATACCAGCCACCAAGATTTTCTCATAGTTCACAGAGACGTTCACATTACTAGGGCAGATTTCTTTTCCTTTCAGCAAGAGTGCTGTAAATAAAACTACCTAATTATGTTTTCAAACTTACTTAATGTTATCCTCATTCCTGTTCTTATGTCTAATGAGAAAGAAGTTATTCACAGACAAAGCTGAACAAAACTGAGACAGCTACTCCCCGCTCCTGGGATCTGTGTCTATCTTAATGAGAGACAACAGGTGAAGTACTGAAGGACTGCACGATGCTGGTGTTCCACAAGATCAATGAAGATGAGTGGTTTTGGTCTCTGGTCTGTTTTGATTCACGAACTCAGTGGCTGAAAATTTATTACAGTAGGTGAGCACACACATCCTTGAGTCTGACCTTTTAACACCTACTTTTGTTCTTTTTCCATGATCCCTCTCACTATCTGGTCTAACTATAATGTTCACAGGAGAACTTATTATTTAGTTTAGTATTCAAACATGTGTCTTTTCCTCAGTGAACTTCATACTTTGGATGAGTCAAGCCCTGTAGTTCCAGGAAGTTCCTACCTAACAAGGAGAATTTAGCATGAACAGGCACCAAAAGCTTGGGATCTTTCAGTGAAACTGAGAACACTAACAAAAGGCTCTTGAAATGATAGATTTTGCTCAGATGCTCAAAATCCAGATATGCAAGCATCCATCAGTACTATGGTATATTGAAAGTGGAAAATGCAAAGCATTTTTAGAACTGTTCATCCCTACTCCACCTGCAGAGCAAGGGGATTGCTGACACAGTGCCCAGATATGAAAACTGCAAATGGAAGTCCTTGGGTTTCTGCTATTGCTTAGGAAAAATAAACAATATGCAACCCAACCTGACAGCTTCACTGAACAAAATATACAAGAACTGTTATTTCAAGGCATATGTCTCCACAGGGAAGAAACTAAAAATTGTAATAGCTTTTTTTTTTTTCCCAACAAGTATTAAAAATGGAAAATATATGTCCTTCTAAAGACCCAGACAGTGGTTTTAAACCTGGTTTTATATAATATCAGCCTCTCTGGAAGATCTGTCTGTAGACGAATTCCCTGTTAATTAGCAATTTAGTGATCATCTGTGAAAAGGGATAAGCAAATATGTTTTGATTCATTTTAAAATGAAGCTGAGGAGTTAATTGTTTTACTTCCAGTAGTAACACTCATACTCCTCTCTGTATATATACACATACACTCAATAAATAAAGTGAGGCAAAACCATGCAGGTCAGTTCATTGAGAGATGTGAAGACAGTTTGCTTTACAAAACTATAATTTACCATATGTTCAAGAAAAACAGCTACATACTAATTTGAATTGCTTATCTTATCAGAAGCATCAAGCCTCCACAGAACAGAAATCCTAAGAGCAGCCACTGGATACTTCATCTCTATTTTAAAATAATTTGTTCTTCCAAAACAGACGTGCATTACTTGAGGTGAAGAATCAGGAGCATTTTTCACCTACTCACATCCCCCTGCGGTGAAGCTGACCAATGGGCCATACATCCCCAGGGCTACACAATGAGTATGCCGCAGTCCCTCACAAATCTAATTAGGGCTTGCACCTCCCTGTGTCAAAATAACCAACAGTAAAACACTTTGTACCAGAAAACCGCAGCCACAATGAGGTCAGTAAGACAGCATGCGCATACATTGCATTTGAAAGCACCTCCCCGCAGAAGATGACCCCGAAGGAGAAACCAGGGCTATTAAGACCGAGCCACACTTTCTTGTACTTTGTCCCAAGTGTAAAACCAACCAGCCCAGCCAGCCCCACAGGCTCAATACCCACACGCAGCTGATTCACCTCAGTCATCCGTTCCCAGAGTCTATGAACTGTTAACATGACTTGCCCACCCTTCCTTCTGCAAGTTCATATACCTTTAACTTTTTTACAAGGCCAACATTTGCACTCAACTCAGCCAAAATTCCCCCTGGCCCAGGACAGTTCCACTAAGGTAACTCTAAATTTTTAATTAAAAGTTACCTGGATTTATTATTTATCATAATGAAAGATTGAGTAACAAAGGAAAATGGAAGTGGTCTTACTTATTTTTTTAAACAGCTATCTGACATTGTAGCAAAGTACTATTATTAGTGGTCAGTAGGGCTACAAAGAGTTAATGTAATACACATGTTTTTCTGCCACAGGATCAACTTCACAGAGGGAGTAAGCAGTGAGCAGAAGGGGACATAACAGTGGCTGAGCAGCAGAGGAAACCAAATTTTGTCTTACAGAAGATGGAACATAATTGCAAAGTACTAATTCCATCATTCTGTGCATAAGAATACTAAACACATATGGAAGGACACTAGTTATAAACTGCTTATGCTTTCAAATACTCTGAGCCCTTCTGACACAAACATCCTCTTTGGATGTCACCAATGGTCCTGTGTTGACTGTTGACCACAAGCCTTTCAGTCAGTTTACCGGTGGAAAAGACAGCAATACACATCTTAAAATCACTTGCTTACACAGTTAACTCCTCTCCTAAAACAGACAAGCACAACAGCCAACACTCCAAGACCAAAGGAACAAAGCATTGCTGCTATTCACAACTTTCATCCCTAGAAACTATTCAAGATACTCAGCCAAGTAAACCAAAACAAAACAAAAAACTAAGTTTGCTAGAAACAAGGACCAGAAAGTCTGCAAAACCGCACCCCACTTGGTAATGCACTTCAGGGCAGCACACACCATGTCCAGCCTTCCCCAGAGATATAAGAATTTTTCAAAATCAAATCCGTTCTATTAAAAATAATTCTAGATTATCAAACATGAAGAAAACATGCCACCAGTGGGAGGCAAGTGCTTACCCTGCACCGAAGTGGGACCTGCACCCCAACTTCCTGTAGGGCAGATACACATACAGCCAACACAAGGAAGGTGGGGGTCACAGCTGTTTTCACATGTTGACCACCATCTCCATCTCAAGACAATTCAGTTTCTTTTACAATAAAGAGAAGGACAAAATTTCAAAGGTGATCTTGCTAATAAAATTGAGACCATGGGCTTAGCTGGCCACAGTATTGTTTAACAAGCCACTAGGTTTTTTCACACAGTGCTTATTGCTATTCAAAAACAATGGAGGATAAAATGCACAAAGAGAAGGAAATGTTATAATTTGCTTTCCGCTCATCTAAATCTGTCCCCATCAGGCTAATGGAAGTTTTACTATTTATTCACAGGAGGTTAATTGGCCCAAGGGGATAAAAATCACCCTCCTATTAAAAATTTCCAGCCTATTTAAAGAAAATTTTTTCCGGAATCACTTTGAAATATTAACGCTGGCTGTTATATATTTGTCCCCAAATACTCTTTTTTTTTTTTAATGACATTATAGTGTCATTTTGGAATCTCAAAACCAACCCTGTTAACATATTGTCTTAACTAAACAAAAATGATAACATCCTCCAAAAAAAGTAACAGTGTTGTTTCCACTTAATACAGAAAAGGTTGTAAAATAACTTCACTTATTTCACTGGACTATTTAAATATACAGGTATGTATTTTTGCCCAGACTATACCCAGCCACTTCAAAACCAAGATAAATTCACATAGTTCTTAGAGACATACCCTCTAGCAGGGAACAAGTTAATGGAGTGGTATGTTTGAGGTTGGATTCAGCAAATCCCACCTATCTTCAATTGGAATTTTAGATAGTCAAACAATTAGGCCCTGTCTGCATCCTTCACAGAAAAAAAAATAACGGCATTCCCTGTGCTACCGAAAGATAGCAGTAGCTTTTGAGAATGCATCACTAGATGGGTGTTAAAATAAATGCAGTGTTAATGGCAAAATATAAATGAGAAATCATATACTCTTTCCTTTTACTAGTGGGCAGTAACACATTAGCAGAACTGATTTGAAATTGCTTATTTCTGATGCTTTGGACAACCACAGCCCCTATCCATTTCGTGCGCAAACCTATGTCATCTGACATCTGCAAAATGAGGACCATAACAGGAACCTGTAGCCACCAACTGTGATATTAGTGAGTAGCTCAGCTCATAACAAACATGTTACTTGGCCAAGACAAATATGAATTTTTCTGAGTGATGTAAAAAACCTTTAGCCAGGAAACTTTTTTTCCCTCCCCACAGCTATCTCCCATACATTTGCTATGTACCTTTCAGACTCCCAACAGATCAGACAAAATTCTTATAAAAGAGCACTAGTTCAAACTCAGATCAATGTTTGAAAGCTTAATTCTACAGTGTTATTTTAACATAAAATTTTATGACAGACGTGGAAGAATGTCTGTCAACAATTAAGCTCTAAATAGCTGCAAAGTAAACAAATCAGTTTTGTTCCTCCCATCCTGAGGAATGACCACAGCTCAAAACTTCAGCACATTGAAAGCAATCAAGACCCTACAAAAGCCAGAGAGGTAAATTCAAAGACTGGATTACTTAGTTGCCATTCCTGCAAACATATATTGCAAACAGTCCTGATGTTTTCCAAGTAGTTGTTCACAGGATAAAGGTGCTCAGATACACCAACAGTTATAGGGTTAGAAACATAACGTTCTAGAAGTCCAAATAGAAACAAAATTGTTTCCCTCAAATGTGATTGCATTCATGAGATTTAAAACTGCCAAAACAAGTGCTGAAATTAAAGTTCATTTTAGAATTCAGAGCAGATATCTATCAACATTACTCTTGCATAAATTCAGCTTCTTTCCATCACATTTTCATATACAGAATTTGAAGCAGGTAGAACTCCAAACGTTCTTAGAACTCTAATGTACCTCTTGATTTTATGAAGGTTATGCTAATTCAGTATTCATAGTACTAAATAACGATACTGAATAATCCTAACTATTGTTGTCTAGCTACTATCATGATCATAGCCCAATGAACGATAAGCCAAAGGTCAGGATATTTCCTATGAAACGGGTAACTTCACCACAAAATGTTTGGAGGCATATTTTGTACTACACTGCTACATTGTCTAATGCACCTTCTCATGAGGAAACCGCATAATTGTCTCCAAGTTTTATATACATTTCCCTTATGCTATGCGGGTGGTTTATTAAGATGATGGGACTTAGCAGTGGAAAAAGCTAGATGGGCAAAATTGACAATTTTTATAGCTAAAATATCCCAGTCCCGACGAGATCAAGTATGCTTGCTGTCTTCTCACTAACCTTCAGCCTGCTTAACACTGCACATGCTTTAAAATGACACACCTGAATCAAAGCTTCACATTTCTACCATAGCAGGCACTGTGCTGCTAATTGGGTTTCATTATATATTTGGTTTTAATTTCCTGCTTAGCAAAGATTGACTTTTTTCTCCTCTAGATGTAATATTAATGTACAGAAGCTTCTCTCTTTCTCCATATAATAATATGCTCTTCCATGTACAAAGTAGATACTTTTTTCCTTATTTTGGTTCAAATTTCACTTTTTTCTAGAAAAACATGACCTATTTTAACGGTGGCCACTGCATGGTTCTTAACTCCAAGTAGCTCTCATGGCACTTTGAGTGCAGACTCTACAACATGGCCGAAAACTCGACAGCTTGGCAATATGAATCCCTTGCAACAAAGAAATGTGAGCCAGAGGTGCCCAAGGCCAGTATCATCCCAGTTGCTTTAGGACCTGACTGTACGCTAAGCCCACAATGGAGTTCGTGGCCACTAGAGAGCTACTGTTCTCTGTCCCTTATGAGATGCTCTGGGACCTCCTCCCACTCACCCACCCACTTGTCCCATATATACAACTCTGAGACATACAAAGATTTTGCCAAATACCAAATGGAGGCACAAAGGTTGTCTGTGCCCACTCAGGTGAATTAATTTCTAATACTTCAGGCTTTACACGTTTTAAAGTTTAATTACAAAAGAATATTGAAAGAATATCGACAGAATATTGCTTCCAAAATGACTGAATTTTTGCTAGTCGCAGCAATACTCCCAACTGGTGATTTTAAAACTAACCAATAAGAAAGTGTGTAATAACTATATTGCCACCAAAAATATTTTAAGCTGCATATTTTACATGATTCCAGATGTTATTATGATATCAGTATTCATGACACACAGTGATTTGGCACTGTGTGTGTGAGAAACAGAATCTCTAGTACTTACAGCCAATCATCATCATAGCAACAGCAAAGATCTTCTCCCCATCTGTCGTCGGAGCGATGTTCCCAAATCCAACACTAGTGAGGCTGGTCATCGTAAAATACAATGAAGATATGTAGACCGAATCTTTGCTTGGTCCGCCTTCCCATTTTCCAAAGCCCGATGTGTTGAAGCGGTAAGGTGTTCCTATTGACATCCCCAGCTGATAGAGCCAGCTCTCAGTTCGGATCGTGTTTGTATCCTCATCGATAACTTCATAGTCTCCTATGCTGTACCAAATGCAGGCCAGCCAGTGTGCTGCAAGGCCAAACACACACACCAGCAGAACCAAGACTGCTGCTCCGTATTCGATGTAGTGGTCCAACTTCCGAGCTACGCGACCCAGCCGAAGTAGCCGGACCACTTTAAGTGAACTGAAGAGGCTACTGATGCCCTGGAAGGATAAAGCACAGTGACCATTAGAATTTAATACGAGAGCAACAATATTCATAACTGCAGTTTCCAAGGACATGAGGGGATCCATCACAAATAGATGGTCATCAGATAACACCTGAAAAGAGATTGTGAAACATGAAAAGGCTAGTGATCTTTTTCAGGGGTGGATATATGCACTCTCTTGTCTTTATTCACTAACATTTTGTGAGTTGCTCTCTGAGCTCCTCTTTCAGATTATTCAAATAGGTCTACAAACGTGTTTGTAAAGGCTTCAAGTGACAGGCTATTTATTGCATGCCCAGTTGTGCATGTAGACCACCCATGAGCATCCTGATGCTACTTTAGGCTGACTGGAAATAAGAGCAGAAGTCACTGACCATTAAACTATACAAATTTAATGTTGCAAAGAACATAACCAGACACCTATTGAATTCACTCCAGCATCTGGAGTCATGAACCTCTTATGGCTCTTCCTGACTTCCTTATGATCCTGGGCAACACATGTCTTCTCATGTCTCAGATATAACACAGTTTGCATTATTTAGCTCAGACATACCAGGAAGATAAATAGGGAAGGCCAAAAAATACTGGTAGTACCTGGTGATTTGTAATTTTTCAGTGTAACAGTGAATTTCCTATGACTTTACTTTCATATAAGAACGCACCCACTGATAATCAGTTCTCTGACATTTCTCACATGGACTACACAAAGCTTAACTATTTCAAATATCCATCTAATCCTCACATCATATTCTTTTTATGACAGCTTTGCTATCAATATAGTATTTCTGTGCTGATACCAATATGGCTCCCCTAAAACAGAATTAAACCAACACGTAGGATTTTGTATTATTAACTTTTAGACAGATTTGCAATTCCACACACAGGAAGTTAAATAAAAAAATTCAAAGCCATTTGGGGCACTGGAAAATCTGAATAGCTTTTCATAAAAATCTTTCTTATTTTTCTACTCCCTCTTATCAAGACTGTTTCATACATAGAAGTCTGATTAAAATTTAAGCAGACTGGTTTAATGAGTATTTCTGGAAATGCCTAATTGCATACTTCTGGTCACCAGCTTTTACTGGAAGTTTGTTTATTCCTGCATAAATACAACTGCTTTGGTATCTTAGGCTGGTTCAATGCACTAGAAGAGATGTTTTATTAAATAATTACATAAAGCATATTGACTCATGTTCCCCAGGACTGCAGCAATGTATTTCTCCTTTATTTCATGAATTTGTCATGATTACATTGACTCATTTTCAGAGACAGATGTAATTTGTTACCTGGGAACACACTATCAATTTCTATTAAGTATTTGGACAAGATCTAACACAACCAGGGGAAGAGGAGGAAAAAGGAAGAACAAAAAGAAAAAAAAAAAAGCAGCCTTCCTTTAAAACAGAGATGTTTGCAGAGATCTAAAAGAGACCAAATGATCTTTTCATGATTTTCTATGTCAAACTTTTCAAGTCACTGATGCAAAAATTCCTTCACAAAGTAAAAAATTTATTTCCATTTCCTATTCACTCCATACCCGGATTTGTTTTGTAAACAATGGAGCAAAGCCTTGATGCCAGTTCAGAGAATACAACACACAAGGCATAAGGCCTTCATTTCCAGGGGAGGGAAAGCAGGTACATCTGAACACTCAGCACGGAGAGGAAAAGAAAAGGAGAAAACACAAAAAACTAACACGATAACCGTGTTTTAGAACTGGATACACAAGTCCCTGAGTGACAAGCATGTATAGTCTCTACATTCTAAATATCTGCATTCTGACATTACAACACAGTCTTCCAGCCTTTTTCCTCAGGACCAATGCTCATTTCTCCCTTTCCTCTTTATAGACTTTAACAGCAAAACAATAATGTTTTACATTTGGAAAAGTCTCCAGTAATGACCTGGTTTCAGCTTTAGTCTCAAAGCCACACTTTTTAATCAAAAAGTGCTAACAAGTCTCAGGCAAGGGCAGGAAATTTTTCCATCCCAACATTCTAAATACTAGGGTTTTTTTTTGCTCAAAAATAGTGGTACAAAACTTGTTCTTAAAATTAATACTCACAACTTGGACTTAAAAAAAAATAAATATGCTTTTTGTCAGTGGCAGTCCTACCAAAGACAAAGATAATAATAATGATTCAAGAAGGACTTAAAAGTTTGGAAATTGGTAAATTCTTAATTGAAAAAAAAAAATATAGGCAAGGATTAGAAACAGTTGAGGACAAAATAAAAAATAATCACTGAACGGGGTTTGAAGAAATTGGATATGAGAAGTGGGAATACAAAATAAAATATTGAAATCAGGTTTAAAACATTTAAGGCAAACTGCTTGGCTTTCAGAGTACTCTTATCCTAATTTCCCTTTTGAAATTTACGAAAAGAAATTTTGTAAAAACATTTAAAACGTGATAGAACTGCATAATTTGGAAAAAAGTGATTCTATCAAATTCTGACCAGAGGTAGAGAGAATTAGGGGGTTTTGTACAGAAATAACTTGCTTAATTACAGAAAAGAAATATTTGACTTGGTTGCACTGAAAGGATGCATTTAATATTCAAGTTAGCCACAATATTTTACCAGACTGCACTGCCAATAAGATTCTAAAAGTTCACAAAAAGCTAAAAAAAATAATTTATTTTTATCTCAGTATTAACAGTATTTTCTATTTGATTTTCTCAGAGGAAAGGATTTGTCTATCTTAAATGGATCAATATCAAGAGGAAGAAATGCCTAGGGAAATAATTATTCATACAACTATCTTAAAAATTTCTAAGTGACAGAATTTCAAATGGGTATAAACAACGGAAACTTAATAGACTGCTTCATAGATGATACAGTACAAAAAGATCATTCTCCAATACTTTAAAACAGTACTTTTTATCACCAAATTTAGCAAGCAATATTTTAATACTCACAGGAATAGATCTGCTGGATTCAAAATTGACATTTTTAGATTACCACTTTCCAAAATAGAACTGTACTTTTAGATTATTGTCCATTTTAATGCTCTTATCAGTGCAGATTATTTTTATGCTTTTATCATACAGATGGCTCCAAGATGTCATGCAAAAGAACCTGAACTCAATTTACTCCTCTTGATGCCTGTCCCACTCTCTGAGCTCTACTACTCCTACAACCTTCGAAAGGCAAATTAAGAGACCCCCAGAGCCCCTTTGGCTCAAAGGACATAGATGAAGCTCAGTTCATAAAGAGCTAGCAATTGCGCTGCAGGTCCCAAACAGGTACCCCAACACGTTCTCCTCGAAAGGATGACCATAAGGAGCTTCTGTGTGGCAGGCAGGGAAAGGACAAGGCCATGTAATTACCCACAAAGTCCCACCTGGGCCTGATTTACGCAGGCACATTTCCACCTATTAGTATTCTATCCAGCAGATCTCTTCCCCTGGGAGTACGCAGAAGCTAAGAAAACTGTCATATGTTTAGGGTAGAAAACCAGTACATTTTTACTATGCTTTGTTCCAGAGACAACTTGTGTGCAGCACTTACTTAAATATGCAGCACTTAGTCAAATATGGCAGAAAATGCTGAATTTCACACGTGTATTTCAAATTGATTGAAGTAACTGAATGACACTAAATGAAGATTCTACTGCTGATACCTACATACTGTTGTTGACAAATATTTAATATGCTGGCAGTTTTAGTTTCATTGTCAGTGATGGCTGATGCGTGAAAACGGAAGAATCCGTAGCAAGTCCCCCCCAAACCAAAGGGCAAGCTCAAAGCACTGTGAGCCAGAAGAAATAACTCTGTATTCACTGATTAAGCAAACCTGAACGTCAAAAGGCCTTGAAGTAATAAATACAACCACTCCCCCTTCCTCTCCTCCTGAGCCATCTTTGCAGAGAGGAACTGCAGTTCAAACACAACAGAAAAACACATCAGCCTGATGCCTGGAGGAAAGCAGGACCCACATTTTACATTCAAGGAGAATGCCTTGGAAATTTATGCATGAAATACTGTCAAAACTACATTTCCACGTATAATTTGTCATTAATTAGACCTACTCACTAGATAGTGTGCAGATTTACATAGATTTGCTGCTGTATCTCCTTGTCTTCTGCAAGACATGATCTACTGTCAGGGCACCCCTCGTCTCACACCCATATCTCAGCCATGTAAGCAATCTTATCTCCAAACACAGGATCCACGATACCCATGGTTTGACTCTAACTATTCATCAGACAACATAAGATTTGTACCATTACTTTCATATCCACAAAAAGAGATAAAGAAGAGATGCTGTGATGAAGTACTTGGTGAAGTGTTTTGAAAACCTAGGGGCTGTAGCAAAGTAATTATTAATTACTTGTGTCATTATGGTCCCCATGAACAGTAACAGTGGACATTAAAGTGCTAGACACTGGACCAATAAAAAACAACTGCTGCTGTTCATTAGCCAAGCAAAATTACATTCAAGTCTTGAATAATAAAATTTTACCTAGAAAAAAAAAAATACAAATTGCTTAAAGAAAATCAATAAAAATTAACTACAGGGGAAAAAAATAGTAAGAAAAAATTTATTTTCCCTTCCAAACAAGATGTAGGATGAACAACTTTAGGAAAGAACTAAAATGCAACCTTCATTCCACCTCCTACAGCTATAGTAGCACTAGCACTTTAGTAATAGATTCAATCTGCATGACAGTACCCACTTTTTAGGCCATTATTTACTTTCCACATGTACAGAAATAAAATGCACTTAACCCAAGCATTAAGGTTTTTTTTTCTAGGCTCAAAGGAAGTGTAATTTACTTCCTACCTATATCTATTTTAAAAAAGAGAAATATTCAGAATTGGCACAAATCTGTTCTGTTTTCCAGCACTTTCTTCTCACAAGTAACGGCTAAAGTTCTGGCTTCATCTCAATTAAAGGGAGATGTAGGAGACTAAAAGACAGCCATTAAAAGAATTAGAAGGAAGAGAACAAAAAAAATTGAATTATCAAAAAAAAAAGGGGGGGGGGGGCAACAAGCTGAATTTATCACTACCATAAGCCAGGCAAGAGCCACAGAAAGCACCACCTTCTTTCTTGACATTTGATTCTGAAGTCAGCTGTGCTGCAGCCTGGCTCTGCCCTTCCACAGTAACATGGCAGCCCTGTCAGGCCATTATTAGGACTTCTCATTTCTGTTATTTGCCTCTTCTGATTTTCTTAATTAGGTCTGAGAACATGACCTTTCCTACAGATTGCCATATTTAGCAGCCAACAGATAACATTATGCACACAGGTCAAAATCAATATCTAAAGCCTCTGGTTACTGATGTGGTTTTCAACACTGAAGAAAGCAGATCTCTAGACTCACAAAGCTTATTTTAGTCAGACATCTGCGAGCTTGGTTAGAAATGAGGGAGAAACAGCAATAATTCATGTATAAGAGCATGGGGTGTGAGGAGAGATGGAAAAGACCAATTTTTCATTTATAAAACTATGTCCATGCTTGCCTTACACAAACATATGCACACTCAGAAAATCAACAAATCCAGGAAACAAACTCTTTTTTTTTTTTTACTTTGAAAAAGAAGAACAAGGATAAAGATAACACGTAAGTAACCTAAAGAAATCCAACTTTCCACACTATAAAAAATTTACCCCTGAGAGACGGCAATCTGCTTCCCCATGCTTCTGACTCAAAGAAGCCATCAGTTCCAGAAGCATTTTACTTATCTTGAAGAGGAAAAACACCCAAACAACATTTAGTGTTACTGGCATCTAATATCACTCCATCTTTCCAATTCTAATCCAATCCCTAATATGAAATAGACTATAAAGTAACCGTTTAGCTACTCAAATAAATACCCTTTGCCGTCTCATCTGACTTTCTGCCTCAGATCGATACAAGAATGCTGAATGGGGGGAAAAAGAACAGAGTAACTGATTCCCGCCTCTGAAACATGCTTCCCTTTATATGCAGTGCAAGTATCACTCTAACAGCAGCTTTTTGAAATAATTCAGAATCTAATATATTCAATTAGCTCTCCTCCTTGGACAAAGGCTATCACCATACATTATCACTGAAAATGTAATTCAGCGTTTTAATTCTTTTAGCCTTATACAGATTGAATAGCTTATGTAGACTACTGTTCTCTCTTTAACAGTATGATAAATCATGTCATGCTTTTCAAAGCTATGAAGAAGTAGCCCTGAAACCCAATAACACCCTTACTTATCTGTGACTTAGCAAAAAGACTAATCTGAACATTAGTAGTGCAGAAGAGAAGGTAATTGGCATCTTAACAGCCACAGCAGAACCTACAGAGTAGGTGTTGGGCAGGGCACATCTTTCTCTGGTATTTACTTTTGGGAGGGGCTATCCATCAGCAGACAGCATAGATGTCTCTGAGCCACCAAAGTGTATGAACCTGGGGGAGACCAGGGAAGCAAGCGGAACTTAAATTAACTAAACACCTTAAGCAGGCTTGGAGCAGAGGATAGAATTTAACCCTAAATGGGTTAAATGGCAGAAGAGCTCTGCAGCACCTATATACAACACCAACACAATTCAGAAAACAGAGGATTTGGGGGGAAAAGGCAGCCTGCCTGTTGAGAGGGTAGCATAAAAGAGGCACTTAATTAGTAGCACAGAGGTTAGGTTTTCAAGGAGGGAAGTCAGAGAAACTCATATTTGAAAAATGAGAGGAAAAAAACGTTTAGGCAACAAAGGGAGACACCCTGAAACAAATCCTCAAGACACTGAGAACAAGAGCTTCTTTGCCTCCCTGGTTTATGTCCTGGCAGTTTACTTTACTGAAGACTTACTGAAGAATCTGCTCTACCGCATTTGCATTTCCCCAAATACTCCTTCCACCTAACCTGCCAGTTTAGGACTAATTCCTGACTGGCACAGCCCCTTGGTTCCATGCTGCAGTACAGAGGCACCTACAAAAGTCAGATGAGCAGCCTTCCTCCTCCATGACCACCTTTTCTTTCTTTTGCACTCCCCTTCTTCCACAGGTCAAGGACCTCAAGATCCTTCTGAAGTTCCCAGCACCACCTAGGTGCCACCAACACTATCAAGAACTCCCCTAGCTTTGCTCCAAGGGCATCTGGCAGGTTACAGCCCAGAGCACACACCTTCCTTGGGCTTTTCCCTGTTTCTCAGGGGTCTCTCACAAGAGACACCCAACCAAATAAACCTCCACCACTACCACAGCCCCCAAGCCAAGGTGCGTGCTCCAGCACTCCCAATGCCCCACCTGAGTACAGTAAGCCAATAGTTTGATTCTTCCCCAGGAGCACCAGTAAGGGGTCACCCAGTCCGGGGAGGGTCTCACTAATCCCATCTCATCTACTCTCATTACAACCAAGAGCCACGATTTGCAGACATTTCCTCTACGCCTGGATCATACTCTGTCACATTTACCTGTTTTGTTATAAGCATTACATAGAAAGCACGTTATGACTACTTTAACTGTAATTAGCCAGAGCAAAATATTCATTCATTACCAGATTTATCAGTAGACTCACATGCCAAACACAGTATTGCCTAATCGGAAAGATCCAAATAACAGAGGTGAACTACACACTATTTCAAACAGCTTTCATATTATAGAGCTGTTTACAGTTTAAGAATTATATTTTCCAGTTTGCAAAATCCATCTAACCCAAAATCTTTCTTTACTGACCCCTGTTCATTCCATAAAACTATAAATATGATAATTTATTCCCTTTCCCCTTATTGCAAGCAAATGGTAAAACAAGTCTAGGGAAGTTGCATGTTTTTCACTGTACCTACTTCAGTAATTCCTAGATAGCTAATTTGTATTAGCATGAGAGATTATTCCACTAATAAGGTTTAAATTAATCTATTGCAAAAGTACTGCCTCAGAGAGTTGCCAACAATCTGACCAGCAACACATTCATTTTTTCCTCTCTTACAATCCATTGTTTACTTTCCAGCTACACCATGCTCACTTAGCACTAAATAGCTTAATTTACTTCTATTACTTCTCTATTGAGATTTTTTCTGGGCCTTTTTTTTATCATCATAAGTTTTGTCCTTTCAAAGCTGTGTATCTTCTTTGCCTACATGCTAGCTTCTCTCTTATTCACCCACTTAAGTGAACACTAGATCATTTATATTGGATACATCTTTCCTGATGATTTTCTACTATGCATTTATTTCTCTTCTACCTCAACTACTAAGAGCGATATAAGGTTCTCAATCTGGCATCAGCCAACAATTGATCATAGTGTTCCATTCAAATACAGATAGCAATTACTACTACAAACTCCCTATTTCAGAGATTTATATGGTGGTGACATGACTGGATTCCAGTCCTACCATGAGATTTCACAACAACCGTGTCACATGTAATAAGTCAAATTTTTTCCAATATAAAATATATCTTATGATATTATTGCTGAAAACCACAGTATAAAATTGCTCAAGCTGACACTGCAAAAATATGCTTCAACTTGCCTTTGGAATTCAAAGTCTTAAATTGCATTGTTCTTGGCAAAAATTGTGGAATTTTCTTTAAGCCTGTTTCTTATTAAATCTACTGATTGATGTCTGAACACAAAAAGATAACATTATCCCCCAAAGTAGGTGGTATTTTCTTAAATGAGGGATAATACTAATTACTGTAAAAGATTACTGACAAATGTTATTGTGATCCTTCAAATTCAAAACAGACTAATACCACATGTTTTAAGGGTTGTGTAAATTTAGAGCAATATTTTCTTTTCTTACTCAAACTATACTACAGCATGATGTATTGTCTTAGGAGTAGAAAGTCTAAGGTTAGAATTAAGTTGATTCATCAATTGGTAGAGTATTTTCTTTTCTTGAAGCCCTATCTCATATATATACATATATAGCCTCCCATAAAAAAAAGCCAGGAGAAACATTTTTAACTTTTCTTTCATTTGAGTAACAATGGAAATTTCTCTACAGCTATTTGTTCCTTCATTTGTAGAATTCCGTTCATGTCTGAATATGAGATACTGTACTGTCTCTTTGAGCACAGCACTTGAGATCAGAAGCTTCATATATTCTCATATTTAATTCTATGGCCTTGAACAAAGAGATTAATGTTTTTTTCTTTCCTCTTCCATCTGTAGAATGTAGCTATTCATACTCAAGTGCCTCTTGTATTAATTGTAGTTATTAATAGTTGTATTGATTAATAGTTAATGAATTCAAAGTATTTTTTGCATACAAAAATTTTCTCAACAGTACAGAGAGGAAACTGGAATTTCAATTATATAAAAAATGTGAATTGAAAAGATACTAATGTTCCAAACTGCAACAAACCCAAAGAATTTTGAAACTGTCTGAAAAACATAGAAGTCACACTCAATTTTGTTTCAAGAAAATATTTTCCATTATATCTTGTAATGGAATAATGAAGTAAATTGCAAAACAAAAAGTTACTTCAACACAGAAAAAAATTCAATATCAGAATTTTTAAAAATTGGTATCTGTTTGTCAAAAATATTGATCAACTCTAGTTTCATATGTTATAATTAACCTTATATTGGTGGATCACTTTAAAGATGACAAAAATGGTTCATTATTAATCTATCAAGAGCTAAGTGATGGGACAGTCTCAAAACTACACAGAGCCAAAAGAGCCTCAACACCCTATATACACAGCTTTTCACTTCCTCAGCTCCAGGTCCCATGTCCCCTGCAAATCAATTCATCATCTCCATCACAGTAATTACAGCATTCTTAAAAACAAATTGACTTGTCAAGTTAGTTCCTCGATGACATCCTCAGTGTCTCCAGTGACGTTTCTTTTAACAGAGAATGACAGCAGGCAGGAAAAAAAAGTGAACTTCCACATGTCCCAGTCCCCCTTCACTATAGGGACTGCAACAAATTCAGGATTCTATGTCCTCCTTTTTAAAATCATATATGGAAAACACCAAAACAGGGAAATAGCAATTCATATTCTTCATCTCATTTTATCACCACTGTTGACACTGGGTATTATTTAATCTCTGGCAATTTTTTTAAGAGTATTCACATTAGGACTAAAAAAAATACCTGCTGCAGCCATGGCCACCTACTAACTCCAGTCTCGTGCATCCAAGAGAATGCTCTTTAGCAAAATTAAAGTGACACACAGCTAACAATCCAGTTTGGCTCCTTCAGCAGTACAGCCTCGCAGCTTACTTAATCGAACTGTGAAGTAATATGATGTGTAATCCAGGGTAAGAGACAGGTAAAATTTAAACCAGCAAGTTTGAAAGAAAGGGAGTTGACCCACAAGGGAACGCTCTACACAACAGATAAGAAGATATAAGGCAAAGCCTTTCTGCTTCCAAGATTCCTTGAATGTCCCCTTTTTTTTTTTTCCCTCTTGTTTAATAAAAGGCTATCTTTCTCTCTACAGGCAGCTCATGAAACAGTAAGCAGCATATACTGTCCTAAATCCCCACCTGATGTGCACTATGTTATTCTGCTGTCATTACTGGCAAAGCCCCTCAGGTCATGCAAACCAGTCTATGAGCCCTTAATAGAAGTACAGCAATTTACACCAGTGGAAACTCTGCTCTAGTGACCCTACAATGATTTATACCAGCTAAATGTCAGAACCCACTAGGGGAAACAGAGACAAACCCTCTTGAAGGGATAGCACCAAGAAAATTGTTTTTTCCTTGGGCACGATAGCTAGAGTAACTAAGACTAACACCATTATACTGATTAAGGAGCCTGTTGAAGAGCCACAGGAAAACTGAAGTACCAAACAGCTTCTCATTGTTACAAGGCAACACTGAGATGGAGAACCTGGAGAAATTCAAACTCACACAACAAGAATTTCTCTGAAGACTTGCTACCATTAATCTGAAAGCACCTGTGCTCAGCTCAAGGGCTGTCACAGCCACTGGTATAGACATTTTCCTCGAGGATGTTCTGTAGGTCACATCACCAGTCTACAGTTATGAAATGTTCCTCCAGCAAAATCAGCAGCAGGTTGCTACTATCTGCAGCAGGTGAGAAAAGCTTCCTTCTGGTTTTTTTTGGTCTCTTGCCTCTCTTTTTTTTTAAATTTTTTTCTTTAATTTTTTTTTCACACTCTTTCAGTATAAATGTCAGAAAATGACATAGGGCCACTCCCTCTGTTGCTTTATCAGCGCCACTGCAAAGTAAGACGTGAAAGCCCTGCCAAGTACTTTGCAGCCTGGGTCATTTTTACGACAAACAAATATTTAAGGACAGGTCTCACAAGGCTTTCTTGCTTGATCTCATTTGTGTTATTTCAGTCTGTAGCTTTATATTAAAAGAAAACCTCTCTAGGGAATTAAATATCAAATAACATCATGTTTTTTCAACTACATTCAATAGTTTGTCTACTTGTCCTCAAGTCATTGAGAAAAATACTTTAAATCTGATAAAAGCCTATGTAGTGTATTTTTACAAAAGTAATGCGGTTTTATGTTTTTACCCAGATGTTTCACTTAGCATAACTTTCTTTTAATAGCTAGGTTGTCCTTTATAACACGGGCGTATTTTAAAGGAATTCATAAAAATCACATTTTTCAGGCTAAAAATTAAATACTGAGCACTGATGAGATGTGTAGGTATGTTTCACTTAGCATAATTTTCTTTTAATAGCTAGGTTGTCCTTTATAACACGGGTGTATTTTAAAGGAATTCATAAAAATCACATTTTTCAGGCTAAAAATTAAATACTGAGCACTGATGAGATGTGTAGGTATGTTACAGGTTTAGTATGTGTCACAGGTAAATACAGACACTTGATTAGTTGATGGTACAGGTTTTATAACATGTAATTAGAAAGTGGACTGCTGGAATCCTCTTTAAGATTTTATTAACAATTCATTAACTCTCTGAACTATTTAGGCATGGAACCTTAATATATTTAGTTTAGGAATATTTTCTTGGTGGCCTGATCTAATAGGAGAACATGCATTTCAAACAGAATATTATTGTGGTTTTAAGTGTCTGAATGTTAGTTCTTTTGCTGGCTTGTTACCTGTTCCCAAAGAAATAAGCAAGAATTAAGAAAGAGCCTAGATTTCCAGATTTCTCCCTATCCTTTCTTCTAACTATGGAATTACCAAACAAGCATCAAAACAGCATCTTCAATTGCTTCACCTTCCTCTGAAACAACTGCTGCCAAACAATGCTGCATGGATCACCAGATGCCCACACAGTACTTTCTGGCGGTCTAAGATTTAGTGAGTCACTGCCTGTCCCTCTGCCACCTGCTATATTGTATTAGAAGCAGCTGAGAAAAGTGTATTATACTTCCCAATTGTTCATGTGAAGAATTGCCATCAGCAGACATACCCTGTTTGGTCAACAGTGAAAGCAAGAGAACCCTGCCCCAAGAAATGATCCTGACCCAGCAGTTCAAGCTATTCATGGCAAGTCAGATCAAGCAGTTTTCCTCAGTGCTGTACAGAGATTCTGCTGTCTGCTTCTGCCTGTCCTCCTGAACTCTGAGGATGGAGAATGAAGGAAAATAAACACAGATTTCTGACACCAAAAACCTCAGCCTCTCCCAGTGCAGCTAAAGACGAACCCGTCTGGTTAGGACTCATAAGCAAACTTCTATGTGCGCTGAGGGCAGGTAATAGAGGCATACATACACTAATTCAATATAGTTAAAAGCATACACTTCTTTCTTCTCTCCACCACCTCCCCCCAACCATTATGTAATGATTAATGAGTGGAAGTGGAACTAGTATACTGACCTCATCGACGTTCTCAAATGCATTGATGACATCATATGGCAAGCATGAGAGCAGATCGATCACGAACCAGGTCTTCAAGTAATTCATGCGAATCAGCTTTGGGTCAGAGATCACCTCTCCTGCTGGCCCCACAAAGGTGGTATGGAAATTAAGCACAATGTCTACCAAAAAAATGACATCTACAATGCTGTCGACTACTAGCCATGCCACATTGTTCTGTTTGGTTTTAAAGGAGACGTTGTAAGGGACCAAAATAGCAGTGTAGAAGGTTAAAATCAAGATGATCCAGTCCCAGGTAGTCTTGAAAACACAATAATGCAAAATTATATGTGGCGGAGTCTTTGGTGCCTCTTGTTTGTACTGCGGGAGAATTTCAGAGCCCAGTTGCAATACCTGTAGTCACAGAGATTTCAGGAGAAAAAGAAGACGTGCTTAATTTTTTAATGTTGTTATTCACATTATAGATTCTCAAGCTTAGTACAACAGTTGATAAAAATATATGTCCACTAACTCCTTCTTGTCACCACCAAACGGTAAAGCAAGTCAGGATAAGTATTCTGTTAAACAAACCAGCATCAACCTAAGAACAGTTGTTGTTTTTTTTAATGCCATTAATTATTTTTTGACACTAAGCCTGATGTGCTGGGTCTCCAAGACATTTAGAGAAGAGACAGCTCCTTCAGCAGTTTAAATGCACGAGACAGATAAATGATGGGCAGGAAAGCAGTTGCAAATAGAAATCAATGGCAAAACCAGGAACAATATTGCAATTTCCAAGTTCCAGTCCAGCACCGGGCCCACTGGACCACACTGTTTTTCAACATTGTCTGTTTAACTCTTCACTATATTGTATCTGAAATAGTCTTACACTACATACAATCTGTCATGAACACACGGCCCTTTTGTTCCTCTTCTCTGGGCTAAGCAGGACCAAAGCCCATGGATAACTATCATTAGCTTCAATAAACTTATTTTGAACTCTAACTTTTCACTGAGAGAAGATTACTGTCTTCACTACCTGATGGTGTACAGTCGAGTTACAATGCAGTTCGGTCTGAATTCAAAAAAGTGCGACAGCAAAAGATGATCTGTCAGCACGTGTTTTAAACCCCGGACCTCAAGCTCAGCACACGCACCAAGTGTTTTGCATAACTGCAATCTCAGTCAATGCTGCCTATTTTAAGCCTACTATCACCCCAGTTCTGCACACTAGTGCAAAAAGCATATGATCATGTATTCAATTCTTGGGAAATAAAGTTTCTTTTACATACCTATGAACGAGAATGTGTTTGCTTACATCTATCAGTATACATGAGGGTGAAACCAACATGAAGGAACTGTCTCTAAATAAAGATAAGTTAAATTTTAAAATGAAATTTTCCCTGGATGAGTTACAGGTGAAACCTGAAAGGAAGATAAAGGTTTGCTTGAGTGAGATGTGTTTGCTAATGCCAAACTCATAGAACCTGGGAGAACTATTTAGGAGCATGGTTCCTTTTTCACATTTATTTACACAGAGTTAAGAGCAATAGGGAGCAGGGAAGGAAATTAAACAGCCACCTTCTCAGGGAAAAGATCAGACAACAGAGCTATAATAGGAGGTTGACTTCCTTTCATGCTCTTTATCTCAGCTTTTTTAACGTCAATTATTTAGACACGCATTTTTATCTGCAGGCCTTTCTGAGCACTTTTTATTTTTTTTTTTTTTTTTTTTTGTGAACTGGTGGGCTTTTTTCCAAGAGATTAAGCCAAAGAGGACAAAAGAAAACAATCAGCTACAAGAGTCCTACTTGGACAAAACAGCCTCAGATCAAGTTCCCTGCTGCTTTGAACCTCACATAATCACGTACTGTTGCGCACAACAGAAGTGAGACACTGTCAGATCACAGGCCCTTGCCCATGTGTAAATGACAGTGGGAGTTGCAAGCCTGCTGACTTTGAGTCTAGTATGTTCTCCAGCACGACCTGCTCAGAGAGACCTGCATGTTACCACTGAGGCATCAACAGTCTGGAGAAAAAAAAAAAAAAAAAAAAATTGAGATAAATGAGTATTTTTGTTTCACTGAGTTTCTAGAATGACAGTAAAGAGGGAAAAGGAACATTTTCCCCTAAGTAGAACCCTTGCAGACCTAACTAGGACTCAGACATGTCCACTGCAGTATTAAGTTCTCTGCCACTCCTCACATTTATTCACCCAGGTTCTCCATATTACCAAAAAAAAAAATAAAAAAAAAAGTAAAAGTCACTTTGTGGTGAGAGGAGCTGGAAGTAGTACAAGACAGAAGCAGCTTCTTCCCTGCAGGAGGCACTGGCCAGCCAATGAAGTCCCTAGAAGTCACTGATAGTGACTGGAAGAGGCATAGATTGTGCACTCAGTGTGTGTACTTCAGGGCTTTTCTGCAGCTCCAGCGACGAACATTAGGATGTCTTTTCTTGACAAAAGCTCTAGCCCAAGTTCAAAATTGCAAATATCTCCTGCTCTCCCTTTTGTACGTCGTGGCAGTACCTGAATCAGTTAGAAAGCACTGAGCTATTACTGGCTTTTATGAAGATTTGCATGAGTAGCAGCTCTTAAGATCCCAAGCCTGAAATAATCTTCTCTGGGCAAGGAGACTTCTCTGCAATATTCACTCACTGGAATAACCAATGAGCAAAACTAAGCACTTTTTATCATGTAGTAACATTTTTTAGTCAGTTAACTGGATTTCAGTTGTAATGCTGAGATCTTACTAGCGGGGGGAGACTGTATCACCCCTGAAATGCAAGGTGAAAACATAATTGATGCTTTTGGAATCACATCTCCTAAAGCTTATTTTTGTAGCCTCTGATATGATATGAAAAAGTTAAACATTTTGGTAACCATCTTAATCAGCATAGGAGCTTCAACCATGAAGCACTGAAAAAAAAATTTGCTAGTTCTTGTCAGACTCATTCTTATATATACATAAATTCTAGACTAAGAATTGTAAAACGCACTCCATTTTGGCCACCACTGGTTTCTTTGTACTCCAAGAACTCATGGAAATTTTGCATCATCAAAACTAAAGTTAATGGAAAATGTAATAACGTATTCCCATATACCTGAATAGCAGGAACAAAGGTAAGAACAATCTCTGTTTGTCAATAAAGAACGGGCTAAATTACAGTGTCCATTGTTTTGCTGTAAATCAAAAATAATTACAGTAAAGCCAGTGGAACTGCAGGGATGCAAAACTGAACAGAAAGCAGAGAAAAACAGACTTCTAGTTTCAACTCATTAACAAAATAAACTACTTTGCTGCTTCAGCGTTTTAAAATGTCATCACCAAGTACAAAGCACTCTCCCCTAACTTGTTTGAGATTCAAAGGGCTACATCACAGGAAAATAACAGGATCTATGTCTCCTTCTGTTTTTATTTAGAAAGCAAATGTACTCTAAACTATCCAAATGGCTACCGACCTTATTAATAAGTCTTTTGAACTTCCACCACCACCTTGGAGTCTCTGGTTAAGCTCTACCAATGGCTATTTAAAATGACCAGGGGCCACGACTTTAGCTGGTCTCCAGTAGAAGGATATGCACCAGCAGCATGGGTGTGAATTGAAAAGAAGGGCAGGGACAGGACAGGAGATGGGCATCAGGGAATGATGTAGGGATACCAACCACTCCCAAAGTGGAGAAAGCCACCTGCAGCAAGCCTGGGGTGTCTCCAGTCTTTTGTTTGGGTGGGGTGGGGGTAACAAGTTCTAGCCCTGGCTCCCTCTCACTACATCATTAATGCACACCTTGTAAAACCACTCCAAGATCTTGCTGGCATTGATAGAGAGATGAACTGTCATTTCACAGCTTGAGATGGAATAAGAGCATTGTCCCAGCTCACACTACCTCTTGTGGGAAAGGCAACTTGCTCTACAGATTAGCAAAGATCTTGCAGCTTCTGGGACTACCAATCAAGAGTGTTCAAAGGCATCAAATTCTTCTTTTCATTGAAGGAAGAGAAAAAACCCTATAACGAAGCTTAATTATCTCAGAGAACAAGCAAGCATTTTTAGCATTAAGTACAACAATAGAGCTCACTGCTGTACAGAAATAACGAAAAGAGGTCCACACCGCTTAGTGCTAAAACTCTAGATTTTGTCAGGTTGCTGCACTGGACGTTAGAAGAGCTCTTTTTGCCACTTTTCACACCAAGGGCCACACGCAGCCTATTTCTTCATCTTCCTTCTAGACACACACAAGTCATCTGGATATTAGGAGCTATAAACCTGAAGCAGTCAGGTGTGGTTACCCCCCCACATGAACTCACTAGATTCAAACTTCTCGTAAAGGTACTTCTCCTGGAGAGGAGAAAAACCCAAGAGACAAATATAAAAATAACCATGAAGAAAATGTACACAACTATATAAACCAATATGCTGAGCTTCAACCCATGTGCACTGAACAAATATTCTATTACTATCATTTTCTAGAAGAAGGAAACAGCCCTGGTTTTGGAAGATCTTTCTCTATTAGGCAGTTATACCATAGTAAAAGAAATATTTGTTTCAGAAAGTTATTAATGAAAGTATTATTCCAATTACTTATGATTCATCAGCCACTACAGTTGTATTATCTGCCTTTATTATTTGTGGTAATGACGCATGATGTTTTAATAGCTCTCTAAAGACGGAGAATATTATTTCAAGAGCAGAAATGACAAATTTCATCATGGGTTTCACAAGGCTGCATTCATTTTTTTTTAACATAACAAAATTAAAAAAAAATCATCCTAGATTTGTTAAAAAATGGTGAATATATCACTAGTCAGGACTCATAGAAGTGCATCAAAAAGTGGTTACGATGATTTATTGATTTTTAAGACTGCACGACTGGGAAAAAAAAAACCCACACAATCACTCATTTTCAGCTTAATCTCTCCCTTTTGTGTTTTCAACCACAAATATTTGCTTTCTCTCACTCTCCCTTGCTTTTGTTTTCACAGGAACCCACACAAATTGCTCCCAAGCCAAGGGCTAGGTGCTAAGCCTCAACTTGAAGTAGATTTTAATGGCAGTTATAAGTCCCTAGTAAACAAGGTTTAGAAAAAAAAAATGCCAGAACTTCCATTATTAAGCAGTGCTGCTAAGCACCATTACAATTTTTCTGCTTTTATGTCTCATAACTATCACATTTTTTAAATTATGACACAATCTTGTTTACCCAGAACTGCCTGGTAAATACAGAATACATCAGCTAACACCTTAGATGCAGAGGACACGTGTACTATGCAGTGATCAGGAGGAATGATTCCTACAATCATACAATCATCTCTTTGGTGATAAAGCCACAGAAATATATCAATTACTTTATATTCTTTTTGCAAAACGTACTCTCAGAGTTACCTAACACCCTTGCATTAATTGCATAATTAGTTTAAGCAGTTTTCATATGACTGGTAATAGAGAAGTCAGGCTAAACAAATCTACATATACTGGCAAAAGTTGGAGACTGTGGCTAAACAGACATTGCTTGTATTACCCACAGCCTGTGAATAAAACAAAGAGGTTTGTCACTAACACCTTTCTTAAGCTAATATTTCATAAACAGTTAAAGAAATTGTAAGCTTTTGTGGCAGGCTCCTGTTTTGTGTTTGTACAACACCAGGTTATAGGACACAGCTGACTCCTCAGATATTCAAAAATATAAGTGATAAAGAACTAAGAGCAACATGAATAATACCCCAATAAATTAAGAGCCTTCTCAAGCAAACAAGATTGATGTGAAATGCTATAGTGAGTAGGAAAAGAAAAAGGATGAATTTTAATTTGAACTTAAGATTTCAAATAAGCTACTGCAGAGATAAAGAAAAAAAATGTTGAAAATACAACAGGGAACAGTTAGAGATCCCATGTTCAATACTATCGAGAGATCTTTCCAGAATAAGAAGCCTGGCACCCCACATGTCTTCAAAGGAAGAACAGCGGGCTTGTCTGTATGATATCTGCACTCTGCTTTTCTCTAGTGTGGTTCTATTGACTTAAGTGGAATTACGGCAGATACACAACAAGGTATCTAACATCACAGCTGGGGCTAATGTTCTTTTTAAAATAATGACTGCAATATTCAGTCTGCAATTAAAGAAACTCATTTCAGACATGTAAACTATACACTTGCCCTTTATTATTTGTAATGAGTCAAGCAGCTGAGCCAGTTAGAATACTTGCAAAGACCTGTTGAGCATATCAGCTTGCAAGAAGTTTCAGTAATGTATAGTCACTTAGGTCCAGAGGTTCACTGAGCCAAACAGAATCACTTGAGACCTTCTGCCTTACATTCTACTGCCTACATTTTAGTGTGAACTAAAATTCAAGGATAGACATCTAAAGGGAGGAAGGATTATTTGATGTTAAGCCTTGAGTGGGATTAGGAGGGAGGCTTGTACAAATTCCAGGACACTAAAGTAACTTCAGGGTGGACATGTGATAATCACATGGTATTCCTACAGTATAGTGTCCATGTGAATGTCTGCCCCTCCTCTCTGCTAGTATGATCTATGTTATTTCTGCACTTCCAACAGCAATCAGTTTTCCATTCTTGAGAGCATCTGTATTAAATACTGAATAGGTAAGCTCCTGTCTGTGAGAATTTCATCATGACATGTGGTAATAGTACAGGTCTGGGTGGGAGTTTTTTATTTTGCATAGAAACTAAGACATATACAGGGCAAAATTAACAGAGTACTGACTATATGGAGACCTCATGGAGCCCATCAATGGCAGACACTTCCAGCTACACAGGAAGATTAAGAATTAATGACAAGAGTCACAGTTGCCACCATGGCATTCACCTCAATAGGTGATACAAGAGTGCCATCTTATATTGGCCATGCTGTCATTAACACCATATCAAGAGTTGCCCTAAACTGTTTTTAGGCCAGGGAGACCCTGCCACTGGCCCAGGAAGCAGCTACAGGAAACATGGGACAGTCTCTCCCCCTCGTGGTGAAAGCCCTAAAACCCTAAGTGCTTCAAGGAGCCTTCTCCACATGGAGATTTCCTCAAAACTTTGAGGGTCTACTTAAATCACAGTGTTTCATTTTTCTAATCTGTCTGCAGTGTTGCTTGTGGCATCTCACAGCTGTTCTGTCTGTAAAACCAGTAACTCAAACGTATGTTTTAACCAGTTTGTAAAGCAGGATTGGGATCCCACTGAAAAAGAACTAGACATAAATGAATGCAGAGAACAACCGTATCAAGGATTCTCCAGAATATCCTTCTGTACTACCCTGAGTTTTTCTCACCTCGATTTTACATAAGTGAATAGTCCAAGATCCTACTAACACTGAGATCCTCAGCAGAATAGAAACTAAGCAAGAAATTATTATTTAAATAATAATGCCATTCTGAGATATGGAACACAACACTGTAATTAGGTTACATGAAGTTTTTTGACACCTATTTCTATTCCATTGTCATGGGACACATTTCACAGCACATGCCATATTCTGAGTTCCCATGCGTGCCACCAAGCTTCAGATTCTCAGGCCAAGGGGGACAGACAGTTCTTGGCTCATGTAGGGACTATGTACCCACAAAGGTTAAAAGCATTTCTTTATGGTTTCTCAGGGAAAGAAAACGTTACCTCAGCAAGTCGTGAATGCTTGTGAACGTTCTCTCCTTTCTGCACACTCGGAGCAAGTTGCTGCAGCACGCCTCGGCTGCTTGTGAGGGCACGTGTCAAGCGAGCAAACTTTCCCCAACCTTGAGAAAACATGCAAGATTATACACATTACCAAAAAAATCTGCAAGCGTACCACAAAGTCTCTCATAACTAAAAAAAAAAAAAAAAAAGTTAAACCAGAGCAATCTGCTTTAGTACTGACCACAAGGGAGTATAATGTAACCAAGTACCAGATGAAAGCAAGTCACAAATTAGATGTTAGGGTGGTAAATTAATAAAACCCATGACTGCAGTGACTTTGTATGCAATGGCTCTACAAGAGTGCTCTTACATGAACTGCATCTTTTGTAAGGATAAATGTCCACTTTACAATAATCTTCTATTAAATCCAATGGTCAGATTTGGATTTCACAACACAGCAGAAGACATTCAGACTAATCAAGATGTAAAACTAGAATCACGCACAACAAAAATTACAGTTGCCTGTGGCAGAAGCGAATCTGGCCTCAGATGTGTTAAGCATAGCTCTGGCGTATACAGAGAAACATACATAAGATAATAAAAAGCAGGGCAGATAAAGCAAAACAAAATCATTAATTTTATCCTCTCTAAACAAAAGGGGAAAATATACAAATAAATTTTCTTGAACTCTAATAAAACATTTAGCAGCTTCTGGCAGTGGAGTCATATGCTGAATTTTGATTCAGGGTATTTTTTACAGTCATTTCAAATACCCCTCAAAATAGAAGGCCTTAAACAAAAGTCATAAGAGCTAGTTATAACTATAACCTTTATGAGCAGTACTTTGCCATAACAGAAAGTCAGGCAGAGTATACATCTGGATATTTTTGGTACTCTGAAAGGAAAGCATCAGTCCATTTAGTCTCAATCTTGAAAAATACTAGCACTACCTGGGAATCATTGAGCAGTCTCACCTCCTACTCTAACTGAGGATGCTCAGTGCTTTGCAGATTCAGTTCTTAATGAGAACCTGGTTCTGGGAAAAGTTCCTTTCACATTATGCTTCGTCACCAAACGAAATGTTACTACTAGCATGACTATTTTTTAAGACCAGTTTGGAGTTTAACCTAAAAGTGGTCGATGACAAGTACAGGAACATGAGTAGTTAAAATAATGCCCAGTACTTTGAATATATCCTTGTTTGACATCTAATTTTTATGGATTTTGCAGAAACATATTTAGTAATTTCAGAGGTGAGCACAAAAAATAAACAAATTCCATGGATCCAGTACTGAACAAGGTTTTTCAGGGCAGACCTGAAAAGAGAGTTTAGCATTTTCTCTTGTAAGAATATGCAAAAACACCCCATTTATTAAAGGGGAGAACCAAATTCATCACATCTCTCCATTATCAAGAATAAAATGGAAGATTTTCTTATGCCTTAAAGCACATTTTAAAGCAAGTCTGTCACCAGTAAGTTGAGTAGAATTAGCCAACATTTTCAGGCAGTATTCAGCAGCAAGCACATTGAATGATTTCCATTCAGGAAGCCAGATCTTTCCTGATAAACCCATGTAAGATTAGCTACTATACTAAAGGACTATTTATCAGAGAAATAAATCAACGTGACAGAACCTCAAGTGAAGTCAGTTTGTATCTGTTATAAACCTGTCCAAGGCACTTGATTGCTCACAACAGATTTCCATGGAAGGTGGTGGGTTTTGGTGGATTGGGTTTGTTGTTTTGTGTTTTTTTTTTTTTAAATACATTTATAAAGAGTGTTCTTTCTCTACTGTACATGAAGAAATCCTGATACAATTGATAGGCTAAGGCTTGAAGACCTTACTATCTTCAGAGTAAAGCCAGTAGAGGTTAAAAGAATGGATCAGGTGGGGAAACCACTGGTAATAGCTAATCTTCAGCTGATATAAATCAGACTAGCCTTTGTAAAGCCAACACAACTACAGCAACCTGAAACTTTGCTTTCGCAAACTTATGTGAGCACTAGTACATTTTCTTCCTGTTTTACAGGACCATGGGAGAAGGCTACAAGCATCGATATATATTCCAGCGATGTAAGTCCCGACGGAGGAGGCCCGAGGGGGGATATGTTCCAAGAGGATTGAAGCGCTCGCCCCGTTTCCCGGCCCCGGGAGAGGGGTGCGGCGGCGCAGCGCCCGCGGTGCTGGCCGTGGTGCTGAAGCGAGGCCGCCGCGCCGGCGGCAGCCCGACAGGGCTTGCTTGCAAACGGCAGCCCTGGCGACAAAAGACGACAGAGTTGGAGCTTCACATGACAGAAGTTGGAATCTGCTTCCCTTACCAGACACGTAATGTTTTTAATGCCAGCTAATATAGGCATCCCCTTTCGTTAATTCAAAACAGGTAGGGCATTTTCATGCTTCAAAATAAGCTTCAAAACATGAGGACAAACTTTCAGTGTCTATTTTCTTCCTGCCATGGAGTTTTCTAAGAATTGTGCTATTCAGACAAAGTGAGAGAGGAGGAAAAGGAAGCACCTCGCCTGAGCTTTGTTGCACAAAAGCACTGCCAGACATCTCTGTGGCTTGGTTTGTGGCTATGAATGCCGAGCACCTTCAGGTACCTCCCCCTCTCCCCAACTGTCATGTCCTTTTGAAAGGTACAGCTTAACCCATTCCTCTGTCCCCGGTATCCCTTGTAAGCAACCCCCCTGCCCTACATGTTGCTAATCTCATTTCTGGGTGCATAAATGGTACATGAATGAACTTTTCCCATGACCATGAGATCTCTTACAACATAGTCCAAACTCCAATTTAAAAACAACCTAACTGTACAGGCAAGAGACTGTCTCAAGAGGCCGGGCTTTTTAGCTGGGCTTTTCGAATCGGTGCTGATCAGAAAATGGCAGGCTGGGAGTATATACTCTAACTTTCTCCACACATTGAATACAACACATGGGAGCTCAGCTTGGAGTTACGCATGCCTAAAACCAGGCATTGAATCACTGTGCAAATGTCCCAGGTGTATGGATCTCATCTTTAGGACAGAACACTCTCCATCTCGTATTGCCTTTTGTGTGTTCGTGAAAGGAAGAGAAAAATGTGGGAACTTTTAAGTATAATTACAGTGGACCTGCAGATTGTGGCATAGGAAAAAGAAAATGAAAATGAGAGAGAATGCCAGTACTAATCCTATTGAATGATAACTTATCCAATACAGGTTGAAAAGACAGCAGTACCTGTTGAATTTATTGTAACTTTTCCTCCAGAAGCCTAAGGACAGATATAGCCTAGAGTAAGTCAGATATTTATCCAGTGAAGATGGGTAAAATAATGCCACAGGAGAGAACATAAACATTAAATTCTAAGGGTCATGGAGCTGATTACAGGAAGGAGATGGAGTTTTACAAGACAAGAAACTAGGTTTCAAAGTGGTGTAGGAATATAATGATGCTAGTCCTGCTAGGACGGGGGGGCAGATGATATGGCTTAGAAGTTCTCTTTCAACACAAGCAATTGGTATATCCCTACATCCATTTTTTTCCTCTTGAAATAGAGAAGATATAAATTAAATTGAAATCTAATGGCCCTAGTTAATTTTCATATAGGCATATATATTCCTCAATTAGACAGAAGTTCACGTTGCAGAGAAGAGAGCTCGAACTCAGGAACAAAACATGTAGCTGGATGACAGCCCCATGGTTGTGCTTGCCTGTGTCTCTGTCATTGTTTGGTCTCCTTCTCCAGTTCTGCAGAAAACATCATGCAAAAGCAATGAGATGGCACTAAAACATCTCCAGCTTCAAAAGGATGAAGAGCCTTCAAGATTTCCAGCACTGATTTCATCTGTTCTGCATTCCATGAGGCTCTTTCAGTTTCCCAACACTTCATTGCAAAAAGCTGAATAGAAACTGCTTCTGGAAACACCCAAGAAGACAAGATGCCTACAACAGGGACAAAAACTGTCCCCTGAGCTTTGTTTCATGAAGAAACATGGCATTGAAATACATCTTTTTGATGGGACGTTTAACTCATTGAGACACTGAAGCTTCATTTAACACTGCTCTTAAGCTGAATAAACCAATTTTCTGTACTTTGAGGTGAGCATGATCTGCTTATACTCAATCCACAACAACATTCATTATTTATTTGTAGGTAGCTATTTGTTTCCTACCACTCTTCTCAATTTGATAATGATGAATTGTAAATTCAAACATTAGGAAGTGTGGCAGTTACAGAATTCTTGTTATCAAGTTGCTGATCCATGATTTACACAACCCCTAGAGTTAGAACAAGGTGCTAGAGAATAAGTTCATTTGGTGACGAGTTTATCGTTCAGACAGAACTGTGTAAATGTGTGTAAATCAGGATTCTAGCAGTTCTCACCTACACTCAAACCACCTTTGTTTTCTTGCATATCAAAGATTCCTGCTTACAGCCATATGCCTCTCTGCAGTCTTAATGCTCCTTCTCTTTGAAACTTCATGACTAAAACTGTCTTATTTTTCCATCTGGACTGGAAAAGCATACCAAAGTTTTTTAATATACTCACCACTTCCCTTTCATTTGTTTCCTTTTTTAAGAAAACATTTCATCCAGATGAAAGTAGAGTGTAACTTAATCAAAATATTTCAAACACTGGCTCTGCTCATATAAATACATCTTTAAAAACAGAACAAAAAATTAGACAGCAACAAAAAAACCCACAAAAAACAAAAAGGAAAAAAGGAAACACTTGGAGTTTTCCCTGAATTAAGATGAAGGAGGCAATCAAAATATTATTTTTTGTGTAGTCCCACTTGTGATATAAAGGACAGCTTAGCTGCAACATGAAATAAAGCTTCTTCTGCAGAGGAGATGATAACTAATGATTGCTACAAAACACAGGATGTTACAATAGGTAGGAGGCTAACAATCATTCTGCCATATGATTCAGTGTTGATCACCTGAGAAATTTGATCACCTTTTTGTATAAAAACAAAAAATAGGATCCAAAGCATAATTTCCAAACTTTTACAAAGCAGCATAGCTGCATCTGAATATGTTCACATTGTATTCATACATGCAAAACCTGCTCAGGCAAACTTCTTAGTAGCTACTCAGAGAACATGCACAGATTCTATTTGTCTGCACAAAGTAATGTTTTCGTAAAGTTATACATTCCACACTATTCTCTAACATTTCATACTTGGTGTTAGATCTCAACCAAAAAAGACATATACAGTCAAAATGCATGAATTCTAAATATAGCATATACTTTAAAATTCAGCTGAGAAGGTGACCTACCACTTCATAAGCCAAATTTAGCTATGCTATAGCTTGATTTTGCCTACTTCTATTCTAGTAAACCTATTTTTTCCTGATTGTTTAAAGGGGCAAGCATACGGGGAAGAGTGGAAAGAGGCTGTTTAAAAATATTGTATCATATCATCACTGACACACTATTTTTAAGTTGTTTTATTTAGAATGCACTATTTTTAAAGCTGCTGTATTTAAAAGCAAATTTACTTAACTTCTATGTCAGTCATAAAATAAACACCTAGTAAATTACCTGAATCAAATAACAAAGAAGCTACAGCTAGAAGTCTATTTTTTATATTATTTTAGAAGTATTTTTTTGTTTCATCTATTCCCATGTCTGAAATTATAATTAAAAAAAAATCACTAAGAATGAAAAATGGTACTGCCACCTTCTATTTCTCTGAGTCACCGTCAGGAAAAAAAATGCCTATTCACCTTTGTGTACAAGTCAAACAACTGTCATTAGAGCTCAACACTTTTCACTCAAGGAGTCACTACATCTTTTGCAGCTGAACAATAATGCTTGAAATTGCCAGCAGGTGATAGAAAACTAAGATACACCACAGCTAAGCAGGTTTAGTCTGACAGAGTAGTTGCTCTTTAAATTGACCATGTTCTTGTACTACGTAAAATTTGTCTTTACATAGACATACAGGCATTGATTTTGAAAAACTCAAATACTTTATGCTATGCCAGTCTGCAACTATGCACATATGTTAATATAATATCTGCATTTGCAGGCAGTCTGTTGCATATTATATTGCATATTAAGTGGTCATATGCACAGGAAAATTATTTTACATCCAAACACTGTAAAAGAAAACTAGTTGATAAAGGCTGATTGAAGGTGAAAGAAGGAAAAATAATTGATCTAACAATCAGTTTTCAGTTGTTTCAATTAAACAATAAATCTCTAAATTCACAGTTTTAGGTTTTCAGATTAGGAGTTCATTTGGTTTTAGAATACGAGAAATATTCCTATGAAAATTGCTATCCTTCAAAAGCATGCTACAAGATTCCTATGTAAAGTTGTACATGGTACAAAGAATATGCCTCTGCAAAGCTCAGGTCTCTAAAAGCAATAATTCTAAGAGGAAGCTGATACAATTTTACCTTTTTTAGATCTTCTAGAAATGTTTTTCCCTTCCATGAATCCTAGAGTCCACTGCAGACAATTGTCTGACACACCATACCTGCCTTTCCCCGCCCCCTCACAGTATACAATTGTGCAATGAGATCTAATATTAAAGACATGGTCATGCATGTAAAATTCTTTAATTGTTTGACAAATCAGCTCTTCTTTTCCAAGAAATTGCCCATCTAATCATTAAGTGACTGATACAATACCACTTGCTGAGATGCATGCATCAAAATTCCAAAGCTAGCCTACAGCAAGTAACTTATGGAACAAAGGCTGGCATAGGGGATAAACAGATATAAAGGAAACTGCATGTTCTGTTTATCATGTTTGTTTTGTGTACACAGCAACAGAGTTGCTTTACCAGCATGAAACTGGTGCAACTTCATTAATTTTAGGATATTGAGAAACAATATTTGGAAGACTCAGTGCATGAACTCTTCTATGACTATAAAGTCATAGCATTCGGAGAAGGAGTCAGTGGCCTTTAAATAATATGCCCAGTTCTTCTGCTCTGTCTGCAACTTTTGGAAGTCACTTAGTCAGTTTCCGTGGGCCAGATGAAGAAATTTTGATTATCATCTTAACTCCTCTGCAACTTGGTGCATTTATGTGTAGCTTCAGTGCTTATATTACTTTAGATATGGAACTGCTAAAAATTACCATCATCACTGTAAGAACAGCATAAATTCAAGATCCAAAGGAGATTTAAAAAAAAAAAAAAAAAATTGGGGTACTTTTCCTTCAACATATTCTCTTGAAAACAAAAAAGTTACAGTGTTTCCCTGTGTTGAAAGCAAAGCACAAACTCTTTTCACAAGAGTGCATATCACTATCACATTAAAGCTCTTGTGTGAAAGCAAAGAGAAAAGGAGAAAAGGCACAGCAACCCCCCCAACTGAAAGTACTATTTATCAACTGACTAAATGCAGCAAGGGCCTTCACTCCCAGCAAATAAACGAAAGCCAGCTTTACTGCATCATGCTGATTTATCTCTGCTGTCAGTCCTCATCAGGATACAATGAAGTCCACTATGCAGGGAAAAAGATATTGTAGACCCAACCTTTCCGACAAGATACATTTTTTAGTTTTATTAAAGCAATGAAGAACCAAACAAATAGCATTAAAAAGAGAAAAAAATAATCCACATAGCCTGGAAGAGGCTAAGTTTCTCAAGGTTGTACTTCCTTTTTTATGGTAACAGGTGTTTCCACTTTGAGAAACTACGTTTTTAAAGAATAACATTTTGAGAAAAAATGTAAATCAGTTCACCTTCACAGTAAGTTTCCTGTTTAATTTAATACTACAAATATTATTAAATACTACAAAAATGCAAACAACAGGAGAACTTACGTCTTTTTTTACCCCAGAGGACGCAAGTCTCTGTGATTCTCCATATGGGTACAAAAGGTCTGTTTCTGATAGGATCTGAACCTGAGCGCAAGTTTGTGCTGGCACAACTGAGTTTGCTTTCAGGTTTCCAGGGTGTAACTCAGCAAAGGGTTAACAGCAAGACACAGCAATGCTACTGCACTCACCAGGACAGCTTAAACCCGATCCAACTTAAGACAATGGGAATCTCTTCACATACATTACAGGAAATTAGTCCAGAATTTTATATTAAAGAACCCCATAATAATAGTAAATAACAGGAAGTCAGGCAAAATGAAATTATTGAGAACTTTCCTAGACTCAGACAGGGTTAATTTCTCAGTTTTTGCATACAGTGTCACGCACAATTTGTGCAGGGCCCAAGACCCTTCAGTTCCCTCTGACATCAAAGAGGTTGTTTAGCAACACTGTGACTACTTGAAGGCTATGCTGGAGTGTGGATTAATAATGAATTTAAAAGGAAGAGCAGCACCTATTTGCTAAGTAAACTCTGCTTCCTGAAGCACTTGGGGGTTTCATTAGCAATGACCCTTTCTGGTGCAGGCCAGAGCCAATTCGCTTAAGAAACCAGCAACCATTCCTTGCACAAATGCAGTCCCCAGTGGCATAGCTACAGGCTATTTTAACATCTAATTCTTCGGTTTTGGTATTTAAAGGACTTCAGCTCTTTCAAGACCAGAGCAAACAAACAGAAGCAGCATTAATAGATAATTGTGAAAAAGACAAACCTTTACATGAATCATCCTCAATGGGCTGCTTGAAAGCCGTTATGTCATTGAAAGTGCAAAGAAATAAAACCACTTTATCCTGCTCATTTCGAATTGGAGCAATTTTCACAAAGAACCAGACAGGTGTTCCTGGAAACAAACATATCAAAAAGTTGGTCAATGGTAGGCAGAAAGTTAATGTGTGAGTTTAGATGTTTACACTTCAAAATCAGCCATCTGTAAATGTTACTTTAATGTTGTTTTTTTCGCAGACACCCATTAGGAAAAATGACAAAGGAGCTGATAAGAGTGTTAGTTAAGTTCTCTGCTCTGTCTCTGATTAGCTTTTTAATCTTCAGGGATCACTATTTCTGGGCTTCATCTACAAAGTGTGTACTTGAACATATAAAGTTCTTTGTGACCTTCTGAAAGAAGAGCTCCATGTATGTACAAAGGGTGCACACAACAGTCTTGCTGGTTCTGTGTAAGACTTGAGAACAGGCCAACTGTGTCTACACCGAGACCATAATACAGACCCCCAACTCAAGAGCAAGACCATTTTGGTTGACCTTAACCTTCTTTGCAGACAGGCAGCACCATCCCCCAACAACTACATCAGCCTCTGCCCGGCTTCAAGAGCCAGGCTCTGGGAGGTCTGGTCGAGCCTGCAAATCTTCCCATGCCAGGGAAATCCTTTACAAGCTGCCTTTCAGTTTGCGTCATCCTGAGCCTGCTCACAATCACCCTAGTGTGAAGCAAGACACCACTGAATTCAGGAAAGAACAAGCCATCAGGACCAGGCCATCAGCTGTGGATAGCAGTAAGTTGTACTGTATAGAACTGTACTTTTTAATTACTGCAGTAGATAAACTACTAATGAAAACTGCTTGAGAGAGTAGAGCCTGCACATCACAGAAGAAGATGATCTGAGATAATGACCCTTCAGATGTTGCTGTCAATTTTCCCTGACATCTATCCACACAGATCACCTTGAGGAGCAAAAGCTGTCAGTCAGCCCTGCCTTTCTATATTTTTGGCAGTTCTGCTGAGGCTGCTGAAAAGACCATAGTGATAGTAATGAAGTTCCATGTAACAAGACAGCATCTACCACCCTCGTTTCACAGGAGTCAACACACCAATGTTAGTGACATTTGAGTATAAGCCAATGGGAGGGCTCAGAACAAAGCAGTTGGCTCCTGCATGTCATAACACATCCACCTCGAAGGCACCATTTTTCTGTCTGCAGTCTTAACCTTGGTCATAAAAAGATGACTCCTGCTCCAGCTGTGAGGTACATGGCAATCAGAAGACTCCAGAGTCACCAGGCCCGGGCCTGCAGGGAGCTTGCACATGAATTTTCGGACTGTCCCTACACCCTCAACGATGACAAAAACAACCTCACGGTTGCTTTTCCGGGCATAACATATAAGAGCCAAAGAGAGGATTCAGGCTTGCTTCTTGGGAGCAACTTTTATCTTGAGTATCCCCTGCAAACTATGCTTGGAGAGAAGGGTCTACCTACTAGGGGCCAATAGAAGATGTAAAAACCAGCAGGATTTTAACCATCTAGGAAAGCCAGAATAAACACCACCACACGTAATTATTGTCACTCATGCAGGAAAGCCTATTCTAGAAAGGGTGATCTTAGAAGACTGTTTCTTTTCTTTCTCGATCACAGGATCCTCCTCTAGGCTAGAGATCAGATTCTCTTTCACCTGAATTGCTCACTATTTTAACATGAGTACTACATGATATATTTCATGCAATAGTTAATTATAACTAGGGCTACATGTGCTTCCTGACTGTCAAAGGGTCACAGGGAAACCTCAGGTATTTCACAACGTACTGTTCAGCAAAGCAAGAAAAGGCAGCTTTTTTTAATCAACTATGTTAATAAAAAAAGAGGTTGTTTGCTACCAGTACCTCACCTGGCTGTTTCCCAGCCTCTGTGCTTAGCCGTCTTTTCTGGCCACAGAAAGCCAGGGCATCTCCAAGACCCATGGAAAACTTCCATAAACGAAGTTCAATTCCTAAGGCTCCCACTGTGCCTGCATAGTACAGGCAGTTTCAAACCCTGGCCGAGATTCCATGCCATATGTACAGCCACCTCTATAAACAGCAGGGTATATGATGCATGGAGGCCTCTGCTCAAAAAGCAGAGAAATCCAGATGGAATCACTGATGGTCATTTCTGGATCATGGCTGCATGGCAGAAAGTATTCAGGGGTCTATATATTTTTTTATTTTTTATTTACTTTTTTTAAAGAATTAGCATTCCTGAACAACCCCTTCCAATAAAGTGGGAGTAAACAAAAATGCTAAATGCAAGAAAAGATTCAGCAAAGTGCCAGTAAAATCATCATTAATTTGCTAATGAGCTTAGAAGACACTGTCACAAAGCAGCCACCAGCAATTTTCAAGACAGTAACATCCCTCACCCTTTCTCAGGAGCTCCTAAAATTGCCTATCTCCATTTCTTCTTGCCTACTTGTTTTTCCCATCTTCACATGTGAACTATCCTGAGGCTGATCAAATCCGTACCTTGCTTTTGGTACTTGGTGACTAATGGTTTTTTATTTTGCCCACTTCAACACCCTTGACTAACACTGCAACTTTTTAATCAGCCAGGATCTCCATCTACAGCCTTGCTTTTTGATCTCCATCCACACGCACTTGCTTTTTTGATTAGGGATTTTTTCCCCTCCCCAAAAACACTTTGTATTGTTTTGCTACTTCAAGCTGCAGCCGTTCTGCTATGGGCTGCTCATAATATTCACCTTGATAGCATTGAGGCTGAATTACACACTCAACTTCACCTCTGCCTCTCACAGCTATAAGAACTTATTACCCTGCTTTTGAAGATGCTGTACACATCACAGAAACAAACAGAAAGTATGCAATTCACCCTCTTATTCTGGCTATTTGCCAGATACATGCTGTCATCTTCTCTTTATGATTACCCTATGATATGTTGTTGCAAGATTTTTCTAAGATGTTCTGAATGCAGCAAGAGGAAAAGACTTTTCCCGATAACCTGTAGAAGGCTGCTGCAGGGCAAGGAGCTTCTGTCAGCAGGGTTCTTACTTTCTGACTCCCTTGACTCCCACTCCTGTGCTGCATTATTTGTAGTAAAAAGGAAAACAAAACACTGTTTTACCTAGAACCAAGTGTAGATCTTAGTGATGTGACCCACAGGCAATATGAAAGAGCCAGATATCCTTGATAGCTAAAAGTAGGTTATTTTGATTACTGTCACTATTTGAGTACCCTTATAATTTCCAGAGTGTCAGAGTGCCATGAACAGGGTGTATTCCAGGGCAGAACATGAAGTCAAGGTGACACATGTGGTCTGTGTAAATCATCTTCCAGTTTTGGATTTACACAGTAACACAGCAATAGCAGAAAAAAGCAGATCAAAAATTCTGCCAGGCCGTGTATCTGCCTCCCCAACACTATTCAGTATTTTTCCCTGCAGCGTGCTCCCCACCATCTTGTCAGTCTCTTGTGTGAACAGGAGACAAGTGGATATAAAAATACAATCATGAGGTGAGTGCTCACAGCGCTGGGTTGCATGGGCTTTCCACAGTGCTCTGCCACCAGGAGCTCATTCATAGCAGGACTGGGATCAGAACTGTGGGAACACACTGAAAGGCTCAGCCAAGATGTGGCTGTGCTCAGCTTTTTTCCTACATACTGGTTTAATTATCAGAAGAATTTTACTTTTTAAACATTAAACAGTTTATTTAACTATTAAACAGGAAAGCTTAAAGTATAAACCACTTATAAATCAGGTCGGAAACTAGAATTTCAACCTCCTACAGGCAGCCCTCATACACTTGGTGTCAAAGCCAATGTCCCTGCTCAGCCAGACAATCATGACTGGCAAGAGGCACAAACAAGGCCATTTTAATGAAAAATGTGATTTTTAGATTCAGCCTATGGGTTATTCAGGGAGTGAAACTGCAGCGTGTTTCAGAGCTCTTATAGCAAAACAAGAGTAATTTCATCATATGCCCCCCGTCTGCATTGACATACAGCCGCGCAGAAACTGTTTACCAGTGTTTCCAACAATACATCTACTTTCATTTACATTTTGTGTTCAGTCCTGGCAAACTCTCTCACTGGCGAAGTTCAATGGTAATGCCAACGTGCAAACAAAGAAATAAACACTCGTGAGCCACGCTGGCTTCTGTTAGATTTGCAATCAACAGTGAAAGAATCCAGAGTTTGCCTAATGGCATAGGACCAATCCTGCTAGAAAAGGGAATGTCACATCAAAGCTGGTGGAGAAGCAGTATGAACAACTGGAAAGAAATCAAAATTTACCCTGAACTTCTGACTAGCCATAGGACCAGTCCGTCTCATGGAACAAATATTATGTAGCTAATTCCAGAATTAAAAGATGCAGCTCTTAATAGTTTTCACTGGCCTAAGCACAGTACTTACAGTGGTGCCTTAAAGGCAAGACAATTTTAACAGCTGCGATTCAGGTCCCAAGTCTTCTTCAGACTAACACAGTAAATGTCTCTACACCTTATAATTTCCCATCTGTAACACAAATACTACTGTCTCGTCCCTCTCCCCTTTTCCAGTCCTGTGTATTTCAATAGTGATATGATGTTCAGCCCCTTGCTGAGCTGGAACGCCAGCATTTAACGTGCTGTTTAACTTTGGTTGAGGTCCTTCAGAAACTTTCCTAGTATCAAAGTGAACGAGACATTAAAGGTATATTCTGGCTTCTCCCCCTAAGCATACTGATGACCTCTCCTTCAGTTTTCCCTCCTGTCAAACAAAAATAGGCTACAATGAATATAAAAATCACTGTCTAAATATGCTCTTTCCCCATACTTTGAACCATTTAATCAGAGGTCAATTTACCAGCTGTTTTTCAAAATTACAGAAAGCACATTGCTTAAATAAAACTGCAATAAGCAATTTTTCTTTCCACAAAGTAAACCAAAATTAGTTTATAAATATAATGAAAAAAACAAGTTTTGACAATTCAGCTGATGTCTTCGGTGCCCTTACTGAATGGGACAAGTTTCCTCAAAGCAGCACAACTTCTGCATTACTTGATAATGTTTCAGTCAAACAGGCATCAGACAGGTATTGCCCTGAAGGTAAACAGTCAAACAGTATGGAAATGAAAAGGATAGAAGCTTGTGCTGTCTCCGCCAACTCCTACATGCAGCGATGTAGACAGCAGGACTTTAGTTATATAAACAGCACGGCTGACCATTACAGTCACCCCTTTTGGAGTTTCACTCATGGCCAGGTACCCAGCAGGAGATTGTTTATCTCTATCCCATGCAGACCACATGGTTTGTCCAATATCAAATTAGCAAACCAGCTGATGACGTGCGATCAGAAAGCTAGACAAGCCACTATATCCACACAGATTATAAGTGAGAGCACAGAGGAGCCTCTGACATTTGACCATGCAAGACAAAGAGCAAAAGTCTTCCTATAGACTCTACCTTCTAGCAGCAAGGGTGCACTGAATGAGAACAAACCAACTCAGTATGTAGCTCACCACTCTGTGTCAATACTAATAGACCTTAAAATACATTTCCAGCTCTTTAAAAGCTGTTACGTTCATGTTTTCCACATCTGGTGCTGCTATGCTCTGGCAGCTAATGCTTCTAAAGGTCAGATCTTTACATGCTAAGATAAGGAAAATCAATTTCAGTCCCCAAAGGTGGAATCGCTATGCACAGGGGTTATCCTGTGATACTGAAACAACATAGTAAGAAAAAGGTTCAGCACACACACACTTGTACTGCAGTGGTGTTGATATGGTTTTGCCGATTCTGAGTTCTCTGAAGAACAGAAAGTGAGTATAAGGAAGGGGAAGACACAGGGAAGTCTTGATATCTTCTTTCCATTTACCCCAGATAAAATACTTAAGGATTACTACTGGAAAGTCTTACTGTTCTGTATATGTTTGAGGAAATGACAGCAGGTCTTGTTTGCCAACACATTTGAAGCTGACAAGATCAGTGGGAATTATCAGTTTTATGAATCCAAAATACTTAGATTTGACCTTGCTGAAGGTAACTGAACTCATGGAGATGGATTTCACAGAAGAGGAGATGCAGGTGTGCATACTGCTTGACAAATACAGAGATAGATTTTAGTGGGAGGCTCAGGAGGATACGTGCCACTTCACTCCAACACCTTCACTCTTTCCTGCTTCTGGTCCTATGCAATGGTTTGGTTTAGCAAAGGTTTCCATCTGGAGACACTAGAGGCACAGGACACACAAATATAAATGGTTTTAACCAATAACAATCATAAGAAACTCTCCCTAGTGGTGGGCAATCAGAGGTCTACCAGCCTGAAGTGAATTCTGCTCTCTATAAATTAGGATGGGGTTGTTTGTCTGTTTTTTAACTTCTGTGCAAAGCACTGGTCCCAGGGGTAAGCGCAAATAGAATCTACCAAATCACTGTCTTGGGCTTATTTGTCATTCTTTGACATCTAAAAGCCTTCTAATATATTGTGGGAGGATGGTGCATGTGATAAAAAAATATCCAACAAACAAAAAAGAAAAAACACACAAATATTCATAGTATTAAATTTGTTAAACATTCAAGCACCCAGAAAACCAGGGAAGCGAACCCCAGCATAAATTGAAAGTGAAGTCCAGCCTTTGGGACTCTCACCATAATATAGGTGCTCAGAGAAGAGCTACTGCTTATCCAAAGCACTTTGCAGTGTGCAAAATAATTACCCAGAGCCAACCCTTTGGCTGCTGCCATTCCACTGACCTCACCCATAGAAAACCTCTGAAAAAATAAAAAATAAATTAAGAAAAAAAGGTGTCACCACTCTCCACAGCACGGGGAGCAATGGGAAGGTCTTTGCTCAGACAGGGAACACTTGAAGACCCCTTGCAACTCTTCACCCATTTTAGTTCTGAAGAGTCCAGCCCACTTCTGATATTCTTCCACTCAAGCAGATCAAGCATTGCATAGAAAAGGGGGTTAGATTTCAAATGGGCACCACCTCTTCAGAGGCAGACATAAACAAGTAAACTTATACTCTTACAAAAATTTACTTCAGCAATAATGGAAGCAAGTGCATCTAGAAGAAGCCTGCTTTTGCACTGCTTTTAACCCAGACCTATGTTGTAGATGGAAAAACAGGCAATGAAAAGTCCAAGGTTAATTTACTCAGCCATTTTAATTTATGAGGCTGGCTATAAAGTATAAAAGCCTAACAAATGGCTGTCAAAGTCTCATAAGAAGCTAGATGTTTAAGCTGCATCAGTTCAGATAAGCTAAGATACGAATAGGACTAGATACAAAATATTTTCTAATACATTAGGCCATATTCTTTCTTGGTGTAAATTAACATAACTCAAGCGATTTCAGCGAGACTTAGCAATGTTTTGGTGTTCCCATATAAAAATAAACAGTACATCCAGCATCACTGAACACTCACATCTAATCAAGCAATGGAACTGAAGCTCTCACATGAAATTACTGTCAACCTGTCTGTTGTCATTTTGCAGTCCAGATTAAAGAAAGCTTTCACTTTGTCTCCTTCCAGGTATGACCATGAATCTCTACTGAATGCAACAGGGTGGCATCACAGCCTCAATGACAAAAATCTGGTGGCTGTGCACCTGCTCACTCCAATTGCTTCCAATTATCCTGGAGGATGAAGGAGCTTTGCATTTCTAGGAAGCAATTCTTCCAGAATAACAATGATCGTCACACATTTGCTAAGGAATCAAGGGCCTAGCCCAAGCAACCATCAAATCTCTACTGCATCTTAACTTCAAGTCTGAAAAGAGGGAGGATATTCAATTTTGGATGGGAGGAGGGCTGGACAGAGAAAGGGGAGGCCAGGGTAGGGGCAGTATCCATTAATACAAACATGATGAAGGCAGAAAATTGTATCATTCTTCTGAATACTACAGCCTGTGCTGTTTCTAGAGTTGATATTGTGAATTGCAATGTAGCTGCTGAATACACTGTACCTATCATCATCTGGATGGGGTATTTTTATCAGACAACCAAGTAAAGACTAGCACTGGGTCACCACCATGGAGAGTGCAGTGTCAAAAAAAAAAGCTGATCACTTCTAGTAGCATTATTAAATGTCTCCATCCATTGTTGACATGTCCAGTACAAGATCAGGACATAATTGCTACTCAAATAAAGAGAGAGATGACTGCTGCACATAAAGATACAAGATGAAGATAGACCCGCGCTAGCAACATCATAGTTAACCTGAAACTCCTGCTTTGTTTTCCTTCCACCCCCACCGCCCCCCGCAAAAAGAGAGAGATCGTATTGTTAAAACAGCTAGAAGTACATGAAACGTGCAGGCTGTGAAAAATGTACCAATTATTCAACAACACAAAAATGGAAGAAAAACTTGCTATATATCATGACTGTTAGTTTATAGGGAGGAAGTGGACAGGTAAAGAACAACAAAAATCTATTTCCTGTCTAATTTACTGGCTAATTTGAAGAAGAAAAATAGAATAAGAGAAGAATAGAGAGTCAAATAAAAAGAAACAAAGAGCAGGAAAAAAGATGTCTAACAAAATTCAGGGTCCTTTCCAAAACCTTCAAACTGAAAGTAGGTGGAAAGCAATCACATTCATTGCCCAAGCAGGCAGCTGCCTAGTTGCAGGGAAAGGTAAGGTGACCACGACGGCAAGACCACCTAGCAGTCTGGGTGCTAAGTGACTTGTAAACAAGACAACATTCTTCTATGATGCGGCTGATTCTGAGAAAAAGCTCCAAGATGTCCCCTTTTCAGTATTTTTAAGTTACAACTCTCCAGTGTTATTAGTCAGTCTCTGCAACAGTAGTTAATGTACCTCTAAAGCTATGAATCTAACAAACATAAGAGCACTGCGTTTTGTTAAACTTAAAAGCAAGTGCTATGCTTTCCTTTTTCCCATGCCTGTGACCCTCTGCGCACATGGCAGAACCATCGCAGCTCTGCTTTTTGGCGTGTCACACAACACAGCCTCTGCACAGCTGGACTTTGTTCTAGGCCGCCTCTCCTCAGGGAAGTGCACAGCAGGGCAGGAAATATTCCTCACTCCACAGTTACCTTTCTTTTAATCTGCATAAAAGACAGAGAGGCCCCAGGCTCTACTACAGGCCATATGCTGCAGCAATGACAGAAGAGTAGCTGCAGAGCCTCTTGGTGCCAAATCACTGTTCACTAAGAGAGAATTCCAGACCCTCCTAGATCCCATGACTGCAGCTTATTTACTTGGCTTTGGATGCATAGATGTGAGCTGCATATGTCCCTATGGCCACTAACTGAGCTAGGAACAGAAATCAGCTTTAAGAAATAGGTAAACACTAGAGGCAGATAACACCAGAAGGAAAGAAGCACAAAGCAAGACCACTCAGCACATATAGCTTTTCAAATGAGTTGGACCAGCAAAGTTGTGCTCCAGAAGAGCCCTGGTTAACAGCACGGTGTGAGAAGTCATGATGCTTTGAACAGGCTAAAAAGAGAAGAAAAAGTCCAGAAGAGAGATGAAGCAAAAACCTCTCAAGGGTTGTTGTTTTTTTCCCTCTCTAAAAAAATGACAAAAACCAATTCCGTGTACTTTGGCACTACCGCTTCTTAGAAGAACAGATTAATTCTAATAGAAAACAAGCAGCTCCACACATCCACAGATCAGCACTAGCATACGTAAGCATTATCTTTTAGCTTTTGTGATGTGCCTGTGATTCTCTCACCAACCTCCATCAGTACTAGCTGGTCATTTCAAGAGAAATACCAACAGTTCACACACATAGATAGATTGGATAACCTTTCCCCAGAATACTGGCCTTTCTAACAAGAAACAAAGCAGGAACAACATTAACTGTCAAAAATTACATCATAGCAGTTTATGTTATATTTTGTTGTTAAAGTCCTCCATGCCCACTGATGTTCAAATTGATCATCACAGCTGTAATAGGAAGGAGCTGCCAGTGGGATGCTTCTGCAAGGTACCCTCCCCTGTACACAGACACTAGCAGTTTCATGATTAGAAGGCAAAATTGTTAATAGTGAAATTAGTTACAGAATGAAGACTTTCAGCTTAACATTTGGCCAGGCTAAAGACCTCAGTGCATTTACACTTCAAGTGGCTTTAAGTAGATGACAGTAACTGTGCCATGACGCAGTCAACACTAGATGTGGCAACACATTTTGGGCAAGCAGTTCATTTCCTGACATATGCAGTTACAGACTAAAATTCCTAGGCAAAAATCATATTAAGGAATTTTTGTCCAAAACAAAAGACAGTTTAATTGAAAGACATAAGTAGTTCAGCTTCTAAAACAAAAGACGCGTTCTTTTTATTCTGAAACAGCATCTAAATACTGGCTTTACTATGTCAAATTTTTAAAATTGAAAAAGTATGTTCTCTGTAACAGAAACCATTTGCACAAACCTAGCTTGTGTATTATCATTGCTGATGGAATCTCGAGTGTTGTCTTAAAGCATCACACACAAATTGCTCTAAACGTCAGAACAAATTAGAGAGCTTCATCTGCCTCCCTGAGTTGACTTTCATCCTTAATGTTCTCATTTCTTCCTTGTACGGGGCTTATTTAGCCCTAGAAAAAGCATAGTCCTTCAGGCTGACAGACTTGCAGCTTACACTATAATTTAAAACAACTTTACATACCTATGTTAACGAACAAACCAATCAACTACTTACTGTTCTTCTTGTACATCAAGATTTCAAAGGAGTTCATCTCATAGTTCTCAAATGTTTGCCGGACCTTGTCAATTGTATCTTTGTCTGTCAGCTCTCCATACATAAAACTATAAATAAACAAGAAATTTGAGTCAGATTCTAGATAAAGACACAAAGCCATTTGTTTACAGTGTGAAAAGGACCTATTTAGAAATAGCCCTTCTTTGATTTTGTTTCACCTGGAAAGCGTATTTGACAGATGCAGCCCCAGGAGATAAAAGACAAAACTGGAATGAACAGATTACTTTTCTCCTCAAACAACAAGCACAATACTACAAGCTATTTAACCGAAAATAAACCTCTTCCCAAATACCTGCAGGTGCTGCTTTTTTGCATAACTTCTGCTCTGTGATATCCTGATAGCTTGCAAAATCCATCGTTGCTGTAGACAATGGGCCAATCCACTATCTGGGCATTACCCAAGACAAAATTAGTATCTGTTAGAAAAAGCACATCAGTTAGACATCAGACAAGGCTATGCTTGCATTAGAGAAAATACTCATTTCAGGACCCAATCCTGACTGACTCAGTCCCTGCACAGTTTTTCCCAGATACTATTCCCATTGCAGTCAACAGGATTATTTCCAGTTTAAATTTTATGTACATTCTTATTTTAAAAAAATATTAGTTACTCATGCAAAGCTTAAGAGGATGGTTTTATGCAAGGAAAACACATCATGGTTAAGCAGGTAAAATTCACCCCTTGACTGAGGACAGATTCACCAAACTGTTTCCCTCTGTGCCACACGCACTGATCCACCACAACACTCAGTTTGAACGTGAAACCTCTTACACACAGCCAAAAGAGCACTTGAGTAATATTTCTCCTTTCTGAACATAGACAGAGTGGCTCCTCTCAATAGAGCCTTCACTGCCAGCCACACAAGCTCAAATACTTCTTGTGTGACGTGTGCGGCACAGTGCTCCAAACTAGACACCGGACTACTAGGGGTAGTACTTACACCAGTAGAAAGAACTTTTGGTTTGCTGTACAAGCCAGTAAGAAAAGCGGAGTGGGATTCACACCTACATTCTCACTGGATCTGTGCATGCTACTTTTTTTATGATTGATCTCTCATTCAAATTATGAACATGTTCAATGCTGGGCCCAGACCTTGCTTTTCTCTGCTGCTTTGGCTCTTGTGCAGTTAACAAACTACACCTGTGCCAAGACAGACAGCGGCACTGGTGCTTGGGCGCTGGCAGGCAGGAGGAGGAGGTGACTCCTTTCACAGCTGCAAAGACCCCCTGACTTTTGAAAGACAGGCTGAGCAGGTGCCTAAGATTAAGAAGCATCCATATATAAGGAGAGCCTTTAAGGGAGTCTATGCTGTCTACTTTTCAGGATCTAACTCCAACTGCTCAAACACACATAGCTGTCATTAATACTTCCTGCTACCAAGAGACAAAACCAAGACATTTTACCTATTAATTGCAAAGAGTTTTATTTATTTTAACTTTTCCTTTCAAAATCTTTTGTCCTGTTGCAAACTTCAAGTGGGTTTAAATAAAACTTTCCTGCAGCTAAATCCATTGCCCAATCCCATGAGCATGATTAAGTGTATCTTTATACACTCTTTAGAATGAAATATACCAGTAGTATAATTTCAAGACACTTTAACTGCTTTGTTTCTCACAGTCTCTTTTAAATACCATGGGTTTTGCTTGGTTGAAGCACTCTGTTCCAAAAACAATACACGTCTTTTACCCTTTCCTATGAATAAGGAAGCCAAGTCATTTCTCATTGCTAAAGCAAGTGCTTTTGGGTGTCTGTTATAAACACTGCATTGCACTGTTAGGATATTTTTAAATTTTCATCAGGAAGTACAAAAAAATGACAAAAAAATATGCAAATACAAATGTTAAGCCAGGCCCTGCCCTAGTCTGAATGGTGTTATTTCATGCATGTGTTCCTTCTCACCATCTTCCCTTCTCTCCATTTCCTCAAGAGCTCCTTGAAGAGCTTCTATTAACTTAAGCAGTGGCCTTCCTTTCACACTTAAACCTCAACATTGTCTTCGGATAAATAATCTTTTTTTTTAATTAAAAGCTATATAGGGCACTTTTTGGATGACCATTACTGTCCTAATCCTGCTTTTAACTAACCTTGCAACGCCTCTGTGAGGTACAACAGTGCTCTTACCCCCTTTTTACAGGTAAAAACAAATCATTAAGTCCACAAGGGGATTTAAGCACCAAAAGGCAAGACTGCTACAGTCTAGCCCTTAGATACAGAGCTCTTAAAGACTTGGGAGCTGGAAGCTCTGTGCATGGGTGAGATAGAACTGAAAAACGTTAGCACAACAAATAGAAACCTGCCTAAGTGGAACTAGATGATCTTTAAGGTCCATTCCAACTCTAACAATTCTATGATTCAAGCTAAACTATGAAAAACAATGAAAAAGGGGGGTATTTTAAGGGTTTTTCTTCCCTTTCCTATATTATTTACAATACCTAATATTTAACATAACCATAGTTCTCACAGCTAATACTCAAGATTCTTTACATTCTAAAGAATGACATTCCCACTTGCTTACCTTCTGAGGTAAGCCTGATTTTTTTGGACTGGCAGTTTCCAAAAGGATGCTTAGAGAACATGCAAATATTTCCCTCCCCACTGACAGCCTAGCAGTTTGGGTGCTCTCCTACAAGATGTGGGCCTACAGAATCACGGAATTGTTGGAGTTGGAAGGGACCTTCTAGAGATCATCTAGTCCAACTCCCCCGCCAAAGCAGGATTGCCTAGAGCACATTACTCAGGATTGCATCCAAGCGGGTCTTGAAAATCTCCAGAGAAAGGGACTTCACAACCTCCCTGGGCAGCCTGTTCCAGTGCTCTGTCACCCTCATTGTAAAGAAGTTCTTCTTCATATTTTACTGGAACTTCCTATGTTCCAGCTTGTGCCCATTGCCCCTCATCCTGTCACTGGGAATCACTGAAAAGAGTCCGGCTCCATCCTCCCTCAAACCGCCCTTTAGATACTTATAAGCGTTAATAAGGTCTCCCCTCAGCCTTCTCTTCTCCGGGCTAAAGAGTCCCAGCTCTCTCAGCCTTTCCTCATAAGGGAGATGCTCCAATCCCTTAATCGTCTTTGTTGCCCTACCTGAGGGCAGCGAAAGCTCAGCCTTCATTTCAACTCCTGAATAACTGTTACAATTATCGAGCTATCGTAGAGAACAGATGCCAGTATCCTCACCATATGAGTTTTTAAGTCAGTGTAACTCGGCCGCTGTATTTTATGCATCCCTATTAGGCAATCCTGTTAGGCTACACTGGGTGAGCCTCTCCATGAGGTGGAGGTAGAATGCTTCATTGAGAAGTCCAGGCTGGGTTTAGTTGAGTGTTGACTGAGTGTTCTTTACGTACCTACAAAGCTTTAAAGGCAGTAACTTGTGCACCTATCAATTCAAAGAGCAAGACAGGGGTTTTGATGATCCCACTGTGTGGGATCACTTCTAGTGAAGACACTTCTAGCTAGAAGTGTCTCACTTCTAGCTAGTTCCCACTTCACATGCACCTTCACCTTTCTTTCATCCAGGCTTTACATAGCTTATAAGTAAAAACTGAAGTTGGACCCAACCTCAGGAGCCAACACCACATTCCTGACTCATCTTTGAGCTTGCTCCTGCAGCTTCACTGCCACACTTTTTTAGTGCTTGCCCTGGGCTGATCCCTAGATCCAAAAAAATGCCCTGCAGGGGCCAGTGCTTGGGAACTCCCCATGTAGCTGAAAACCTGCAGAGAAGCTGTTGTCCCCTGTGATCACAGCAGCCAGGCAGCCAAGAGAATCTGTAGTGTAGCACCATCCAAACCGCTAGGCCAGAAAAGAGGTTTCAAACCCACCACTCCCTGCCAGATTTCCTTGGGAGGCTACCAGGCTCAGGATGATCAATTCCTTTGTTCCCGATTTTGTTGCAAAGGGAGAGCAATCTGCATTGGTGGTTTCCAGACTTCCTGTACCCACTTTTCCTTTTTTTTAACTCGCTATGGCTTAACAGCCCACAGAGTGAGAGCCTCAGGATCTGCAAAGAAAGGGTCTCAGAGACAAATAGGAATTTCTTTCCAGTTACTCACTCCTCTTCCCAGATCTCTTTAAAGACAAAACAATGACACAACGGTGGTTCTGTGCCTACAATTCTTCAGGAGTGTCTCCGACAACAGTGTTTTGCCTGGGCAAACACTGGCAAGACACAGCATAAAATAAGGACTCCCACTTATAACTCCCCTGCATAGTTTATTCTGACAAAGAACCCGGAGGTAGAAGGGCTGTTCTCATTGCTTTTACATTCAATTGCATTGACATCCCTGACAATGTGCTGCTTGGAGACAACTCATAATCTGTTAAACAATTGTTCCTAACATAAGAAAATATTAAATAACATCCACTGAGGCAAATATTGCCTCTCCATCTGTAGGGACACAGGGTCCCAGAGGCCAGGAAACAGCTGTGGCTTTGTTGCACAACAAGCACAAGGGATGCTCTAGTGAACTCTTTGAGTATCACAGGGCAAAGCCTCTTGGGGACTCACAAGTGGGTCAACAAGTCTGGGAAAGGAGTTGGTCAGAGGAAGACCATGAAAAAATCCACTGCTAAATTCTCTTCAAAGACTTGGGGTAAAATGTACACATAATAGCTGCAGTACTCAAACTGTTTAGTGACTTGAGGCACCTCTTCAAAAGGACTCAAAGGACTCCCTTACCAGGAAATCAATTTCTATCACAATGTCAATTGGGTTAGTGGTATTGCCTGGCCCAAGGAGAAGCTGTAAGTATCATCTGCCCACCTTATCAGCTCCAAGAAGAATTGAGCTAGGAACTGGAGAGGAGGGGCTCATATAAAAGAAGAGTTGGGGTTCTGGATTGTGCTGCATTTGGCACAGCCTGAGCAAGATCATTGGGAGCCACAGAAGTATGTAAAGTGCAGCACAGAGCACCTCATGTTATAGAAACAGAAGTGAGAACTGTAGCATCTCAAAGGCAGCAAAATTACTTGCATGAGTAGGGCAGGCTTCTATGATGAGGGTCTGCAGCACTGGTTACTTTGTGAAGAGCCCCACTTCATATTTTCTAGCTTGCATTTTCCACAAGTCAGTTCTGTTCACTGCAGTATATCCACACATCAGCCTTTACACACTCAAATGTCAGACCCGCTTTGGATTATCACTTTAAACTAGTCACGGTGGCTTTAAAGCAACAAGAAAAACATTTTAATTCCCTCCAAAAGGTAAGACTGGATTTTGCTCAGCCGCTGAAACCAATACTTTCCTCCAATCACAAAATACCTCATCACAGAAGAATCAGAAAATGTTTTTCCGAATAACAGCAATCCTCTAACAGCAGCATGTCTCTAGGAACATCCACCCTCACCAAAGCTACCGTATCTACTAAATTTTGTTGCTCAAACCACCAAAATGCCTGCCAAGAAGCACCACCTCACAGACACGTAGCTGGTCAGGACCAGCTGTCTGAGGAGAGGTCTCCTCCTTTGCAAAGAGCATGGAGCAAGTTACTGAAATCCTTCCTCCCTACCATTCCCCTGCAATGCTGCACATTTGCACCCATAGCATCCCAGCCGCTCCTGTAAGGTGGACCTTGCCAAGCTGAGCCCCCCAACTCTTTCCAGAGGCCAGCACACCAGTTCTGCCTTCCCTGTCCCTTCAAGTGATGCACAGGCCCTTTTTGGGGACGCATTGGCAGAACGTCAGACACATTCCCAGAATACTGCCAGACACATTCCCACATTGCTGTCTGCACAGAGGAGGCACACAGAGGCAACCAAGAGGAAACCTCTGCTCAGCGTGTTGTGGTGCAGACCTTGGTAACAACAGAGGCTGGTGCCCACTGCACTTTCAAATATGTATGCAGGTCTGTCAAAGCAAGTGTGCTCAGGTTAAATGTCATTTAAATATGTTAATATCTTTTCCCACAGTCATCACAAAAATACAAAACTCAAAAGAGTTGCTCCGAATTTACTCCCCTGTCAGTGGAAGGAGAATCAGGCTCACTGTGATGGGAAGATCTACTCCTACACCAAACTTGCTACTTCTCCCATCAGCCTCCAACAGAACAGAAATTCCGCTCCTCATTCTAGACAACAGCCTTCATCATGTTGGGTGAGGACATAACCCTGGTTTATGGAGACAAGCATGTCTTTTTTATCATGTCTCAAACTCCTCCCACGGACCTTCAGTGGAGCAAAGCTAGACCTCTAGCATTACAAAGCACAAACCACTACTACAGCAGAACTAAAAGAACTGCTTAGTAAATAGGTTTCTTATGGTACCCATAGTCACTGGGGATAGGGGTGGGGGATACGGCCTCCTTAGCTGCTGTTCTGTTAGCTGGGCATAAAGCAGCATAGAAATGTGCAGTAGGCAAAAATCACATGCAACTGTCATATGATTAAAGACTGTATCAGAGAGCTTAAGTACAAGGGACAGATGAGTTTCTAAACAATTCTGGTATTTACAAACTTGTGACTTTGCATCACAAGAAGCATCATTTGGATATGGGGAAAAAAGAGATGGTTTCATTTTTGGTCAGGAACACAACAAATGGAAATAGAACATTGTTTATAAGTAGGCCGTCAAAATTGCTACAGTCACACAGCTCATACTGTGCTTTTGCTATAACAATGCAAAGGAAAGGTATGTATGAATTTTTGCTCATGTTTAGTCTTACCTTTGAAAAAAGTAAAACAGCAGCATTTAGTCACACTGATTAGTTACATTGTTCAAATGTAACTTCTGAGATCAAAATACAGCCCTAAATCAGTACAAATAAGTCAAACTGAATTTCAAGCATCTATTCAATCCTTTCTTTGCATACATGGGATTCAAGGCTCACACTTCAGGGAGGAAAGACAGGAAAGACCAGATTTTCATCTTAACAGAAGTACTGTAACTGTATTCAAAGCAAGTACAGAGCTGCTCAAAGCACTGAAAGACTATTCACATAGTAGAATAAAAGTAACAGGACAAAATTCTGCTTTTCCACCCACAGTCTCCTGTAGATGTCAATGGTGTTACATGGATACACATATCCACTCAGTATCTCCTTGTATTCATTCCGAGAGTGGGAGTATGTCAATGTTTAAATATCCCACTGAACAACTTGATCTCTCTATAGAATCATGATATAGTGATCTCAAAATTGCACATCCTTAATATAGAGACAAATTATTTTAAGCTGTAGCCTCAACATATTATGAAACCCTATAGAAAGGTTTATTTGAACTTAGGTATTTTATAAAAGTTTTGTATAACTATCTATTTTACAGAAACAAAAATGGATTTAAAAGTTCCTTGGCTGCTACAGCAGCAGTCAAACATGACTTACATTGTCATGTGTACTCCAGAGCATAGTGCAAGTAACGGCTGAAAAGAATTATTTAAAAATTTATTTCATCATTCTTACCACAAGTAACAAAAGAGACACTAACTAAAACAACAACTTCAAGTGACTCACTTTGAATCATTACAGAAAATGAATGCTAATTTCAGCCAGCAATATAGATAAAAACTACTGGTTTCATCTCAACATTTGTTGTTTTGCATTGTTATAGCAAATATTTCACAGTAGGCCTCTACCATGAGAAAAGTTTAAATTGAAAAGAATACATCACTCCAACACCAGTAAAATCTTGATAATTTTCTGTATATTTTAAAAATAAAAAAAATAGTGCAGAATAACAGACAAGAATAGTTGAAATGGAAAGTGCACAAAAGCTGTCATATGTATTTTATGCATAGCATCATTCTTCACCTATCCCTGAAGTACTGTCCATACTGAGAAATTAAAAATAAAGAGACAAGCCATTTAGACAAATGCCATAAATTAGAAAGTTCATCAGTTGTAAGAGTCACATATTGCACCATTCTTAATAAGGGACAAAAATACTGTTTAGCAGTGAGACTTCACAATTTCATTGGTTGGGATTTTTTTCCCCCATCTGATCTTAAAAGAAATCCAGGAAAAAGCATGTTTTAGTTGCATTGATTATATGGGTCTTCCATCAGTTTAAAGAAACCATTTGATTTACTGATTATAGCCACAGCCATCAAAAGCCTTAAAAGCATTTGACAAGACCTAACTCCCTGCTCACTTTTAGCTATATGAGTTACAAAAATGCATTAACAAATTCTCCAATGAATGGGTTTCATTAAGATTTGTTTTATGATCTTGTTCTAGGATTTAATGTAGAAATGGATTGATATATTGAATTATCACAGTAGAACTTCTTGAGCTTTCAGAACATTAATTTTAAAACACATTATCTATCATTTCTGTGTTGTACAGGTTTTTTTCTTACTATCTATAAAAGTCATTTTAAGGAAATCAGGTCATACATTTCTAAACGCATAAAGATGAACAGACAAAACTAGAAGCTTATGGCCTAGTAAAATCTAGCCAAAAAAAAATTTTGTACTTAATTCAGGTGATACTGAGAAAAAAAAAAAGTCAATACTGAATAGATATCTTGATCTACTGACCAATTGCATAAAAAACCTGGATGAAAATAAAAGCGTCTCTGCAGTTTTTAACTTAGAAAAGAAGGAAGAAACAAAACCCTTTTCTTTGTTTCATTCTCAGTTTAAGAAGACGTCCATAACACGGAACCTAAAAGTTATCCCCTTGTGGGTTTTGAAGGTCTGCTGCTTTCATGGCTAAATGCCTTGTTTTAATCAGTGCCAACAGACAGACCTGCACTCCTGGACTTTACTCAGCCAGAAGTGATTTTACAGGAAATCTTGAATCAACTGGGTCTTGCAGGATTAGATACAAAAGGGTACAGACTCAGGTTCAACCACTGGATGCCAGATTTGTGGATGATAACATTCACTCTGCCTTGCACAGGGCAAGCCATACTAATGGCAAGGGAAACAAAATCTTCAGCTAAAGGCACTCTATACATATAGCACCATCTTATTATTGATCCAGCAGTTTTCCATGTGTTTTTTGCAAGGTGTGACTCTGGCAAAGAGCCTTCCATACAAGGGAAGAGAAGCATTCTCCAGGCCAGACCCCTCTATTCCATTATGTTGTTTTTTTTTATACTGAGATTAACCCACTGAAGTCTGGAAGGTGGATGAGACTTTAAATTGACAGCATGGAGCAGAAAACCCCCTGCATATTTGCTACAGCCTTCCAAGTCAGCCCACTTGGGAGCTTTAAGAACTAGGATAGTTTAACTTAGACATTGCACCTCATAAGGAATACCTCAATATTGCTTCTCCCTGTGCGCACTTAACTTTGTGCTTTTCAATACTTTCATGTCTAAAACAGTCACTAAAATGCACTTCCCTATTCAATAAAGCCTCACTAGATCACACCAGGATGTGTGTTTACCAGCAGCACAAGGCTTCCGAGCTCATCGTCTGCAAATAATGAATTTTACCCAGTGTTGCTTGAAGATTCATTGAAAATTATGGAAATTTATGAACTGTCAGGAAATCAAACATATTCTATCAAAAGGAAACAGAAAAGTATACTCTACCCAAAAAGCGTGCTTGCTAATTTCAACAAAAGCAGTCCTGTTCTCAGTATGAAAATACTTTGTTGATGATGGATGCTATTTACCGAAAGTTGTTGCACTAGTGTGAGGTACCCCAGTGATGCCCAGGACCTGACTGCCCACGGCACATCACATATGGAGGAGTGACACAGAGCTTGCATTCATGTATGCATTCCCTACCAACATAACAGCTCAGCAGTCTGGAAGTGATTACATGCACAACACTTAAGAATAGTAAACCCTACCTTCAGGGAAGCACGTCTATACTGTTTCTGGACCCAAATGGCATTAGCAGCAGCCAGGTCTGCATCTCTATACCATGCTCACTGCTTTAGGTTTTGAAGGGAAAGCAGGCAGGGGCAGGTTGCAGCAGACACAGCACTGTCTGCAACCACTGTTTGCAAGCATTTTGTTCAAATGAACATTTTATTCAAGAGCAAAAGTATGAAAATAAAACTGGGTTTTCTTCTTCATTCTCTGTTAGTTTCCTCCACATTTCTCTCTGGCTGAACACAAAACCAGGCTTTTCCATTTCAGAGCTGTTTATAATGGAGTTAATTTCTCTCCTAGGTCTCAGGCAATGGTATAAGGTTAGCATGCCCAGGTTGCAGAATGTTTATTGTACTGGGACCTTATGGTCTCCAATGGAAGTAATGCCATACATCATGGAAATGTCTGTTATTCTCAGGACTTGTGTCTGAAGGTGCTTTTTCTTTCCACCTACAGGGAACTTGCTGCATTCTCCATCAAAGGGTGCAGGTTTGCTGCCATGCCTAGTGTCTCCTTAGGGTGTTGCCACGGGACTTAGTGAAAGCAAGATTAAATTCACGCAAGCTTTATGCCCTCTAACCTCCCCTTCTTTCAATCTCCTTGTTTTGTCAATAAATCAGAAAAGCATCTGTGACTTCCACTGAAATTACAAAGCCATGTAAATGCAGGGCTCATGTTCGCCATCCTTACACAAGCACAACTATCACGTACCTCAGTTAGAATTTTGACCAAAGGAGGACTGCAGAACCCATCTGGCATTTATGTAAACTGAAAATTATTTTTGCCTCCATTCATTGATAAAGCATTGGAAAATCACAAAGAATCAAAGAATCTCTATAACATACTCCACCATTTGAATTGGGTGCCTTGGCCATGAACCAAGATTATAACTGTTATTGTTATAGTCCTTGTATACTGTGGGTGTATTACATTACCCGAGAAAAAACATTAATATCACATTAGCAGTAACCATCAGGGGCTAGTGATTCTTTACATACTGCACTGTTTTACAGCACGGGCTCATTTTCTGTCCCATTGGGTGTTCTGCTCTTTAAATATTTCAATGCTTCAAACAATTTTTTGCCAACCAAGCACTACATACAACATTTATTTTTCTAGCACTGTGGCTAGTATAGAAACACAGCTTTTAAACATTAAACACAAGACAAGCAGGATTATGGTGTCCCTCATTTCAAAGAAGAGCCTTAAGTTCACACTTCATCCAAAAGGTCTTCTTGTGAGAAGAAATCAGAGGACCAGATGAGGTCTATGGATCTCAGTGGACAAGAGTAGATGAGTGGATTCTTTCCTGCGTGTGCTATTGTAAGGCCATCCTATCCCAGAGTGGGGCGAGAAATTCTCAATTCCTTTTTTACTCCAACATGTGGAGAAGAAATACTGTGCAGCTTTTGGCTGGCACTTAGTGCATGAGAACCTGTCTCAGTTGAAGTGCAACCTAAGAAGAAGCTCTTGTCTCTAATAACTCTAAAGGAGATGATTCAGACCAATGGAGTTTGAAGTGATTCTTGCTGCAGATGGTGTGATATAAACATAAGCAAAATACTAGCCCTAAAGGAAAAACGCTGAACTTGCATGCCTATGCACACTGCTATTACCTTTAGCCACTGAAGGTGCATCAGTTTACGAATCCCACATCTAATATGAAAGGCTGTTCAAACAACTACTTGTTAAACTGCTGGTAAAAAAAACGGTATAATTAGCGGTGTCCTCAGAGCAAGGATTCCAAAAGTGGTTACATGCCAATTACTTTGTTATTACCATACGGCCTCTTTCACTGAGTTAGCGTCCCCTGCCCCGAAATATAACACGTAGCGAGAATGTGCTTTCCTCAGTGCACCTGTGACTGTGGATGCATGTCTTATACAAGTACCTTTAAGTGAAGCACTTATTCAGTATCTGTTTCTGTTCTATGACCAAATTCCTCTCCTTTCAGAGGGAATCCTGACCAAATTAGGAAAATTCCTATATCTGTATCAACTCAATACCTGTTGGCACTACTTAACTTGCTTGCATGCGCCAGCCAACACAGTTTGACAACAAGCCCAGTGTTTATTTGGCAAATCCCAAATGGCCTAGATAGTTTCATTGCGGGTCATGTTACTACCCAGTCAAATGAAACCAAGAAGGGAGAGCCAAACCTCAAGCTTTATGCGCCCATTTAAGCATTCATCCTGTGGGCATCCCAAATCATCTCAAAGGCCAAGTAGGCAGGCCAAGACGAGACAGGCAACAAGGAACCGGCATGTTTCTATGCTGCCTCCACGCTGGCCAGCATAGCCCTGCCAGATGAGAAGAGAAAAAGAAGACTATCCTTGTCTCCTGAACAAGATGGAAGTTAGAAGAGGCTGATGGTCCCACATTAGCACTGATTCATATGGCATTCGTATGTGACAGCATCACATTTACAGCAAAGCTGGACTGGGTGCAGCAAAAACTAGAAAGCACATTACAGAAGAAATGGTCTTCTAAACCTGAGTCACTTCCCTAAGCTTCTCTAACATGTCTGAACTGTGCATCACTTCCTACCAGGCTTAATCTAAAAACTTGTATTGATTACAGCCCTCGGGACTTGCTGAGCATTTGGAAATGGAGTGCTGTCATTTTACCTGCTCTGTCTAGCACCACACTCCGTTAACACCTTCTTAATAATGGGGGAAGAGAGGAAGAAACAGAGCATAGCTTCTGCAGCATGACTCCCCCCATCTCCAAAGCTCAACTGATTTACTGCATCAAGGTTTTGGCACTGAAAGTCAAAAGAGAAAATTGTTTTTTAATGAAGAAAATAATCTACAAACTCAAGGCAGTTTTGAGAAAAGCCTTAGATAACTGGTATTGGAAGATTAGAGAAGCAGCCTGAATGTGATGAAACATTTCATTTTTTAAAAAAGAGGGCGAGATTCACTGTAAGAATGGCGAGTATTTTTTCAGGAATGCAGCTTCCAATCCCTTCCCTTCTATAGGAAAGTTGCAGAGGGAAACAACCCATAAAAAGAGCCTCAAAATTTTATGTGAAAATATGGTCTTATCAAAGGCTATTTCTTCAATAATAGTGCCTAATTGAAAAGAAAAAAAAAAAAAAGTCATTCTTTGGATAATTTGAGTTTTTAGCTGCTTATCAAGAGGGCTAATTGTCTTTGCCTTATCAGAACAAGCTGACTATATTTTTAATTAACACATCTTGTCTTCAAAAGGAGCTTGATCCTGCATATTCTCAATCATACTAGAAGTTCTTAGTCCCATAAGTAACCCCATTGAAGTCAATGGAAGCACAAAAAATGGCAGAACTTAGGTTCTTAGCTTTAAAAAAATGCACATGCCTAGGTTTAAACAAATACATAAACGTTTGCATGGTCTCACACTTACTGAGGGAGCAGCTTTTGGTAAGTCCCTAAGTGAAAGAATCTGGATAACATTAATGCATATTTGCATGCAATTGTGAAATTCGAGGCATTTTCCACTCCACAGTTTTCCAAGAGAAAGACCTGGTTACAGTGCACTAGGAAAAAAAATAATTGTCTTCCCTCAGCCCCCAAAACGGCAAACTCTCTCCTCACTTATGACAAACCTTCCCTTTCCACTCAGACTCGCAGCCCTCGCCGATCCCCCAGCACCGGGCTTTTCCCCTTTCCAGAGACCATCTTGAATCCCCGCACCGCCTCCCCGGCCCAAGCCGCCTTCCCCCCGGGGCACGCAGCCCCCGCCGATGGCGGGACCCCACCGGTGGCCCGACCCCCCCTTAACCTCCCCGGCACCCCCCGGGTCAGGCCCCGGCGCTGCCCCCGGTTCGCCCCTGGGGCGCGGATCCCGCCCCGCACCGGGCACAGCCCGGCTCTCCCCAGGCGCCCCGCCGTGCCGGCGCACCTGCAGCCGGAGCCCCGCCGGGAGCCGGCCGCCCCGCCGCCCGGGCCGGGGACTCTCCGCAGGACTTGGGCGGCGCAGCCGGCCGGCGGCACCGGCTTCGGCCCCGCCACCTGGATGCGCCGCTTCGGCGGAACCGCCTGGGAGCGGCCGGGGCACATCGCCCGGGGCTGCCCCCGCTAAGGAAGCGGCAGGCTGCTTCGCCCCGGTGAGGGCTCGCCTTCAGCCCCAGGGCGCGGGCGGCGGCGCCTCCCCGCCGCCCCGGTCCCCCGCTTACCGTTAGACCTTCGCACGATGTTCTCCAGAAACGTGTTCTGAGGCGCCACCAGCCCTCGCCTTCCCCCGGCCATAGCGGCCTCTTCGCGGCAGTGCGGACCCGGAGGCTTCGCTCAGGGCTCTGCCGCGCCGCTCCCCGCCCGCCCCATGCCTCCGCCGGGACCGGCAGGGCTGTGCGGCATCAGCCCTCCCGCCGCCTCCCGCGCACCGCGGCCACCGCCGCGCCGCCGCCGGACCGCCCCGCAGCGCCCCCTGCCGGCCGCCGCCGCCCCGCGCCGCCGCGCCGCAAGGCCGGTGCTGCAGCGCCATCGTCTGGGCGCGGCGCGGTGCTCGCTGAGGGGAGGCCGGCCCGGGCGCTCGCGGCGGGGCAACGGAGCCCGCCCCGGGAGCTCAGGGCGGCGAGCCGGCACCGGCACCGCTCACGGCTGCGCCTCAGCGGGAAACCTTGCGGCGGGCGAGCGGGCGGAGGGGGGCGAGCGAGGGGCCGGCGGGCCCAACGGCGGCCGAGCCTGAGAGGGCTCTGCCCGCTCCCCTTCACCCACCCGGCGGGCCCTCACTGGTGGTCCCGGGGGTGTTGAGAAACTCGGAGCGGTTTCAAACCGCACACAGACTGGCCGGGGCGGCGGGAGTTACCTTCGTCTGCCGGGAGGGGCCGCTGCCTCCCGCCCCGGGCGGGACGACGCCGCCAGACACCGGAGGCTTCGCGCTGAGCCCCCAGCCCCGGGCGGCTGCCGGGGCTCCCCCGGTGCTACCGCCCCGGCCGGTGTCTCACGCTTCGCTGTGATCATTAGCTACTTAGTACTATGTGGCCAAACTGATTAACAGCTCAGTGGAAGCGGCGAGATAAACTGTTTAAATATAACCTTTGACAGGCCTCGCGCTCTTTGAAATATTTAATTTGCAGCGGGTTTTCATTGGGGGATAAAACGACTTTGCTCTTCCCCCCTTACCACTCTATCAGGAAATGGAAAATACTCAGATCTTCTTAATTTAAAAGGCAGATTTTCTTGCTGGCGTTGGCACTTACTTGCTGTAACGCCTCGTTAAGCACAGCGCATTGAGGCCCCCCGCATCTCAGGGTATGTTCAAGACACGAGCGTGCTTCCATACATCGGGGCAAAAGCCGTGTCCCACAACACAAGTGAATATGACACGACAAAGACGATGGGCAACGTCACTCCGGCTTTTCAAGCATTTTTCATGGAATTCTGCCACTGCCCAGCTAACCCTCGCCCAGGTAATGCCATGGGAGCCACTTTTAAACCCATTGTGAACCATATTCCGGCCGTCCCTGGCTTTGCTGCCAAAGAGAGGCAGGCCAGGAGAGAACAATCAAGCACCTGAAGTTGCAAAAAGGCCACTGATTCTCCCCGAAATGTTGTTGGATTGTGAAAAAAAATCCCATGGAAGCATTTACGTGCGCCTTTACACATCTAAATCTATCCCCAACAACTGTGTATAGGAAAGGGCTCAGGTTGTTTAGCTCCTGCTAGCTTCAGCAGCACAGACCAGACCTGAAGAGATCTTAAACTCTCTGGCAATTTCCCCAGAAAAATTGTAACTGTAACCTTTGACACTGAATTTATACAACTGCTAACAACCAGGAGTGAGGTTTTGAAAAAACAGGGTCTGGAAGACTGTTTCATTATTCCTCTAAGCCACTGTGCCAGAGGGCTAGGTAAGTGCCGGCTGTCCGAGCTTCTGCTGGGCTCTGCAGGAATATCTGTGAGTTGGAGACATCTGGCAGCTGGCAGACATTGCAGAAACTTCGAGGCTTTTAAAGAATAAAAAAAAGATTTTAAACGGAATCAGCAAGTACACAGAAGTGGGAGCAAGGGGACACAGAATAAGAAAGAAAATCTGTATTTCTTCTGGAACTCCATGAAGTGTGGGCTGGCTGCAGTTAGCGTTGCATTGTGTGGTCCAGTCTCCAATTATCTAACTCTGATTATCTGATTTTTCAGGGCATCATGCTTAATCATACAAGCTCCATGTCAAAGATTCCATTTTAGCTAGGCTGGGTTTACACCTATCTTGTAACATTGCAAATGAATAAAATGTTATAGCAGATTAAAGATTTCTCCTTTTTTTTTCCTACTTCCTTTAGACTTTTTCCCCACTGCCCTGCTGGTGATAGGAGTTTTTCACCACTACTGCAGGGGGACACTGTGTTAACGTTTCACTGTGGTTATTTTGAATTCTATACTCATTTTCTTGCCATTACTGGTAAATTTTCCAAATGATAGAAAGCTGGAAGCAAAGGCCCACTTGAAGCAGCGCACGTACACTGTCTGACTTCATTATTAGATGGTTGCCTCTCTCCAGCTATCAATTTTTTGGAAAGTTGAAAACTGGAATTTCTTCATTTGCTTGATTGCTAAAGCCTCACGGACAGAACTTAATACCCAACACTTCCACTTAAGGCCATAAAAGGTCATAGTTTGCTACAGAGGATATTCAACTGTATTCTATTATGCTGCTCTTTCAGCCTGTTGTTTTTCCCTAGAACAGGCCCTAGGTCAGGACTTGTAGTAGCACCCCAGTGACCGTCCCTTGTCTGCAGAGCCTTAACCTACTGTTCCACAGTCACTCTGAGCAGCAGCTGCTGCTGCAAAAAGGACAGATTTGCCTTCATCTAAGCTGTGCATATTTGTCACCCCACTTGAATTGAAAACCAGCCTGAAAAGAAACCCAGCACTGGTGGTGAATGAGGAAAGGCAGCTGAAACACCTCCCTTTTTGGCAGCAGTCTGTATTTACGCCAACCCATTTACTAGCATGACCGTGACTTCCAGTGTTGATACACACAAACATGTTGAAAACTCTATCATCAATAAAAACATTAGTTCCAGACACTAATTTGTGGGAATGTCATTAAACCCCATGGCATCTATGAAATAAAAATGTTGGAACAGGACAGAGCTCATTTCTTTCATCTTGTCACAAGGTTCCCCCCTGAGAGATACTACTGTAACTTCCCTCAAAAACTCCCCCGTAGTCAGCCACACAGCGTCTCTAGGTAATCTGTTCCAACATCCAACAAATCTCATAAGAGAGCTTTCCCTAAAATACTGCCAAGTCATCTGCAGCTGGTCTTTAAAGCTAGTAAAAACTCTTTCTTCTGCAGGCACAAAAATCGCCAACCCTTCACGCACTTGAAAACTTGGGGCAGGGCTACTGCGATGCCCTCTGTCCGCTCGCTCTCGCCGCCTTTTGGTCTGAACACACCCAGCTCTTCCCAAGCTGCACAAGACTTGCTGTTAGACTCTCTCAGTGCTTTGGGGCTTCTCACTTTCACACCATCCCATCGGTAAAGAAACGCAGTAGGTAGGGAAGCCTCATATGCTTAAAATTTAATTAATTTCTATTGAAAAGTACCGTTGTTCTTCAAGGCCTTTTTGATTTCTACCCGTTTTTCACACTGCCTTTTGTTCTTTGTTGAAAAAGTAAACTGTCAAAAAATAGAGTTATAACAAACTACCACCAAGCCTGAAAATAAAAAGAACAAGCAATCTTTAAAGTGAGTTCCATTTGTATACTAACATATGGTTTTTGCTAACCTGTCAAAATAAAATACATTCATTTATAGCATAACAAATTAAAGAAGGTAATGCAGAAGTTACTTTGCCATACAGACGCTAAACACAAAAGGAAATTCTGAATCCAAATTAAGATGGAAAAAACAATGATAATTTTATTTATATTGGTTTTTTTACATTGAAATCAATAAAGCAGTTATTATTCTAGAAATTCTTATCCCCAGAAGTCTGCAGGCTAAGGCCGCCATCTGAGTACACACATACATGAATACTTAGTTGCTTGTGATTAACATTATTTGTTGTCTTACGGAAAAAGCAATGAGAAAGAAACAAAAGTTAGACCTTAAAACTAAGGCAAGTCCATAGATGAACAAGTACGTGCATGTCTATCAAAAGGAAAGAATTTGGGAAAACACTTGTGCATATTCCTGAAACCGTTCAATTTATTACTACAACTAATTTTAACCAAAATGCTCCAGATGTTGGCAAAGTTCAGCCTGAGTTCCTAAAGGTCCAATTATTTCTGCAGCCTAAAGTCAAATGAAACTTTTAACTCAAAGAAATATCCAGTTGCACAGCAGATTGTAGATGTAGATGTAGATTGTAGAGTTGAGAAATTTTAGTATTTCCAACTAGCCATAACAAATTTGTCAAAAAATATACATAGACATTTTTCCAGTTTTGGAACTACTGAATTTTCTCCAGACTTTTTATGGGTAACAAATATGGAAAAATAAAAAATCCTATGTTCTGAATGGAAGAAAAAGAATCTCAAAATAAAACTGATGAGAGTACACAGCCAGACTTTTATTTATACATCTAACATTTGGAGTGTGGGCTAACAGGGAAGAACTGTTCCTTCTTAGAACAGCTCAAAAGGGCATAGAAAAAAAAAATTCCCCATTTGGACAGCATGTCCATCTCCATTTATTTCAACAAGAGGTGGCATGCTGGCCTTCCAGATTTAGAAAAGAAAAAAAAAAAAAGAAAAAAATACAAAAAAAAAACCAAAAACAAACAAAAAAACCCACAAAAAAACCACAACTCAACACAAAAAAGTCCCCACAGACCCCAATTAGGACATCAGCTACTATCACCATTTTCCTCACTGCAGGCATCTCTATTCAGCCCTCTCGATTCAACCCTGCCCTGCCCATGGTGTCTCTCAGTCCCAAAGCAGAGGCAGTGACCCACTGAAGTGTTATTACCCAGAGGAGGAAAAGAAATTAACCACAGTTTCTTTGGTTCCAGGTCTGGTAGGTTTTTTGTTAACATTTTTATTGTGTACTTCAGTTGGCTTCATTTCTCCTGTGTCTGGGTCAATATAAAACAAGGCAAACTGAAGCAACTTGGGTGCAGCTTGCTCTAATTCTAACAGAATGCAGGGGACCCCACTAAGTAATTTTAATAAGTATTTTTATATCTGTGCCCTGTCCAGAGCAAGCCTAGGAACCCATAGTTCTGGGTGACAGTTTTTGTTAAGCAGCAAGGAGCACTGCAGGCTGTATTACTGTGTTAAGTTACTGACTGCATTTTCCTCTCTCAACTGTGGTCCAGTAGTCACTGATTTAACAATATGAAAAAGCTACTTTTAATCCTACATTTTCATAATATGCTGTACAAAGAACAAAAACTAGCTGGTTTAGGCCCAGAGTCAGAAAAGTAACTCCTAGTTAGGAATATGCTTGCGCTAGCTAGTAGGTCTTCCATCTCTTTTTTTTTTTTTCTTCCTACTTTGGCCCTAAAACACCCCTTTTTAGCCACTGCCATTGATGTAAACCATGTGATTAGCTTGCTGAACAAACCTTGGATTCTACTGTACAGCAGTTTCCAAGAATGAAATAATACAAAGAAGAATCCCTAAATAACATGGAGTCAGACTTCCCGAATTATAATGTATAGCCTAACTCTCTAGTTTAATTTAAAAAGCAGAACAGTCCTAAAAACCTCATTGCTTGTTCTCTGGACAGAAGCATCCTACCTGTAAAGTTGACAGCAGTGATGACAGCTCTAGTGCCTCTTTCACAGTAACCTCTCCAAGAAACATACCTCAAAAAGTACCCAGTATAAAACTACACTCAACACAGGGAATAAGTTTCTTGCACAGGGTTTGTATTTCATAGCTTTTGCCTTACACGTGCTCAGAATTCCTGTTTTGGAGTTACGTATTTTATAAAGTTGATCTCTTACCTCACAACTTCACTGACCATATCTGCTGCTTGTATGATTTCAATTTTAGGTTTGTCAACAGACAGAAAACACGACCCTGTTCTTAAAAAAAAAAAAAAAAAAAAAAAACTAAAACAGGGAAGGGGGAAAAAAAGCAAACCAAACTCTTCTCACTTCATTTCAAAGTTTTACTGAGTCTAACATTTCATCGTGTATTTCCCACTTACTGATCTTCCTGTCAACACGCTGGATTACTTGCAGTATTTGCTTTCTCTGCAGACAGAACTTTGTTGCATTCTTTGACAGTGGGAGGGATACGCAGAAGTAGCCAAAAAACTCATGAGCACAAATCTAGAAAGAAAGAAAAAGAAAAAAGGAAAAAACACCAACCACTTTGTAACTAGCTTAGTACTGACATTTTTTAAAATTTAAAATGTAAATATAGTGATCACCGATTTTCTCATTCTAACACCTCTTACTGTTATCTTCCGCAGTTGCACTGAGCAAAACCCCTCATTTTCGAAGTTTGATCTTACCTTAATAGCATTTTTCTCAGGACCTTCGTGGGCAGTGGTCTCATATCTAGTCCTAGTGACAAATATCACATGACCCTAAAGTCTGACAGGCCACTGATTTTTGTAAACACTTGAATACCTGCTGAGGGCTTTTTATGCCTTTTCTAATTTTGGTTAATTTTTTTTACAATATATTCAGCTCAGGCACTGCTAGTTACAATGTTTATAAGGAGCTCACATTTTACACGTTTATAAGGAGCTCACAAGATGTTCAGTTATGAATATAGATGCTCTATGAAACTCAAAGTGTTTAAAAAAATAGAAGAGGATTCCTTTTTGTGCTTCCATTGACTACTGTGAAGCAAAAAACTGCTGCCAGTTAATTGACACAAAAGTTTCTATGTAAAGTCACACAGAACAGTGAAATATCAGGACATTCTTTAAAAAAGATGCACCATAATATCCAAACCTATCTCCAGCCACCCAACCAAAATACAGTGTATAGCACAAAGGAAGACGAAGTTAGGGAAGGCTTGGTTGCGGTGGGACACAGGCTTGTCAGAAGTGAACGTTTATGCATGAAACACCAGCAGAAGCATCATCTATCAAAGACACCTTTGGCAGTTCTGCAGTATCAGTAGGGAGTGGAGCTCCAGCATCAGGCTTGGAGCGCAACCTGAAACCTCACCTTCAGTATAAGAGTATTTAATACATTGGTTGAGTTTTGGTTTTCACTCCTGGTGAAAATACTCTGGCAGAAATACTGTGAACTGCTGAATCTTCCCAAGGAGAATTTTCCTAGTGTAGACTGACCCTTTATGTCCATACCCTCAAATGCAAGATTGTGGATTTCAGTTTTATATTTATGTAGTTTTTATCTGCCTCAGACAGGAGAAGAGAGACTTATCACTCCTGAAAGCATTACATAACACAACCTGAAGAGCCAGACACATTGATTTGTTCATTGAGTTGGGGCTTTTTAACAGAACAGACTTAAGAGAACCATTTGTACACATAGAAAAATCCAGTGAAATGGTATTATAATAACAATTTCCATGTGGGAAAATAAATCTTAAACACTTTTCAGAAAAATTAACAATTATATTTTTATTGCTTGCAACTCCATCTTAGAGATATTCTCAAAACAGAACTTCTACTGATCCTTCCTAAACTGCATACTTGAACTGTGGATCATTACATCAGCCAAACAATAGTTACAGTAGGAAAAGATATGACACTTGAACAGCAATAATGTTCTGGTATCTGCACAGTTCAGCCACACAGACCTCCAAAATCCAGCATAGTTCCCTAACACAGGAATTTCTAAGAAACAGTATATACTTTTCTATAGAAATCATGAGATGGAAAACAAAAATACAAACTCTTCTAATACCTCAGGAACCTTCTTTTGGTCATACACAGTCAGTGTTACTTTCCACTTTACACCTCCCCTGCCCTTAAACCACAAGAAGTCAGGTATGATAAACTATAGAGAACAAAATTTAGCAGGTGCCAGTATGTCGAAGCATAAAGTGTTATTACAGTGCAAGGCCCAAGACATGCAGCAAAACAAGCTGCCGCTACTGGTTACTACACCACTCTTTATCCTTTTTTTCACATGCAAAGATGTATCACCTTCCTCAAAGGAGATGCTTAATACTACTACCTTTAATTCTTTCAAATCCCTCAAGATTACTCCTACAATGACACTGTGTCACTTAAATGGATGGGAAGTACAGGGTTATAGTAATTTGACCTGGTTTGTTCACATTAACATATTACTGTTGTTTCCCTTATTCTCCCTTGGTTTTCCTAATGTTGGTTACACACAGACTGGACCCTCATTAAACAGTAAACTGTTGGGGCAAGGTTATCTCTTTTCAGGATTAGGCACAAAACATAGTAACGTACAAGAGCATTTTGTTTGTTTTTTTTTTTTTTTTTATTCTGGTATGTGTTAAAGGACATTTCTCTCAAGGAAGTGAGTGTTTGGTACTATTAACTGCAAGAAAATTTTGCACAGTATGTTCCTTTCATAATAGGAGGGCAGATAAACATCATTAACTCACAGCAAATGGTCACCTCTTCAGGTACAACAGCAATGGACAACCTGACGAGAAAGAATAAAGCACAAGTTTAGCACACATTTCACTGAGTGCATGAAATCAAAGCAGTTGTTTTGCTTTACATTTTAAATAACCAAACTAACACAGAAAATCCAAATGCCATGTAGGAGAAGTAAAATTACATTTCTTGCGGAAGTCCAACAGCTTTAAGTATCAATTAGGTGAGCTCTGCTTTCCACTGAACAGTCCTATGAAAAGTAGGTTAGGTAACTATATGCGGAAGACAGGACAAAGTAAAAGCACAGTAGCTTAACAAAACAATTATAATGCCTTTTTTTTTCTTTCCTGTGGGAAATAACTGGCCCTAAACCCAAATTATTTGTAAAGAGATGCCACCACTTCAGCCACATACACGAGCTATTCATATACAGATTGAGATACTTCACTGACAATACTGAATGCAAGTGTTATGATTCAAAGACATACTGCCAGCTGTTACCAAAATTTACTTTGAAGTAGATAGGGACAAACATAAGTAGTCAAATGATGTCTGTAAACTGACTTTCTGAAATGACCTGTTGTCCCAAGTTGCCTACGTAACATAAGGCTAAAACAGCTAAACTCAAGCTTTTCCCACAGTGTGTCATAATAATCAACTGGACACAGAGCCCTAAAGAGGGCTCTTTGTTGAAATTCTGCAAATGGTACAGCTTGCCAAATATTTAGGTTAAGTGTAGAGAAATTAAATAATGAGATTGAAAGGGCTGCTCAGGAACACCTGTCCCTTCTGTCAAGAAAAAGAGGATATTTTAAAATCTTCCATTTTCTTTTAGAAGAAACAAAAAATTGTCATACAGTGTCAGCGGAACTCACTGCTATAGAAAGTTACTGAATCAAGAACCTATAAATACGTAAGGATGGAACAGATATTTTCATAACACATCTAAAGGAATCAAAATTATAATAAGCTTTACACTTCAGAACTTCAATAAATCTTTACAAGACCAAGAATAGCTTCTTGCCAAGACAGAATGGAGATTATGGCATCTGCCCGAAAATGAGTTCCTCTGTAGACTTTGCTGTTCGTAACTGTCAGGATCAAAGTGCTGAGCAAGATGGATGTTAGTACTAACCCATTACGCTACTTTTGGGATAAGCCTTCCTACAGTGCAACAAACCATTTCAAAATACTATTTTTAACAGAGTACCAAGTCCTAAAATTCCCAGCTTCATTCAACGTATCAACCACCAACACTGTATAAAACAGCCTAAGTCAAGTTCTGGCAAAGGTTTCAGAAGAGCATGATTTGATCAGCTGGTGGGAGGTGAAACAACGACAGAAAAGTGTTTACAACTGCTGAAGTTCTTAGACTTCTCAAAGAAAATACAACATGATTTTCTCCATTTCCCAAGAATAAGTTACTGACTGTCCTTATACAGTCTGCACTCTATGATGCTAACTAAACTGCAAAAGAATTCCATAGGGATTTGGACAGCAGATAATTCTTAAAGCCTACAACTGGAAAACAGTACTACAAAAATAAAGCAAACAAAGAAAAAAAATCTCAAGTCTCAAGTGGGGAATATTAACAGCAGCAAGTCACTTAGCAAATGTTTTATTGTTGCATTTCACAGACCAGTTATAGAACAAATTTTCTACCTTAACACAACATTAATACTAGAATTCAGAAATACTAATAAGTGCCCAGCTTGAGACCAATGGTCTGACCTTCCAGAGCTGTAGAAAATCCATGACTGTGCTCATCTTCTACTGGTTCCACTAAAACATGGAGTCTTTGGAAAATTCAAGAATATTGAATGGACCACAGCAAGCACCATCAGTCTGAAAGAACTAATAAATCTCACCCTGTCCACTCTAAGCCTCCCACTTACCATCCAGCAGGCCAAGTTGTGTTTAATATAAACGAAACACACTACTTGACAGATGACACCTATATATTTTCCAGCAAAGGAGTGAACAGACTCCAAGCAGTGTAATTTATCTTAAATTACCTTGATTCCAGACATGTTTTTCTTAATGTGTTTATGAAGACAAAGAGCATACTTTTCTTTATGAAACATTCATACCAAAGGAAATTATAAATCTCCACATTGAAGCACAAGTTTCCAGGCTGGATATTGCTAAAGGGGCTCATGGTCATCCCATTTTCTCTGTGTTTCACACAAAACATGTTATACATTTGTAATTTTTCTGAAGAAGCAACAAGAATTCATTTGAACTGTTTCTAAAAAGACACAAACTTTAAATGGTATAAAGTGACATTCCCAAGCCTGGGAACTGCCAAAATGCTCTTTCAAAAAAAACCAACAACCAAACACAACTTTCACCATAAGATAAAAAGCCCAAGCATGTGATCTGCAGCACTTTTATGAGCTAGAAATGTCATAGGTGAGATGGACATTATATACAAGAAAGACATTGAGGTGCTGAAGCTCATCCAAAGAAGTGCAACAAAGCTGGTGAGGGGTCTAGAGCACAAGTCTTATGAGGAGCAGCTGAGGGAACTGGGGTTGTTCAGCCTGGAGAAAAGGAAGCTGAGGGGAGACCTTATCGCCCTTTGCAACTACCTGAAAGAAGGCTGTAGCGAGTTGGGGGTCTCAATCTCTTCTCCCAAGTAACAGGCCATAGGACAAGAGGAAATGGCCTCAAGTTGCACCAGGGGAGGTTTAAATTGGAAACTAGGAAAAATTTATTCTCAGAAAGGTTTGTCAAGCACTGGAACAGGCCACTCAGAGAAGTGGTTGAGTCACCATCTCTGGAGGTATTTAAAAGGCAGGTAGATATTGTGCTTAGGACATGGTTTAGTGGTGAAATTGGCAGTGCTAGGTTAACAGTTGGACTTGATGATTTTAAGGGTCTTTTCCGACCTAAACAATTCTATAGTAATATGGGCATATGAAAACATCTAGTGTTTTAAGAAATTATTTTGTTCTGAATAAACAGTCTTTGCTTTCCCATAGCTCACCACCCGAGAGTTAATACTATCATTATCCCTCACTGCAAGGTCATAATAATAAATTGCAAGAGTCCACAGTCTAAGAGCCTGATTTTAAGCAATGAATTCCAAGAACCTGTTCTAAGAAAGATAACTGCAAGAGGCCTCAAATCTGCATGGAACAACCTCAGAAGCCATGTGAGTTTGAAGCTCATTTAATTCGTGGATAGTGGAAGCTCTTTCCCTTTGAGCTTCTATTTCTACTAAAGCCTTTTAGCAACTCTGTTAAAAAAAAAGAAGCAAATGCTCCACCTCACCTGTTTGCAACCTCTCCATCCCTTAATTCCCTTCCTCTCTGTTGCAATCCACTTTGCACTCCAGCAATCCCTCCCCTCCTGCCCAAACACAAATTTCCCCCCTGAATCTATGACTTTGGGAAGTAATTTTTAAGAAGAAATGCATTGCCTCCAAGAACGAAAAACTGCCGGGCTCATAAAAAAAAAAAATCTTTAGACTGGCCCAAATCGTACCTTCTGAATATACTGGTTACTTTGCTGTCCTCTGGGGTTTATGTTTATGTTTAGAAAGAAAAATTGAGAATAAGGATATATATGGTATTATTATAAGCTAATTCCTTATATGTAGTTTCTATAACAAATGCAGGACCAACCTGAGAAACAGTCTACTTTAGTGTACAACATCTAATTCAGGAGCACCCAGATACTCAATGTGACTGAGGAACCTCACTGCACCCAGTTGCTACTATTTCAGTGCTTGACTTAGTGAACCTATGTTCTTTTAATGTAACCTCTGAAATGCAGTTTTAACAGTAGCCACACGAATAACAGAAGCAAAAAGGGGCAAGCTCTTCAGACAATTCTCCTTCCAACCATACTGACAATAAATCTTTCTTCCTTCCAGGGGATCACCTTCACAGCACTTGTAACAGTTTAGCATTCCCAAAAGCTGTTATAGCTTACTAAAATTTTCAGTGGCTTTATCAGTTTAGAGAACTGACAGACATATGCAGTCATAATGCTGCACGTACGCCCAAACCTCACATCCTTAGAAAATAAAGCTAAAAAGCCTCAAATATTCAGTTTTAGGAGAACTAAAATAACAAAGCCCAATTTCCTGCAAGTTTTCTTATTGATTTTGTGTCAGAGAATTGCAAACATTGGTTGAAGATCTTCCTGTGTTTCTGGTTTTTTTGAGTGCTTTCTCTTATGTGAATTCTTTTGTGTACATTAAAATGTGAGATCGCATTGCAGCTTTTTTTCCCCTCAATTGTTGAGGCACTTGCAGGTAGCCAACCACCTTTGCTTCTACCTTTGCCTTACTAGACTTTCTTTCCAACTCTTGGAAAGAGAGAACAACAAGAATACAGGAGTCAGAGCTTGTTTTCTCCCATTTTTAATGGTCAGCTGCCAAAAGCTGTCGCAAAGATGGTTCTTCAAAGACCACGATATTCCCAGAGCAAAAAGAATGTTGACAGTATTTTTCTGCCATATTCTAGGAAGCACATGTAAATCAGAAATTTTTTCAAAAGTATAGAATTTGACCATATTGGGCTAACTTCAAGACAAGTATGTCTTGAAGTGGCAGCACCCTGCAAACATAGTAAACTGCATCATGTTACAATCCTACTGTAAAGCACTAGGGACACTTAGTAGTCACAAGGAGGGACACAAGTAGTCATCTTTCCTTAATCTCACCATAAGAAAGCGGCTGTGCCATTCTAGATAACGCTCTTAAATCAACTTGGGGCAGGGAGCTGCCAGTGCAAAGTTTGGGAAGAATGGCTGAGATGTGACAAAGATTGTGTCAGACAGTCTTAGCTGGAACGTGAGACTTGACAACAACATATAGTAATGATAATTTAACAGCTATGTTTATACTTTTTTCCATATATCAGGCAACTAGATTGCCAAACTATCACTCCATCATTAAACATATCCTTAAGACATACTTAAAGTACAGCCACAATGACATTAAATGTATTTGGACAGAAGCAAAACCTGACTAACGCATCTCCAGATTAAGTAACAAGACTCTTACCCTGTCTGTAATTCAACTTCTAACCAGAGCCAATCTCAGCCTTTTTTTTTTTTTCCCCTCTTAAAACCTGGATATTTTGATATGAAGTGGATGGTGTCACCTGAACACTTGGTAACACACTGGGATTAGGCTAAATAAATACATATAAATAAATAATTTGGCGCATTTAGAAAGACAAATCAGCACCGTTTCACACACGCCCCGCAGCGCCTGGAACCACCTGCAACGCCGCCCGTTTTCTGATGCCGGCTTCCCTGTGTCCTCAATCCCCTCAGCCTGACTTGATCCCTGCTTTGAAGCGCTTCCCCAAAGGCCGCGGCTCAGAAGGCAGCCCCGCCGGCCGGCCCGCTCACCGCGCCGGCCGCGGCCGCCATCGCCTTCCACAGCCAGAGCCCCGCCCCGGCCGCAAGGTGACCGCCCTCCGGCCCCGCTCCCCTCAGGCCCTGCTCCACCACCCCAGCCTCACCCGGGCGCTGCCCCACCGCCGAGCCCCCGCCCGCGCCCCCGCCTCTCCCGCGCAGCCCCTTCGCTGCGGCTGCGGCCACGGCCGCCCGGCACCTCCCGCCCCTCACCGCGGTCTACACCACCCCTCCCGACCAGGATCCTTGCGCCGCCGGGGGAAATAGTCCCCTCTCCCCTCCGCCCTCGCCCGCCGGGGGAACCCCGCGGCGCTCCGGAGAGGCCCCGATATCGGCGCGGAGGAAAGATTGCTCCGCCACGCCGCCGGGGCTCTGCCGGTTATCCCCGCCCCCTCGGCTAGATCCGGCCGGGCCGGCGCGGAGGGATTCCCGGTGGCTGCGCGAAGCCGGGGGAGGCGGGGGGGGCGGTGTGAGGGGGGAGGAGGTGCCGGCGCCGCGGCGGCCCGAGGGGGGGGCGGGGAGGGGGCAACATGGCGGCTCCGTATTAACTTCCCCCCCTCGGCAGCCCGCGCTGCCGCCGCTCTCCCCCGCTCCCCCCCCACCCCAAGCCCTGACATGCCGGGCATGATGGAGAAGGGAGCGGAGCTCTTGGGGGGCAAGAGCCGGGCAGCCCCCAACGGCACCAAGAGCAGCAGCCCCTCCAACGGGCACTACTCGGAGCCGGAGAGCGGCGGCGGTGACAGTGGCGACGAGCACGGTGCGAGCCTGGGGCCGGCCCCGGGCCGCCCCGCCAGCGGGGGGAGGGAGGGTGGCGGCGGCGGCAGCGGGAGGGGCGGCGAGCCGAGCCCAGCTGCCTCCCCCTTCCCCGCACCGCTGCCGGGGCGGCCGCCGCCGTTACTCCGCCGCCGCTGCCGCCGCCGCGTCTGTACTGCGGCGGGCCAGGCCGCGTGTGAGGAGGAGGAGGAGGAGGAGGAGGGGGAGGGAGGGGGGGAGGAGGGAGAAAGGGGGGAGTTCGCGGGAGCGCGCTGCGCGGCCCCGCGGCTGCCGGGCGGCCCCGCGGTGCTTAACGATGGGGAGTGTCTCCCGGGAGCCGCCGCCGCCGCCGTCCCCATTGTTCCGCTGAAATAAACTCCCCCCCCCCTCCTCCCCGGCGGCCGGCGGGGGCTTAATCCGCGGCGGCGGGCGGGGTGGCGGGAGGGGGGAGGTGGCTTATTCCGCACGGCGGCGGCGGGGGCTCCCGGGCGGCGCGTCCGCCAGCCCGCCCGCCACACGGCGGTAGCCTGGGACGGCGCCCGGCGTCTGGCCGGTCGGGGACACCCAAGCCGTTAATTTCTCTTCCTTCCCCCCACCCCCTTCCCTCCCCTCTTTGCGTTGCAGATGTAGGAATGAGGGTCGGAGCGGAATACCAGGCGCGCATTCCTGACTTCGAGCCCGGTAAATCGCTTTTCGGCTGTAAAACCTGACATCTTGCCGCCGCCGTTCCCGCGGCGGGAGGGATGGATGGGTTCGGGGCCGGGGTGGGCTCGGGTCGGCGCTCCCCCGGCGGCGGCGCCGGGGCTCCTATTTATTTTGCTTTCTAGCCTTTGTGTTGGCGATCCGGTGGCGGCGGCGGGAGGCTGGCAGGGGCAGCGTCTGCTCCCCGTGCGCCCGCGGGTGGTGGTGGGGGGGGCATCGCGGGGGGAAATTTTCACTTAATTATCAGCCGTGTTATTATGTGTGTCCGACGGAAGGCGGTGGAGCAGAAAAAGGTTGGATGCTTTTTTTTTTTTTTTTTTTTTTTTTTTATTTTAACCTCCTTAAGCCGTAACGCATATGATATATTAACAAGGTGATTTAAAAATACTTGGCGAGGGGTGATGGAGGGGTCCTCGGGCGCGGGGTGGGCAGTGATGCGCCCATCCGGAAGCTGGGCAGACCTGGCTGCGGGCTGGAGGCGCCGGCTGGAAGATGCGCTCGGTGGGAAAACTCCTGCCCCTGGTTTTGTGTGCGGTTGTAGCCTCGCTAACCCCGCTGTTGCAGGCTGAGCTGCTCTCCTCCGCCTTCCTCACCCCCCTACTCCCCCCCATCAGCCCCGCCCCGAGGAATACTGGGTACGCTCGCATAGCCTGGTACTGGGTTTTAGCAAGTTAATTGCTAGAATGGTATCTTGCATTACTACCCTCAGCAGTGAGACCGTGGGAGCGTTTATCAGTTTTGCTGTAGTGCTCAGATGAAGCCTATCTACTTTCCTGTTCTCCAAACAGGCTCCATTGGTGTCAGATGATTTCCTACCGGAAGAGGATTGGGCCAGAGCTGCTCATATAGTGCCTCCTAAAGCTGGAGCAAGCCCCTCTTGATGGGCGCAAGTCCCCACAGGCCAAAGAAAAGGCCGGGGGAAAGAAAGGGGGAGGGTGGGATTAAATGGATGCATGATCTTGGCATAAGGGAATGCCTTTCCCCTAGAAAGGAGCGTGTAGTCTAGGGCTCTTTGTTAATAAGACTAACCGCTTACACCCTTTATTTTTACATTGCCTACATAAAAATCAACATAAATAAAAATGATCGTTTCTAACCTGCAGCCTGGGCTTGTTTTTCCTACAGGCCACTTAAATTAGAAAAAAAAAAAAAACAACATAGTGTTTGTTTTTCTTTTAATTAAAAGAACTCTTCACCTCTTTTAGGACAACTGAGGTTCTGTGGTTTCAATTTTGTAAACTATATATGCAATAGTATCATTGCATTTGTAACCACAGAACTAATTTTATCCTTTCTCATAACCAGGCTTTTTCAAGCTCCTAAATGTTCCTGGGAGATGGAATTCAACCTATGTTCCTTTCCCCAATAACTGGGATTAATATATGCTCCTTTACTTTATCAATTTCCTTAATGATGGAAGTCTTCCTTTAATAAGTCTTGTGTAAAAGGCATAATGTATAGTATTGTTCTTCTCAGTGTGTCTATTTTGATTTTTAGATCAAGAAGACAGTAACTTTTTTTGGAACACCTAAGTCTTATAAAATTTAAATTTAAAAAAAAAAAGCGGGGATCCATACAATGTAAAAATACAATACGTACCATGTTAGCAGATTGGTTATCTGAGGAGATTTCAGCAAGATCTTATGCTTTCATCTGTGTTGGGTTTTTTTTTCCGATGACTCTTGAGGCATCATTTCTTAGAGATGGAAGTAATGCTGGACAGAAAGTTGTGCTCTTACCATAGCTACACTTAGGTGGCTTATTTTTTGTATCAAATGATGTAACAGACACTCCATCATACTTCTAGTTTTGCATATATGGACATAGGCACTATCTAATTTACTAACTTTAATGCTGTTTCTTCTTGGAATTGTTTTAATGCCCTTTTTTTTGAGGGTTTTCCAGATACATTAGAATGTGGGTTTATTTATAATACTTTTAGTGCTGTTATTTTTAACCCCCTTAAAATAAATAGGTGGGAGAAGGGAATCAATGATGGATTAAACTAGACAAAAGTCTAAGATACAAAGTCAGCCCTCTGGTACACACACAGAAAGAATACTAAAATGAGTAGAATAAATAGTAATCCTTTGGCCTCACTTAGCCTGTGTTTAAAAATATTTGTAAGCAATGCTCTACCTTGATACACTGAGGAACAAAATATTCATGATTAAAATTGTGTCAGTAGTACACTTTTTTTTTTTTAACCTGTTTATAAAGTAAGAAGTTGCTTAAAGAAAAAGTGAATCAACTGTTTTTCAGTGTCTCTTGGAAGAAGTGGATTGTGGATATAAGCAACCATTAGGAGTTAATTTAGACATATTCTTTCTTATCCCTTCCCCCACCATCCCTTTTTTACAAGCAAGCCTTCAGCTAAAGCTGTAAGGGAAACAATGTTTTGAGTTGTTACTAGATCTTGCTACAATGAGACAAATTTTCATACTGAAAAAAAAATGGTTTTAATAAAATAAAAATCCCAGATCTCCTTACCTAATTTACTGAGTTAATAAACCATCTCCTGCACTCCAGATTTTTGTCTCCTCCTGCTGGTTTTCCTACAGTACTTTATATTGTTAAGGTGAAATTGTTTCTGCTTGTACTTTCTGACCCATCTATAGATGTAGCAGGATGTTAAAAAAGCTAATATTATGTTGTGGGCTGTTCGCATTTTTGTGGAAAGGGTAGTGGAGAATGCCATCACTGAAGATGCACCACATTGTTGTCATCCACCCATGAGCTGATTGCTAGAGAAGTTTTATTCTACTCAGATTTGGACTTCTCAAAGGCTTTAGTATGAATTTTGCATACTCATTGGTGAAATACTGATTTCCCAGTTACACTCTTCTCAGGGAGTTGGGGGGCTGTCAAGAAGAATGTTTTATACCTTTTAAGGTCAGTTATAAGGGAGTACGCAGAAATGGTATCCATAACTTTTCTCCCTCTAATCTTCCTATATGAAAACAGGCTTTCTTAAATTGAAATTATTAAATGGTGAGGTGAAGTATGTAAAACTTTCCATTTATTCCATGCCATCTGTCCTCCCGTTCCCTTAATTTTTAAGATTTCCAATACTTTATTCTAGAAATGTATTTCTTCCTCTTGTTAGTTTCTGTTCCTATTCTCAAAGCTTAGTCTTAAGTGGATGATGGTACTTTGTATGCTGGAAAATGATATACTTTTAAATTGCTATGCTGTCCCATGATGCCCCATACAGACCTAGTGGTCTTGTATGCCTCCAGATTTTTATTTTATTCTCAGTACACCTTCATCTGTGTCTACCTAACTTCTAACGCTAAGCTGGAATTTAGAAAGCCTCCGTTTGCTCCTCCAGTTTCTCTGTTCTGGAAGCAGTGGAGAGTGCCTGTGGGGTCGTCTTCAGCCAGCCCTGTTTTCTGAGTTGTATTGGCAGAGGAGTACAGAAACCCCTTCCTAAGTAGCTTGTGTGTGGGGTTTGGACAGGGAGAGACTTGTTATATTTGAGATGCAGCTCAGTCTTTCTTTTCCTTACAACTCTACTCTTCTAACATGCTTTGGTTAACTTGTTGCCTCATATTTCCAGCCGCTGTCCATTATAAGAATGGATCTTGCAGATAAAGATCATGTTGCCCTTGAGATACAGCACAGCCCTTGTGTGTGTGGGAGGGGGGGAGTGCTGCTCACTTGAATACTTGGGGCACAAAGGACAAGAAGCAGATCTCATGAAGGTAGATCATGGTCCTGCATATGGAGATAGAGGGATCCCTGTACTCTAGCTATGGACATCTTGTGTTGAGGACAGGATGCCTTCCTTGAAGCACAGTCCTACCTGTATGCATCCCATACTTTTTCATCTTTGCTTTCCTTTTGGCAGTGTGAAGGTGCCACCTGAAAGGAAACACTTGTCTGATTCCTGCTGGAGAAACAGCACTGCTTCAAAAAGGGGTGTTCTGGTGGGAGCTGCTTGTTAGTCATGGGAGGGTCACCGTATACATGATCTCCTGCAGGCACAAATGACAGGACCCTGAAACTAAGTTTTTTCACTTTAGTACTTGAATATTCAGTACCTGATAATGTCTGTCATATCCACTTGTCTGCAGGTGTCTGGTATCTTTTTTGGAAGGAAAAACTGAGGATATACTCATGTTAAGTTTAGACTTTTCTTGCTCACAGCCTGAAAATCTGATGCATTGTCTAGTGGTCCTGTTTTCTGCTCACTCTTAGAGTGGAGCACAGGGTGGCGATCATTTGCTTGTGATAAAAACTGAGTGGACAAGAAAAGTATTGTGCCTGTAACGTGTCTGCATTACTCTTCGAGAAATAGTGTGTTCCTAATGACTAAAAATGGCATGCTTTTTTTTTTTTTGTTCTAAAGTAGAATATTATATGAAAGAATTTGTTCTTGTATAGCAAAACCCTTTCAGAGTTTAGCACTGCTTATGCCTTGAAACCGGTGCTTTATGAATGTGTGTACATTTTTAACTTGTTACAGAGTTTATGGTGCATTTAGATTATCTGTCTTACATGTCTCATTTTGGAAGATGCACAAGTTCTCACAAGTTTTTTTAGCTTTTCTAATTAACTGGTTCTCAAGCTCACAGTCATAATGGATCTAAAGATTGCAAAGATGATAGCAAATACAATACACTGCCAAGCTAAAGAGGGAAAAGCAACAAAACATAGTTCATAATTAGAAAGTGCTAAGTTGTTCTCTTTTTCCAAAGCATTGATTTGTTTTGTTCCCTTCAACAAGATGTAGAACCTGAATATAAAGTGTCACAGCTTAAAATGGTGTGGAAAGCTATTTGTTTCACTGAATAAAAAAAAATAAATCTGTCATTCTCCAAGAAGGATGCAAGGAAAGTTCCTCTGAGGGTGATTCTTCAAGGAATTCATACTGACACAAGTGTAAATGCTTCAATTGTTGAGCAATGTCTTAGCAAGATAAACTGTTGTAAACAAATAGATTACAGGAGGCTTTATATACATTTGTAAAATAATTCATGAAAAGTAACTATTAGTTAATGCTTTTCCAGTATTGGGGAAATTTCTTTTCTTTTATGGTGTGTTTTCAAAAATCAAAGACTCTGTCATTTAGTGCTTTGTACAAAGTTGCATCAGTATTGGAAAAATTGCTCTATCCTCCTGATAGTTTAGGTAACTTGGACTCCTTCCCTTGCTACATTGAGGTGGAGGTGAAGCACAAACACACACACAGAAAAAATACACCAAACCCCAACCCCGGCGAAACCAACAACAACAAAAGACTTTTTCTACAGCTACACAATTTGGTTGGCTATGAATATCATAGTTACATGGCTATGAACAGCAAAACTAGAGAGGGTTGAACAGAATTTTCTGGCATAGTTGTTAGTATAGTTCCTTTATGAAGGGATCAGGAATGGTGACTGTATTCTACCCCTATCTCATTTTTTTGGTTGTTGTTGTTTTTTTAAGGAAGCCTAACTTCACACAGTTGATCCTGATACTGCTATGATAATGATAAATGTTAGAGTACTAGTAGACAATCGTAAATTCTGGAGGAATGTTCCAACACAAGTATCTCTGAATTTTGCATCTGTGCCAACTTTAGCAATGCGCTTTAATGCTCCAGTTGTGGTAACGAGGATCCTGTCTAGTACCCAGTTATGATTGAACCTCATGAGAGTAGTGTTCAAATGTAGCCATTTGATGTATTAAAGAAATAATATGCAATTAATGATTTATTTTTTCCCCTCCCCTTAGTAGCTGGGCTGGACTTCTTAATATGTTTGACTTACTGTCCCATGAATAGTTGTTCTCTAGATCATATTTATAAATACTGAGACTGACTTGTTTTCTTACAGGTGCCACAAAATATACTGATAAAGATAATGGAGGGATGCTTGTATGGTCTCCATATCATAATATTCCAGATGCCAAGTGTAAGTCCTTTCCTGCCTAGGAATTTGGATGCTTAAGTATAATTAAATAATTGTTTCTGTCGTGCCTGTTTGCTCTTTATTTTACATACAGTGGTAGTAAATTAAATGCAAAGCTTCTCTTTATTTTTTCTTATTTAGAGAACTCTGGGGAAAGGAAAGATAACCTTCTCTTATTTTATAGTTAAGTCTTTGTTTCAAATCACACTGCCTGTGTTGTATCATCATCAGTGTCTGAAAGTTTCAGCTATTAATAAAATAATAAAACATCTAAACATGAGGAACTTGCTGCTGTAAATTTCTAAAAGCCAGGAGTTGCAGTGGATAAACTCAGAAAAGATGTGTTGAGGCCCAGCTCAAGGGGAAATTATTATTGCTGTCTTATCATGAAAAAAAATGAGCATTTTTTCCCTTCAGAAGTGACCTAAAATACAGGAGTCGTGACTAAATGTGATCAATTATCTGTTTAATCTAGTTTAGACCTGCTTTCTATGCTAGATTTTCACATATGTAATATAGGGGAGTAAACTTTGAGGTTGCATTCATGAGAACCTGGTCCTCGGGACCATTTCTACCTGTTACCAGTAGTTAGGGTTTTGTGTCCCTCTACATTTGAGAGAACGTACCTTCTGCTACTGCAAAACAGTTAGAAATAAATTCCTCTACAACTATGATTATTAAACACTTTCTTCATTCCTTTGGAGTACAATTAACTCTTTGCTGCAGTAGTTCATGGCAAGGACATCTTTGGTCCATTTGAATAATGAGGATATAATTATTTCCTTTTCTCAATCATGCTTCCTTTCAACTATATGTAATTACTACTTAATTGTGAACTGTAGGAGGTGAATGAAAATAGTTTGCTTCTTTAAAAATAAAAGTATCCACTGAATATCAAAACTAGCAGGACTTAATTGCAAGATGATAGAAAGTGTTCAACTCAAAGCTGGCTCTCGTGTGGCCAAATATGATTTTAAAAAATGTTATTGGTGAATTTGATGACCTAATTATTGAATTTTCATATTCTCTATTGAAAACTGACTTCATGCCATGGTTAAAGTTGATGTTGGTCAGTGAAAACTATATTAATAGAAAGGACATGCATAATCATTGACCTCTTACATTAATTTTTAACATGTTTGGGAACATGAATGGTAGAAGTAGTTCAATTAAAAGTAACCCAGGTGTCTGGACACCCCCCACCCCCCCAGTGTGTCTGTCTTCTTAGAAGTGGGTTCCAAGAAGACAGCCTTGACTGAACAGCTAGTCTCTGATTTAAATAAATAAATTATGAGCCTCTGTGGCTTTGTTGTAGTAAAAATGTGAAGTAAAGCATCTTTTTCACTGAGAATTAGCTTGTGTAAAAAGTTTATAAAATGAAATGTTGGATGAAAGATGATGGGCTTCTTTGTTATTAATAAAACTATGAATATATTTAATGTTTTGGGAGACCTGGGCCTGTGCAGTGTAGTAAAGCATGGGAAGACTGTTTTCCCATGTTAGATGGCTAATTCTGTGTCACCTTATAGCAGAACTAAAAGTACTAAAGAATAATTCTGACATTGCTTTGTTACAGTGGATGAATATATAGCAATAGCAAAGGAAAAACATGGATACAATGTGGAACAGGTAAGTGCTATGAAATGAGAGTCCTCATGTAAAGGATTTTATATATATATATATGTAATAGTATAACAACTTTTTTTTTTTTTTTCCCCCACCCCCTTGGTTACCATTAATTAACGCTGTTTCTCTTCAGGCACGGCAGCAAACACTGCAGTTAAATTGGATCTGCATACAGTTGTGGTCTGGATTCTCTGCAAAAGATTGAGCTCTTTGTTTTCATGACATGCTCAGCTTGTAATGTGCACTTTTGAAAGGTTTGGTATGTTTCTTGATACACTGGGCATGTCATGCAATTGCGTGTGTGTATTTAGCTAAAGAATTTCTTAGGAAGGCAGCTCACATTGAATGTTTAATATTAGCATTCAGATATGGTACAATTTTGAACCATTAATTGCAATAGGGACAGCACTGGCAAGGTTTCTTGCATATTTAAAAAAAAAAAGAAGAGACAAACCAACTTTAAAGTGAGTGTTTTTTCAGAGGCAGGAGAACAGAATCAAATTCTAGTTTGCCAGTAACAAAGAAGTTCACTTTTTTTAAATAACCTTTAGTCACCATCCTGTAAAAAACACAGGATAAAACTTTGCTGCTCTGCACTTAGTTCTATTGCAATTAACCAATTTATGTAAAAGTGAGATTATCTATTACCAAAAAAAAATATTTGGTGTACAAGTGGAAACAAGTTGTATGATCAAGTTTTGGAGGATGGAAGCTCATAACAGCAAAGACTTGCTAGTCAGCTGCTTTGTAAAAAAGAGGCTACCGACGTTACAATGTCCAGAAAACCTACAGTTTGGTGATGTTTCTTTATGTCTTGGCTTATTTTAGGGGAGAGAGGGAAATGAGGGATCTCAAAATAAGTCTTCAAAAAAGACTAATTTCCAAAACAACTTCTGGTACGAAACATTTGTAGCCCATCCACAGTGGAATAAAACTATCTTTGCAAGAGGTGCTTGTCACTTGCCACTTTAACAAGAAAGGAGGTTTGCTATGAACAGGTTATTAGAAGATGTGAAATCAGGGGTTTGGAGAGCTGATGAACAACTGGTGATCATGTCTGCACTGTGTGGTTGAAACCGAGTGGATTACATTTCCCAATTCCCATGCCAGACTTGGCACCAAATCTGTCATTGATTCTCTGGCAGAAAGTCTAATCAGCATAAAATTCTTAAAGAGTATCAAGAAATAAAACTATGTAAGAAAGTATATTAAATTTCCATTCCTTGTTAGGTGCACATGACGTGGAAGTAGCTGTGCATTATTTGTGGATTGAAGAGTTGTAGAAAGACCACTCTCACTTTGAATTTTCAGACTTGCATTTTGGATGATCCTCTGGCTGATGAAAAGTATTTTTGTTTTCTTTCTTGAGTGGTCCGGTGATAAAGGCCTGAAGACCTATAAGGAACTGTGTATGTGGTACATGCTTGTAAAGGAAGAAAGCAGGTCGATTTGAGTCCATCAGCCTAGTTCCTGCTACTTCAGAATTACTGCTGCCATGCCAACCTTAAATTGTCTAGCTTTCTTACCTTTAAGAAAGTAGAGATGTGCTCACTCTTCATATCATCTCCAAATAAAATTTTGTAACCTATAGTATATAGCAAATAAAATTGTAAATACATTTTGAGAAGGGGTTCTGATAATCAATTTTTATTTTAAATAAATAAATTGCCTTTTTTTACTTACTTGTCTCAACATTTTAGAAAGTTGACTAAATCCAAAAAGGGACTATTTCTTTTCAAAGGCTCTCGGCATGTTGTTCTGGCATAAGCATAATATTGAGAAGTCCCTTGCGGATCTCCCTAACTTCACTCCTTTCCCTGATGAATGGACAGTTGAAGATAAAGTCCTATTTGAACAAGCTTTTAGCTTCCATGGAAAGAGCTTTCACAGGATCCAGCAAATGGTAAAGTAATATTTTAATCAAAATCATTAAACAGTTCAGACGCACTAAGAACAAAGGGGCTGTTGGGCTAAATTACATGTTGATTTCTGTGTAAAAGCTTCAGGAACAACCTTGAATATAAGATTTAAGTTAATTTCATTGTGTCTCTTAGACCTGTAGCTTTTTCAGTCTAATAAAAAAAGCCTCTCCTTCCTCTCCTCCCTTTTAAAAAATGTATGTAAAATACATCACTCCTTTCCATCTCATCCATGTATTTAAAATACTTGAGTAAAGGTGGTTGTAAATAGAGCAGAATTATAATCTTGGGGGGAATTTTAATTTTAAAAAGTATTAATATGTTAATGAATTCTTCTAGCTTCCAGACAAAACTATTGCAAGCCTTGTAAAATATTATTATTCTTGGAAAAAAACTCGCTCTAGAACAAGTTTGATGGATCGGCAGGCTCGAAAACTAGCTAATAGAAATAATCAAGGTGACAGGTAAGTTTTATATTCTTAAGTAGCTAACCAGGGACTGAAGTCTTTCTATTAGAGGTGTCGGAATAATTTCCAGCCATTGTTTCAGCATCAAACATATTTTTAGGCAAACCTAGCATTTGTGGTGATGTTTCTGCTTTTAGCAAGGGGTTTGGTACCTGTGCTTGAGAACTATATCACTCCAGTCAGTGTGAGTTCTAATAACATACTTAAGTGCTTTAATGAATAACTGTAAAAACGAGTGTTTAAAAAAAATGAAGTCTGGAAATGTAGTTTAGAAATAATGCTTTAACTAGAATGGAACTAAAACTGAAAGATCATCCACAATAAAGAGCTGTAGCAATTAGAATGCCCAAGTACAGTTTTATAACAAAACTTTATATAAAAATCTTATTTTAAGAGACTTGGAACCGCTATCAGTCAAAGAGAATTAAAGCTCAAAATAGTTTTAAATTGTCTTGGATAGAAGGGAATGACATTTTCCCTAGTTACTGAATTTCACGGAACTGAATTTCACTGAATTTTTTAGAGTTGAAAGGGACCATAGAGATCATCTAGTCCAACTCCCCTGCTGAAGCAGGATTGCCTAGAGAATGTTACTATGAAATTAAAATTGTATTGCACTTAGTATACTTGAGTATTAACTTGCACTTTTAAAAAAGTGAATTAGTATGTTGAATGTATAAGTAAATAATCATATTTGTATTGGAAAGTATGATTTTACGTCTATGGAAAAAATGCCTAACTAGGGCAAAAGGGTCTATTTATATATTATTGAAAAGAACTCCTGAAATCAAAAATTCATAGGCTTACGTAGTGTCCCTATAGCTGAAAAATTACAGAAGAAAATCAGTTTGCTTCTAATACAGCATTTTGGGAGGGTTTTTTTTTTAATACCTAGAAATTTTTGTGGTGTTTTTACGTTCATTTATTCAGAAGTTATATTGTGTGAACGACTCAGTTGGACTTGACTAAACTAACTGTTAACCTTTCAACCTTTTCTCTTTGATTTAATTCAGCAGATTTCATTTCACTCCCCACCCCTTTCCTCCCCCAAACTACTAGATCTTGAGCACTTTGGTGCAAAAGCAGTCCTGTGGTTTCCCGTCTAATATTGTCCAGTTTTGCTCCCTGCAGACTTCAGTTAGGGTTTATTCATGCACCTCGTGCAGTAGTTTGAAAATGGATCTATTCAAACTGATGTGACAAATGAAAGGTTATTTCTAGGCTTGGTATAGTTGACCATGTAAGTGTTCATACTGGCACAAGTGGTTGAATTGAAGAAAGGTGACACCGAATTTTTTGGCATCAGTACCAATGCTGCTTAAAGTCATTTTTAAACTACAGTTTAGGATTGCTTGTTTATAATAATTATTGGAATTCAATAAAGGAAATGTGTTTGTAACAGCTTTCTTTTGAAAACTACAAATAACTTTGAGATGCCATGTACCTAGAGTAGATAATTCTGTCTCACCCTGATACATATTTATGTTTGGGGTTAAAAAACAGATAAAATGACCAACTTCTTATAATCTGTCCTCAGTGATGATGACGTAGAAGAAGCTCATCCAATGGATGGAAATGATAGTGATTATGATCCAAAAAAAGAAGCCAAAAAGGAGGTAACAGATAGCTTAATGGTGAATGTCAGTTTGTTTGTTTTTCTGTGAATGTGTTACTGTGAAGAATATGACTTGTAGTAAAGAGGTTTAGCTTGCAGCCTGCTGAAATCACAGGGGGTTTAGGTGATCTTGACAACTTCTGATTAAAACAAAATTTAATTGTACATTTTTGCTGTTCTGTGGACATAAATGCATCTCTTCACTATCCTTCTTACCTTCACTATCTTCTGAGAGATCTTCAAGTTTTATAAGAGATGTATGCTGTCACTGCCTGGCAAAACAACATTCCCCCTGCCTCTGTCTTGTTAATATGATTAGAGTTCTACTTGTTGTGAATCACTGGAATCGAAATGTTTTCTTTGCATTTTAAAATTAAATGACATTTTTCCAAGAATAACTTTTTTTGTTCTTTCAAAGCCACAGTGAGGTTATGCATTTCAACTAATATATGGCTTTACTGAGATGTTTTCTACTAATAAGTGTAGCAAAAAACATTTTTGTCTCCTCTAATGAGCACTTACTGTTAGCTTTACAGATAAGTGCTGTGTTTGGAGTATGTTCACGTTTTGGGGTTTTTTGGGGGTTCTTTTGGTCAACATAAAGTTATTTATGAACAAGACTAGAAAAACACAGTTAAGTTTGTAAATGTTTGATTATTTCCTTGGTCAGCTTAATGCATTTTTGGTTTTCATAAAATGGGACAGTTCATGCTTCTTGAGAACATGAGAGGAGAGGTAGTGCAAAACCTCAACATTCCTGTGAAGTGGTATCTACGACTATTAATAAAACTTTGCAGTTCTAATAAAAATTATGTTGAGTTAGAGACTGATAAGCTGAGAATGGAATCTAAACTTTGCAGTGACCTTCAATGTATTGCTTTACCTAACTGTCTTGGGGCGGGGGGAGGACAATTACAATTACCCTTTTCTGTAAAAAAAAGTTTGAGATTTTAATTTTTTTTTAACATGCCAGGATATGTTTTTTAGAACTTGAAATGGCACACGGTCTAATAATGAACTTTTAAAATTTATTCTGCTGTTGTAACAATGTCCTTGCACTCTGCTGATTTGAGTTGCTGCCTAAGCCACTTCTAAATAAGAGCTATTTTGTTCAATTTACTTTCCTTGGTTATTGTTTGAATCACTACATGCAGTCCAGAATGAAAGTAGTATGTTCATAGACTTCTAGGAACAGGACAAATAGGTTTTCGTTTTCTGATGAGCTATTTGTATTTACGTAAGATAATTTTGTCATCTAATATTTCTGGTAGGATTTGCATACTTTCATGTCCTAAACAAAATATAAACCCAGGAGGCTGCTTGAATCCACAGAGTAATGGAAACTTTCTGTTACCAGAGAAAACTAAAATAAGCCAAACACTCTAGCTTGGCCAGACAAAAGCTTGAGAGACTATTTTCGCTTTACATCCAGATTGAACAGTTAGGAACTGCAATTTCATACTGAAAGAGCAATGCAGAACCAAAAAAACAAATGGTACTAATGGGCCAGAAGTAAACTTAACCTTAGAATTTTTAGGTGTCAAAGATGTGGGGCTCTATATCAGCTTTCCAAGGAAGAGCTAATATCTTAAGTGCTTGTAAGATGGCCTCTATGAAATCTGTGGACTGGATTAAGATGATACGTTAGCTGGGAAGAGGATGTGGCAGAAGGTCAAGCATAGCGGAGCAAAATGCTGTTTGCTGATCTGTACTAATGCTTCAGAACATAATAATAATGGCTGCTGCAATTTGTTTTCTCTTCACTGTGATCGGATGGCCACCTCCTCTTAACCTGCATGGATGCCAGCAGGGAGGAGCAGTAGGGAGCTGCTTGAAGTAGCAAAAACCCTGAATCCTGTCTCTGTTCTGGCACTAAGCGTTTGGAATTGGAAAATGCTTGTAGGGAAAGTAATTTTTGCTTCTCTACTCCTGGTCTGTAGGAAACCTTCCTGGTTGCTCTATGGGAGTCGCATACATGCAGACTAGCTGTACTGCAGCAATGCCTGTTGAAGACAAAGCTGAAATGTTTAGGTGCCCAAACATACCAAAACAGCAGCTACAAAGACTTAATCACCTCGTTGCTACCCCTTTTCACTTCAAAAAAGCAAACAACAAAGGCTTAAGTTTACTAACTTACATGGGTTTTTATAATGACTGCGAAAGTACATCCATCCTCTCTCTTCTAAATCTCAGATCCCCTCCCAAAGCAAATAGTGCTATCGCTTTCCATAGAGCACTTGCAGCAGGGAGAAGGGTCATCCTGCTTTCTTGCCTGCCTTTACTGACTTTATCTCATTCTTTTCCCTTGATCTTCACCTGAGCTCTTCATACCTGACCAGAAATAAATGTATAAATTCACTGAGTACTTGATTTAAACATGTAATATATATATATTCTTTACATATTCTTTACCTTCTGCATACATAAGGGGTTCTTGATTTTTGGCCTTTCACACAGTATTCAGACTGGAATTTCTGTACTATTTATTGTATTTTGAGCCATGTCAAAAAAAATTTTGAAAACTGACCTCTGTAAGACTGATGCAGGCTTATCCGATAAATGACTGGTGTGCTCCATCAGTTCATCTGCAAGACTTAGTTCAGATACTACATGCAGAGGAGGATGTTAGTTTAGGTTTTCTTTGTCATAAATATGACATTACAACACTGTGATACTTTATTCTTGAATAAAGTTGTATACAAGATACTGTTATTCTTTAATGATTTGTTTCTTGTAAATTAAAGGGCAATAATGAGCAGCCTGTTCAGACCAGCAAAATAGGTCTGGGTAGAAGAGAATATCAGAGCTTGCAGCACCGCCACCACTCTCAGCGTTCCAAATGCCGTCCGCCAAAAGGCATGTACCTGACCCAGGAAGATGTGATAGCTGTTTCCTGTAGTCCCAATGCAGCCAACACAATTCTTAGACAGCTGGATATGGAACTAATCTCATTAAAGCGACAGGTACCATGGGTTATTGGTCTTGTTTTGTTTTCATCTCAGATTGTTCTGATTGTAATGATTTTGAAGAGTATCTGTGAAGATTCTGAAACTTCTTTAATGTGAGTCTTCCTAATTTTGTTCCACAGTTATCACCAGAAATGCTGGACACTGTCTGACTAGCTTTTCATTGGTTTTGTTTTTTAAGTTCATCCGCTCTTGTAGATAACATGAAACAAGTTAACTTCCTTTAAAAAAAAAAAAAGGGGGGGGGGGTGGAGGCAAGAGGGGGGAGTATGGCATGAAAGCAATGTTACAGATTTGGGGGCAGGAAAAAGCTGAAGTCACATTTGATTTTATTTTTTTTTAACTTTGTTAAATTTCTGCGACAAGTGAGAATAAGACCAATGAAGCAGAGGAAGTTACATTTGTTATGCTTAAAATTGTAACTGTTTTTCTGGATGACCTTCCCCACATACTATGAAAGTATAGATGGGGGGGAAATCGCGGGCCTTGTTATTTCTCTGTTTGAATTGATGAGCTTTCTACTTCTTATTAAATTTAGAGAAGATTTGTAGTCTTCACCTTTAAGAGGACAGTTGCCTGCGTCTTTTGCATGAAGAAATTAACTTTTGGCACTTAAAGTTGAAACACAGGATCTGTTCAGCTTCTAAGGGTACAGCAGTATGTGCATGCTTGCTTTCTAGGATCCATGGGGCTACAAAGTCAAGGCTTATCTCCAGGAATTTCTGCCTCCTTATAGACCACTAAGAGCTGCCATGTTGCAAAATGATGGAGTGAATGAAGGGTTTCATGGAGTTTTTGCTCCCTTGTATTCTTTTACAGGAGAAATATGCTTCTTTCTGTCACAGCAGGACTCTGGGGCTAAATAGCATAGGTGGGTTTCACTCTTTAGCCTAAGTGTAGGTGAGTTACAGCCTTGAGGTTGTGTTTCTCTTTTTTTCTTGCAGTTATCTCAGAGATGCAGCCTTTGGAATCTCCCACTGAGTTGTCTGCTTTTGTGTCCAAACTTAAGAACACTTGTAATAGCTGTGCACCATAGTATGCAAAACTATTTTCTTACCTATGTTACCTTATGTGCATCGCTGTCAGGTTTAAATGGTTAATAGATATGTATATGTATGATTTCGAAGCTCTCTGCTATTTATTTATTTTATTTAAATATTTTAAATCTTTTCAAGAATCACCCTTAAAGGAAATCATGGTGATCTAAGGTCAATAAAAAACAGTCTGTCAGAAGGAACCGACTGGAAACATCTCATAAACCTTTTTTTTTTTTTTAAGTGTTTTTTTGGAAGAGAAGTTAATGTATACAGTACATCTTCCTTAGATTTCTAAGAATGAAGTTTGTGTCTAGAATATTCTGCATTCTTCTTCAAGAACATATGCATCATTATCAAAACTTGCTTGTTATGTCCTACTTTTAATATTCCTGCAGACAAACTGTTCTTTTGAAAGACTGGCTTAAATATTTTTTTCTCCATAGTAAACTGCTGTGTTTTTTAATATTATTTTTTAAGAAAAAAACAGTTAAAAATAGTGAAGCCTTAAACCATAATATTTCTCTTTCTAACTTAGGAGGTACACTTGTGGCAATCCTAGTGAAGATATATGTGTAAAGTGACCAACTTTCTTTGTGGAGCTGATTAACTTTGTTGTTTTTGACCAAGGTTCAAAATGCTAAGCAAGTAAACAGTGCACTTAAACAGAAAATGGAAGGCGGGATTGAAGAATTCAAACCTCCTGAGGTAAATCAGAATAAATATTAGAACTTGTGGCCTTGCACTTACATTAGCGGGAAGCTACAGAAATGTGTTTTGCTGCAGTATAGTGTTTGCATTTCAACAGCAACTTAAACAGGATCCATTGAATTACATGCAGGGGTGAGTCTGGCTGCTTTACAGGAAATTAGTGGTAGGCTTTTTCATGGCAACTGGCTGAATAAAGAAGCAGAAAAAAAGTGAAATGTCATGTCTGTTCATGACAATAGGGAGCTGAAATCAAGCCCTGATATATGGTCTTTTTTTCTGATTAAAAGTAGATAATGTAGATCGTTAGCAGTAAATTCTATGTTCTGTGTGAAATCATGACTATATATACATTTAGGCATCTGAAGTGAATGATTTTTTTTACTCCTGAAGTCCTCTTTTTGCTTGTTTTAAAGGCTTGGATATGAAACATAACATGAATGCAAAACAGTCCGGACACCAAGTCCTAATACTTTAGATAAATATAAATATAAATTCAGATTCTGTCTGCATAAAGATCATTAGCTTGTGCGTAAGTTATGATAGAGCTGATATTAAGAACTGCAATAAAACAGAGGAAAAACTGTTGGTGTAGTTCTAAGCTCAAATCCTTAAATGCTACTTCCTCTTCATGAAAGCAATCTTAAACTATAAATTTATGGCTTATAAGCAAGATTTTTTTACCTATGTTACAAAATGTAGTGCAAGGAAAACACATTCTGATGCTCAGATATTTTGCAGCTGTTGAAACATTTTAATGATCTTTGTGCCATTCTTCTAATTTTAATAGTCTAATCAGAAAATCAATGCCCGTTGGACCACAGAAGAGCAGCTTCTTGCAGTACAAGGTATGTTAATAGTAGTAGTGACTTGAAATCTGATGCAAAGGATTTGAAGAAGTACTCAGGCTTATATTTGTATTTACCTCTAATGAAAAGCTAAATTTTATCTGGTGCTATGAGAAAGCCACTGGGAAAGCAGCAAAATAGTGAGAATATTTAGGGCATTCATTCAAGCAACATGACACTGGTCTTTCAGTTACCCATATTAAATCATGAAATCTGGGTTTAACAACTGTAGTAGTACCAAAAAGTCCCTTCAATCATCATCTAAATCACCTTACATGAATTTCTCTGAAGTGGAAGACTGAAGTAATAGTTGAAGTAATAAAATTTGAAGCAAAAACTTATTAAGACATCTTTCCATTTTATTAAAGTAGGGAAAAGCAGAAGTAAAATTGCTTTACAGTTACTTTACTTTTCTCTGTTCATGAGGGAATAAAAGAGCAGATATCTACCCAGTGCAGGCCTTTTAAGAGCTTGAATCGGGATACGGATACTTGACTAACAGTCTTATTGGAGAAAAAACGTTATCTAGTAGGCTATTGATAGAGCTAATTTGAATTTGTTTCATTTATACGAAGGAAAATTGACTCTTGTCTTGCTTTAACATGCACTGCCTAATCAAGGAACATGCAAGGGAAATATCTGGAGAGCCTAACACTGTCTTGAAGACACTCACTTCTGCGGAGCATCTTTTTTTAAGATAATATAATCACCTCAGTTATACACATCTGCTTTATTTATCTGTATTCTTCACCTTTAAAATGAAAGATTGAATTTTATTATAAAACCTTCAGTTGGATCAGGATAAAAGCGTGAAGTTGTCAGATGTGCCATACCTGGTAGTTATTAGCCAAATGACTGAACGTAAAGTTAGGTTTATTTTAAAGTGTGAATGGAAATACTGAAGAGCATGGTGTGTCTGAAGTCATGCCTCTCAATTTATATGCCTCAGACTGGGATTTGCATCTTCAAACCATTTTCTGTCCTAAGTTCATCCTCTCAGTATTGCTAACAAGCTCACTTTTTTTATTTTGTTCCCAAATGCAACTGAAAGAGATGCCTGTCTTTAATATGATAGTCTAGTAAGTAGATTGCTTGCTGGAGAAGAGGGAAAAATCCAGGTTCATTGTGCCTGCCTTAGCATGAAAGGATTCAAACCGTCTTGCATTTTCATAGTTTAGTTATCGGAGCGCTCACTAAGTATCAGTTTGGGAAATAATAAGAATGCATTTAGCTTTTGTTAAACTATGGCACTATGTGACCGACAAGGTAAATAATAAATCTGGAGCATGGCAAAAGAGAATGAGGATTGGTGATGACTCCCTGGAGAGGAGTTCTATTCTTCTGGTCTCTTCTCTAGAGAATATATTGTGTTTTATAAAGGTAGTCAGCCTCACTACTTAAGGGTGGGTTGAGAAATCAGGTCTTCTGGAAGAAACCTGTTTTCATTGGATTTACATGTGCTTCTTACATGAATTGGTTTTGGATTTTGGTTTTTTTTTTTTCCCTTTCCCACTGGATAAAATGGAGGTGAGAGAGAACCTTGATGCAAGGAACAAAGTATTATTACGCCTCCCTTGCCTACTACGCAGTAATAGAGTCGCACTCCTGAAATGAGAGTGCTGTAGGTATTAACCTCCTGTCCCTCAGCCTAAGGACCCTGATCTCTTGCTTCAAAATAATTGCTTGAGCTAGTAGGCTTATGCATGAAGGAGCCACAGTCTTTTGCCCTCGCCCTAGGAGCCATGGTTGCTGTACTAAAACCTACCGTAATGCGTGTTAGGCTTGAACTTGGAAGTTGACTTGAGCATGGGGACACTTAGTTTGTACATTTAAAGTAGATTTATTTCATCAAATGTATTGATACATTTTGGCATGTGCTTTTAATAATTTTACAGAAGTCGTAAGCATTAAGCAGGTAGGTGACACTTCTGTGATTTGTTCACTTGAATTCAGACGTTAAATCCAACCATGGAAATAATGAAAATAATCTGCAGTAAAATAATGTAATTTTGAAACATGAAAAAACTTGTCTTGGGAGATTGGCAGTAACTAAAGAGGAGGTAATTAAGGTGGGAAGTAAGTTAAGGTGGGAAAAACGCACCTTAAAATAGCGCTGAGTGTGTAATCTTAAAAGCAGCGTGGCTGCCTGCAATGGGGTTGTGTACTCAGATTTACAGCCTCTGAGCTGATCTTTTGCAGTATAATTTATCAGGTTACTATTCAACTTTGAATAGTTATTGAATGTAATGGGCCAGTTCATCACTTGTGGTGTTCTTAAGTTACAAACTTTATTTATGTATAGAAACGTATGAGCACCATCACCTTTCCAAACTAAGATCTCAGCCATATGAAAATTGCAATAGCAAAAATGTTTTAAGACTTGTTCAAAACAACAAAATTTGAATTGAAAAGCAGTGTGTGACTTTGTCCCAACTGTTTTCCACTGCAATGGTATCAACCAGGATCTAACTCCGCGTAAGGTAGTTGCCAGGAGCAGTGTAATCCCATCACAGTGAAACTGCAGCTCTCGTAACCCAGAAGTTGCCGTTAACTATTTCTGTGGTCCTGTTACTATATTGCTTTGGACCCAAGCTAATGTTTTGTGTCCCTCTCAGTGTTTGCTGTGTTGCACAACATTTAGCAGCATAGATGGCATCAAACTTGGATTTGTGGGTTTCTCTGAGTTAGACAGTCAAGATGAAACACCACAATAGTGAGCACGCACGTGTTCAAGTGCAGCTTTGCAGCTGGGCAAAGTTTTGAAGAGCCTGAAGGATTCCCACGATCAGGGCTATTTTCAAATGAGGTGGGAAAAAGATATTCATGTATGTGAAGTGAGGCTATGCAGTCATCTTGTTTGAGCTTCACTTTCAGCAGCCTAATAAAATTATTCATATTGAATAACAGATTAAACACTTCAGAAATAATTTGGGTGGTGTTTAGCACAGAATTTGTATAAGGATGTATAAGTAGCGTGCACCAGCTTGAAAAGGGATGATGGGTTGGCCTCAGCTCTTATAGATATGCCAGCACCTTATGCTTAAAACTTTCATAAACATGTATTGAATGTCCTCTGTTTCTGGTGCACCTTAAAAGGATTTTACTACATCATTGTGTAGAAGTCACCATAGTGATACTAGAGCAGTACATTCTGAAAATAATCCAAAATGAGTAGTGCTGTTGGTAGCTAAACTAAGGACACTTTATCTTCTTTAGATATTTCTTATAACTGGGCTCTGAGTGAAGGCAAGGTACGCTGTTTTCAAGCTGTTTGCTTGGAAATATGCTTTAACACCTTATTTTTGACAACTTTAGTTGAAGTTAGCCAACAAGCTCAGTCGTTTTGTAGATTAAGGGGGAGGAAGAAGTATAGACAGCATAATAACAGAAAAGGCTGAAGTCACTTAAAGTCTGAATTAGGTTTCAAACAAAAATGTGCTTTGTTCTGCTGGGCACTTTGTTCACTTGATTAATTGTACAGGATGTTAGATATATTCCAGTGGACATGTAATGATCATTGTAAATTAGTAAGGGTGCTAATGGTAGGGCAATCAAAGAATTATTAAGATGCTGGAGGGAGTGCTCTGTGGGCACACATGGCTTTTAAGGAGTATAGCTGATACCTTGTACAACTGATAAAGCGCAGAGCCAAATCCCTGTCTCTGCTTTGCCTAGATACTGCCCTCCCACGTGGCGCTGATAGGTCCCTTTGTTTTCTTTCCAAGGTTCTTGCAGTCAGGATGGTTGGATTCTTTTGTATGCCTCAGAAAAGATGTTAAATAATGTAGCTGGGCTCTTGACAGTTGAAACATCAGCTTCGGCTACAGGAATAGTTACTATCCTGGAGTTGAACTTTTCTCTTAAATTGCAGTGAGTGTACATTACCACATCAGAAGTGCCTATCAATGAAGAAAGTAGAAAAGAGCAGAACAAGCTGAAGGTCATACTCTTCACAATTAAGTTGAAAAGGAACATAGCTTTCAGATTTGAAACAACTCTCACTTTCTGAATCCTTTGCTTCACTTTCTGAAGTGAGGCATTAAATCAGGCATACATTTCTTCAGTAATGAGACAGCCTGTCCTCTAAGCACTGTAATATGTTCCAAATGAGTTTAGTTATCAGGAGCTTCACAGAAGAAGTCAAATTGTAATTCACTCATGCATAGCTGAGAGCAAAAAATGAGTCTTCTGTTTGCTCAGTCTGGAATAAAACTCTGTTTTATTTCTTTTAGTCTCCAAACTTTTGGGCACTTGTGATTAAAAATCTGCTTTGTGGAGCTAAAAGCTGTGTTCCAGGATGCTGGATGGAAAGTTTGAGGTTTTTTTTCTTAAGTAGGAGAGAGGAGGAACTAGACACATACCCTAAATACAACTGAGAGAAGATCAATAAACTTTAGGTTATAATTCTAATTTTAGGTTAAAAGCTATGGAGTGTTGTAGTCAAGGGGGGGTGGAGGGAGGGGGTTGTGTTATATGCAAATGTAGTTTTAGAACTTTAAAAAGTACATGTTGGGATTTTCTTGTGAAGTGCGTGTAAACAAGTGTGACCTACTGATGTCAATATGAAAATGAATGATGCAAAGATCTTCTGTCATGCTGCTTCTGGCTGGATGATTTGATCCTGGAGGTTTGTGCTGGGCTGTCTTGTAAACAGACACCAATTCCCCAAGGTGGTTTTCCCAAAACCTCAGGTTGTTCTACCCTGAACAGTTCAAATGGTGAATGAAAGCTTTAAAAGACTTTGTCAGGTGAATGCTTGCCAGTTGCTCTTCGTAGCCTCAGTAGAGCATGTCACAAGAGGAGGAATGAGCAGTATATCGTGACTTACGGAACTGTGCTCCCCCCTGTTCTGCCCTGTGTTTGGTCCTGTAGCTGCTGCCCTCCACCACTCCTGCTGCACAGGTCATGGGCAAAGAAATACCTGTGTGCAGCTGGCATGGAGGGAACCTATAGAAGCTGTCAGTGTTTGTCACTTGACTTTTCCACTGTTATATACCCTGTTTACAACCATACACACATGCTCGGTCACACTCCCTCTCCCGTCTTGAACTTGTCTTGGGCTTCTGCCCTTACTGCAAGCACACTGAAGGATTTACTTTATTTGTCAGAGGCCAGATCTCTGTGGTTTTAAGTTGGGAGGCTTGGTGAGTAAGCCAGGATCTTTAAGAAGAGCGGGTAATGACCTTTTAATAAAATTCTTGATTTGTATGTTGATAGCTGTGCAATTTAAAATTATTTTGTTTTAATGGAAATCGAGGTCTTCTCCTAATTGAGAAGTCCTCCTAATTAGCAAGTCCTTGGTTTGCAGGTCCCATAGGTTCTCTCTATAAATACATCACACGTAGCTGTGTCTGACTGATTCTTCACAGCTATGTTATTTACTTTGCCTTCCAGGTGTCCGAAAATACGGTAAAGATTTTCAAGCTATTGCAGATGTAATTGGCAACAAGACTGTTGGCCAAGTGAAGAACTTCTTTGTAAACTACAGGCGTCGGTTTAACTTAGAGGAGGTATTGCAGGAATGGGAAGCGGAACAAGGAACCCTGGCTTCTAATGGTGATGCTTCTGCTTTAGGGGAGGACACAAAAAATACTTCTAATGTGCCATCAGGAAAGAGCACTGATGAAGAAGATGAGGTGTGTTTTGTGTACCAGAAATAAGTAAGCATGGGTTGAGGAACAGCATTTTATTTAGTGATATAATGTAAGGTTAACTGGTGTGGAGTGGCAAACCGCATTCTAAAGAATGATGATGAGCTTGCATAGAACTTCAGCCAATGTCGTTAACCAGCTGGGAGCAGGACTGCACCTTTCATAGTGACGATCACGTTACTGTTTTATTGTTAAAATACAGTTCTTGTTCTAGAAGAAGACTCTTGCTTCGTAAATATTTTTAGTTCTGCTGTCTATAATGTTTTGGTTGGTGATTTCTTTTCAGTAACTTCTCAGTTTTTTGGTTTTATTTTTTAAATGCTGTTTCCTGTGTAGTGGACAGTGGCAGCCCAACTGCACGGCGTTCCGGCTGGGACGGCTGTTCACGCGGTCTTGTCTTTGTCCTTTGTGCAGGCACAAAGCACTCCGGCCACTCAGTGTTTAGGCCCTTCACCTCCAGCACAGGCATCTGCTCCAGCACCTACCACTCCCATGGCAACTTTAAACCAGCCGCCCCCGTTACTGCGTCCAGCGCTTCCTGCTGCTCCTGCTCTCCACCGGCAGCCTCCGCCGCTCCAACAGCAGGCGCGATTTATTCAGCCAAGGCCGACTCTAAATCAGCCTCCCCCACCGCTCATCCGCCCAGCTAATTCCATGCCTCCTCGTCTAAACCCAAGGCCAGTGTTAACCACGGTTAGCGGCCAGCAGCCACCCTCGCTTATCGGAATTCAGACAGAATCTCAGTCCACTCTGCACTGAAGAAATAAAGCAGAATTATGCTAACTCCTACATTTGAAAAATAGTACCAATGTACTTTTTTTTTTTTTTCCAAATAATGAAGGGGAGAAAAAGAGCAAGCCTTCACAGGCGTCAGACCAGTTTTACAGAGGAGCAAGCTAATAACTAGAAACAGAACCACGTGAAAGACCATCTGTATAAAAATATTTTTATGTCGAAGACTTGTACAGCAGAACAATGCCTACAATACAGCCCTCCTCTATAAGAATGACTGTTGAAGGAAGCTAACTTCTTAAATGAATAAATGTTCAACACACCAAGATTTTGTTTAACTGATTTTTACTCTATTTATTTTATTACTGTTCTTTGTAGTCAAGCATCTAACTACAGGAAAGTAGTCTGGCAAATCCTAGGAATAGATAATATTGTAGGAGATTTAAATGTAGCGTTGAGTTTTTTTGTGTGTGGATTTATTTTTTGTTTTTTACTTTTTAGTGCAAAAAAATAATGGCCTTAGGTTCAGAATTTTTGGCCCTGTTTAGATAACAGTAGAAGCATTTCATGCACTTGTAAAATGTAGGTGTTTCTTCTCTTCATGTTTTTTCCCAGAACACATTTTTTTGTTTAAAAAGGTACTGTCTTATTAAATACTCCTCTGAAAGAGTATTCTGAAGACTCAGTGAGCTATTGTACCAAACTTACTAGATCTCACGCGTGTTCTACTCACAGAAGTTACCTGAAAACAGGAGTCCAGTTTCCTGCTGCAATATTTCTTGTGGGCTGCGGTGGAGAGAGAAGCAGCGATTTCCACCACCCAGGGGGATGACAGGAGAGGAACCATATAGCGAGAACCATTAATTTAATTTGTTATTCCACTAATTCTTCTAATTTAAGTACAGTAGAATTTCATTCCTCTGAGAACGGCTGTCTAGAGTTCATGTATGTGTTAGATCATTGATATCTTGCCTAAGAATTCACAAGGGAAGTATAGAGGCTGATGGTGGTAGTAGAACATTGTGGCAGTAGAGTTACCTGCTGCCAGCCCAGTCTTAGAGTTAAATGATTGTCTCTGATTTCTGCTATTTCTGGCAGAGTTGATTACCTGAGCTGAGGCTGTTGTGAGTTTTTTTTGTTTTGGTTTGGTTTATTGACTAAGTAAAATTGCATTTGGGTATTAATTATTGCTTCCAAGTTTTAGGAGAGAGAAAGGTTCTCTTTCCACTGCATTCTTGTCTGAAACCTTGATTTATGCCCAGCAGTGTTTTAGGGGTGGGTGTGGTTTTTCCATTTGTGTGTTTTTTTGTTTGTTTTTTTTTTTTAAATATAGATGCCTCTACGCCCCAAGTAAACCAGGCTGCAAATTTGAGTAGCACTGTTTGATTGTGCTGTGTGATTGAATCAAGCTATTGAACAATACTGCATTCTTGACTATGTAACAACATTCATGTTGACTGCCATACTATTTAGAAAATTATTTTTGCGTATAGCTGAAATGGTGTTTGAAAATCCTTTTAAATCCATTCTGTTATTAACTAGATTTACCCTTGACTAAAATGAGACTTTATTTGAAAATGGAATGTGCTCTTCCTAGGCTTTTTCACAGATAAATTGGATGGTCTAACAGTCAGTTTAGCAGCTGGCGAAGATTTTTTTTTTTTTTTTTTTTTTTTTTTATGTGCAAAGGGAAGTTTTTACAGCATCAAGTCCTACTTCGTTTGTAAATTTAGTATTAAAGTTTGATAGCTGTGGCCTGAATTGCAGTTAAGGCTTTGACCTTCATTTAAAAATATTTTCAGATCAAGCTTGAGAGATTTCTCTTTCCAGGCGGCTTTCCCTGGTGTGCTGAGGTCTCGTACAAAAGGTCCTTCTTACAGATTTTCTTTTGCATCAAAGCAGATGTTTAGCCACTACGTGAGCATCAGATGACCTCTTGTCTAAGAAAAAGCAGCATTGTAAAATGAGCACCGAGGAATTCATGGTCACTGAAACTTGTGTTCTGGGAGTCATAAGTGTCCCCCCACCAGCTACACACAAATCTGGCTGCTCTCCAGAATTTAAAACCGATACAAAACCGATCTAGTACATTCTGACATCCTAAATATCACAGTGTAATTGTTAACAGTGATAAGATACATCTTCAGGATTTCTTTTCTTTTTTCTTTTTTTTTTTCTTTTAGCATTGAATCTCCCAGGTGTGTGTATTGATTGTACCTTTGCTAATTTTTGTCTTGTCTCTTGTCGATAGACTTCAGTATGCAGAATGTTGGGTGTTGCAGTACAGTTGGCCGCCACCAACTGCTATAAAACTGTTCAGTACATTGTAATTCCGTTTAATCTTGTTTAAGTATTCTATAACTGGGCAAAGGTGCTGTATTTGAAGGGGGGAGGGAGGGTCAGAGATAGGTAGTATTTCTTAATTTACATACACTGTAGCACACAGTAGGGAACTCCTAGCATTTGTAGTACTAAATAAGTATGTACATAGCAAAATGTCTTTATTGTGTGCTTTGCAGAATATGTGCATACAGTTTGCACGTCCTGTTTTGGGGGGTAGGGTTTGTTTTAAGCAGTGTTTGCCTGGAGAGTGATATGCTTGCTGCTTAATCAAAGGATTAAAGTTTCAAAGAAATCTGTGTCTTCTATTTTTATGTACCTTGTAATGGTCTAATATGTTAGGGCCCTTATACTGTGATTCTCTTCTAAATTCATTTATATTTTTTTAAGAATTAGAAATAAAATTATACAATGGTGTTGATTTCAGTGGGGAATTTCTTTTGCCATGTCTAGTCTCCTGTTTTGTAATGTAGTAATGAACTCTGACTTCAAGGTTGGCTTAATTTTGTCACTTTAAAAAAAATGTAAAATGTTTGCACACTAAAGTTCGCCAGAGAACGTGTATCCTACATTGTTCAAAGCTAATGTAACTCTACAGCTTTTTGTACAGTTTATTTTAGTTAATAAAGCAAAACGGTACTAAAAAATGACAGATTTTACAAATGCAAGGCATAGTCTGAACAACATGTCTTCTAGGAACAACACTTGGAAAATATGGATGTACAAGAACTATCAAATTTAAATGTTGCACTTTAAATCAGAATGGGTATGAAGTTAAGCAGGTATTTCTGCATTAATAAAACAATCACTAAACATTGCACATCATAGTAAAGCAGTTTAATTTGTCTTACAGTTGGTTGTGAGCAAAAGGAATTATAGTTGCCTCTGTCCTTAGGTTTTTGTTTGTCTTTGTATTGTTGGTATTTTTCTTAAACCATACAGTGTCTACTCTGGAAACTTCACAGTTCATAGAAAACAGTAGCTTATACGTGTGGGAGTTTGTGTCTGAATAGAGCAGAACTGCAGAGTCTAGGGAAGAGTTTAGGATGAAGGATCCTAGACCTCTGCTGTGCCGCTTGCTAGCAAAAGAAGGGAATAGACTGAAGTTACAGCTGCGGCCAGGCAGAAATGTGGTTGTCGGGCAAAAACAAAGCCGGGGCAAAGACAAACATCTCGGAGCCGTTTGCTTAGAGGTGCACTTCAAAAGGCAAAGGAAGCTGTAGAGGAGTCAGCAGCTGCCACAGCTCCGGTGCATAACGGTGCACTGAAAATTACGCTGAGTACCACTTCGTAGTTTTAATAAATGTGGTGAACCTCCAGCTTTTCCTGAGGTTGAAATAGCTAAACCTCAGAGTTTGCCTTTCTCTCAGCGAGTTGAAAGCAGGCACCGTCGCAACACACATCTGCTTTAAGATCACAGGAAGTTGTGTGAGATACAAAAGGCAAATATGAACTTTTTCAATGCCACTTTTAGTCTGTTACTGATGAATTGGGCATCAAAAATCTATACCGAGGTAGGGAAGAGAGACGAAATGTATAAGTAGCTATCTGGACTATTTAATAACATTTTTTATAACAGACATCCTTAAAATTGATATTAAAGTAGAACTTTAACAAAATAAATTCTAATTGCTGTTACTGACATGGAAGATTTCCCTTGGACTGGCGCAAAAGGAAGCACTGAGATTCAGGGATTGTGATCTCTACTGCTGCTTCAGAGATATGACTGTGTCTTAATGCAAACCAGGTCTCCTGTTATGCTCGCTGCATCTTAAGAGTTGTGATTTTAAAAGTAATGCCTGCACCCTGATATTTGATAATCTGTTTGACGGATCTTTGTAACCACCAAGCTCTGCTCTGGGGATTGTAACGTTCTGCAGGAGGATGATCATGAGCGCAGAAAACGTCTGTCTTGGGAACCTGATCCCATCGCCAAAGAAACTCTTCATTTGTGTTTATAAGTATTTACTTACAGAAACATAATGCCTGTTGTTGTGATAGATGTTCTTGTGAACTTCCCAGACAAGTAGTACCCTGACTAATCAGGACATTCCTAAAAGCTAAGAAGAAAAACAGTTAAGTCCTAAATTTTTGCAAGAGGGAGTGTTTTCAAAAGGTCTTTGTTGTAGTAACTACCTCGACACCTTTGCTGGGCTCCTAGAATCTTAATGCCATATGGACTGACACCCTTGGGAGTGGCAAGTCTGAGTTATTTTAGCAAAAGAAGACTCTGAAACCATTTTACTCCTATCATTTTTAGAGTCCATCTTGTGATAACCCAGATAATGCAGCCTAATTGTTTTTTTCCAATTGTTTCTTTTTCATGAGCCTTAGTGCTTTCGTGGATGGGTCAGCATGGTATTTTCCTTAGAGACTTGTTTTCCCAGAAGTGGTTTCATGTGAAGGACAGAACAAAGTGCAGGAGCCGGCGCTGGGGATCGAGCGGTAGAACAGTCGCATCGCTACTGTTGGCTGGAGGATGGCTGCGCTGTCTGCCTTTGTAAAAAATTCTTTGGTGTGTCCTGAGTAATTAGCCAATATTACTGGCAAGTGGTAACAGCTAATGTCTTGTGTTCTTTATAGATTTAGCGCGGGGTTTGTTTTGCTATTTCAGTACCGTAGATGTCAATAAGGGAGAAGAGTAGCTGCATGCCAGGCGGGCAGGGAGGTGCGAGGGGGGTGTATGGCCCAAAGGAGGAGCTGGATCAAGCCTGCTGCTCCTCGCCACCGCAGCGGCGCTCCTCGCCATGGGCTCTCGGGAGCTCGTCCTGGAAAACCAACTTCGTAGCCTGCGGAGGACTTTCGTCCTGCCTCTACCAAATCCTCCGGAGCGCTGGGGAGGCTGCAGAGCCCCGTGGTGAACTCGGAGCAGGCGGCGGGGCTGCGGGGGGGGCGTCCTCCCCGAACCACGGCGGCCCGCAGCTCATCTCTTCCATTCAAGCTAAGCGCCGTTTCCCGGGGCGCGGAGGTAACACCGGCGGCGCCCGGAGCGGGGTGGTGCCGTTCCCAGGCTCTGCGGGCGGGGCCGCGCCGCCGCCGCCGCCGGGGTCTCCCCGCCCGGGGGTTGCCATGAAACCGAAAGCGGCTCCCGGCGGCGGCGGCGGCGGCGGCAGCAGCAGCCGGGGGCGGCGGCACTAGCGCTTCTTCCCCCACCCCTCCCCGCACGGAGCCGCGCCCCGCGCAACCAGGGGCGGCCCCGCACCCCCCGCGCCCCGCCGGCGGCGGCGGCGGCGGTGGCCACCGCGGCCCCGCCACGGTCCCCGCCCGACGGGCAGCGAGCACCGGCGCAGGTGCGGCGTGGGGGGGACGGGCGGGCGGTGCCGCGGGTGCGGGGGTCACGCCGGGGCCGGGGCCGCGGCCGCGGGGCGTCGGGGAGCGGGGGCCGGGGGCGGCGGTGGGTGCTGGCCGGGCGCGGCGCCGGGTGGCGGTGGTGGCGGTGGGCGGGAGGCCCCGGGCGGCGGGTGACAGCCTCTCTGAAGGGCTCTTCCTGCCCCCCCCCCCGGCTCGGAGGGGGGAGGTCTTTTCTTTTTACGGCGCTTTTTCTCTTAAAAAAAGGAGGGCCGTGGAGAAAAGCTGAACTTGGTGCTGCCCGGGTGTTGGTGTGGAAGAACCCCCCCTCCCCCCCCCCCCTCCATGGCGCTGGGGGGTTTCCTCTGGTCCACAGAGCCGAGCCCGGCCCCTGCCTGGCGGGCTGCGGGGCGGGCTGGCAGCGGGGGCTCCCCGCTCCTCTCCCGGGGGAAGGGAAGGGAAGGGAAGGGAAGGCCCGGTGTGCGCCTCGGAGGTGGCAGGGCTGAAATTTTGGAGGCTGAGAGGGGGGAAACAAAGAAGCAAGGGGCTGCTGGGGTGAATGAATGCCTTTGCAGCCGCTCTGGGCTTTGTAAGTCGCAGGGAGCTGTACCAGGCATCCCCGCTGGTGTCAACTGAATGCTGCTGCGGCGAGGGGGTTTCCCCTCCGTGCGTGTGTGTGCAGGGAGACCCAGCCAGTCCTCTGATTTTCCCTGATTAACAGCACTCAGGGAGCGTACGGAGGCTTTGAGCAAATACTTTCAACACTCTTCAGATTTAGAAGGAAAAATGGAGAGCTCCTGTTGTTGCGCTTCTTGAATTGCTTTGCCTGTTGGTATCTTGGCTGTGCCTTCCCAGTGCCAGCCAAGAACAACTTTCCTCATAACTTCCGTTTTATAAATACGGGATGGCTGAAGGGAGCACAGCGATGTGCTAAAAATAGCCGGGTGTATTCAGGTCAGGCGTGTCTCCAGACTGGCAGCTCTAACACGGTCATATTCTTAAACCACCCCAGCTGCTTGTAGGCAGAGAACGAAGGTTTAACAACAAACACAAAATTGGGGCATTCCGGGATGCTCTCTTGCAGAAGTACCGGCCTGGCTAGTGTTGCACTTCATCTTGTTTTTTCCAAGGACTGCATTGCATTCTTGCTTTTGATTTTAGTGTGAGCCATGGTGGTCGCGTGTTACGCTCAGCCTAAAACCACCCAGAGTAACTTCCTTTGCTGTTAGCCTTGATTACCTTTTTTACTTCTGTCACGTGGAGAAGTGTTTGCCGTGGGTGAGGATCCCGGTTTGCCGGGAGCTGTGCGAGCGGAGGGCAAAACCGCAGCCCTTGGCTGAAAGGGGGTTTATAGCTCAATGCAGGGGGGAGGGACGTGCCTGCCTGCGAGAGCAATAGGGGACAGTGTGACCCTCCAGACCAGTGCGATAGGCAGAAGCCAGCTGTTGCCAGCTGCTTGGCAAAGGAGGTTTTACAGAAGAGATTTGAAATAGAACAGCCTGCTAATATCCCTCCAAAAAGGCTGCCCTCCCAGGACGCACTTGCTCAAAAGCAAGCAGGCATTGGGGCCTGGTATCATCATTTGACCAGAGATGAAACCCTTTTAAATCACTGGAGGGGATGCAGGGGCAAGTGGAGGGAGACTAGCACAGGCTTTGAAAGTCAAGAGGTTTTGATGCAGTGGGGAAGTGGAGGGATGGACAGAGA